>NW_026067960.1:3195658-3208645 GCF_014885135.2 Alexandromys fortis
CTCTCTCTCTCTCTCTCTCTCTCTCTCTCTCTCTCTCTCTCTCTCTCTCTCTCTCTGTCTGTCTGTCTTACACACACACACACACACACACACACACACACACACACATTGAGATGGGAGAGACACTTACAGCCAACTGACTCTCCCAGAAAGTATAGCCTCTCAGCAAATGCTGCTCAAAGAAACAACTAGCTGCATTCAGAATACTAAACCTAGAGCCCTCACACCCTGCTCAAAAATTAATTTGAAATGGATCAAAGACCCAAACTTGAAATTCTGAAACCACTGGAAGTAAATGTGAGCTAAATACTTTAAGACATTAGTAGAGATGATGACTCTTTTGGTTCTGACCCCAAAGCACAGGAAAGCAAAGCAATAGTAAATGAGCAGGGTTAGAGCAAACTCAAAGCTTCTGCACTGCCAAAGAAACGGCCAACAGAGGGAAGAGACAAGCTGCGCAATGGTTGGCCACCACTCATCCTGAATACAAAGAACTCATGAAACAACAAAGGACATGATTTTAAAATAGAGATACTTTACAAGGCAACAAAACTACATGTACCAAAAAAAAATGTGGAAAAAATGATGTGTAGTTAGCCAGCCAAGAAATGTAAATCAAAACTACAAGGCATATTATTTTTTACTTATTTTTATGTGTGTGAATGTTTTGCCTTCGTGTATGTAAGTGCACTAAATATATGCAGTGTGTGTGTGTGTGTGTGTGTGTGTGTGCCTGAGGAGGTGAGAAGAGAGCACCGCACTGGATCCCCTGGAGCTGGAATTATAGTAGTTGTGAGCCACCGCGTGAGTGCTGGAAAACTGAACTCCGGACCTGGGAAAGCAGCCAGTGCTCTTAACCAATGAGCCATCTCTCCTGCCCCACTAAATTTTTTTAAATGCAGGAAAAGATATATGTGGGGGGAAAGGTTCTTATTACACATTGATGGAGATATACATTAGAACACTGTGGCTCTTCCTCGAAAACAGGAAATGTAGGTCTGCCCTATGATCCAGCTACCCATTCCAGAGCAGAGACACACAGGCAATGAGAAGAGCATACCAGAGAAAAATCCTCATGCCTGTGCCCGCCCTCGTCACAATGTCTAAAATAGTGGGTAACCTAGAGGCCCATCACGGCAGGAGTAGGTAAAGAAAAGTGTTATAGAGATATGATAAAATGTTATTCAGTCACAGAGATTAATAAAGTCTGGATTTTTTGGCATCAAAATGGATGTCGGGGTTGGGCAGGATATAAATGAAATAAAGAGAGAGATAATCAGCAGGTGTTTGGGCTTTGCTCCTGCCACTTAACGTCATCATGACTGCCTGGGTAGGGCCTTCAGCAGTCCAATTTTTACCCTTGCATGGGCACCTGTGTGTATGGCTAAAGGATCAAGCTGCCTTATGCCTGCTTTGATGGAACTGTCCTATGCTTGCTTCATCCAATATAAAAATGCCACTAGATACCTGTGATCGGTGAGCAGTCAAAGTGTAGCTACTGCAGCTGAAGACCGGGAGGCTGGACCCGGCACTAACTTAAATGTAAACTGCTCCAGGTGGCTACGAGCCACTGTGCTGGAGAGATCAACCTGGAAGATGCTCGGGCCTGGAGTCCATGCCAGGCTATGATCAGGCTCACCCTAACTACGGAGGGTGAGAAAGAGTGGTGCAGACGTACTAATGTCTGAGTCCAACAGCTTGTTTAATTTGATTTTTCTCCAGGGTGGAAGCTAATTGGGGCCAGGGAGGGCCTCTGCATCTCTGAACTGAGCCCAAGGTCCTCAGTTGGGAGTTGGGTAAACACAAAAGGGGTTGGAGGGGGCATCTAAGTTCCCAACCATTTATGGACCTCAGATGGACCACTTCTTCCTTCCTATGTTCCCTCTTGGGCCACCTCCTGACTTACAGAACCATCTCTATGGAAAGGACTGAGAACCAGAGATTGTACCAAGCTTTAATTTTGGGGAGCCACTAACCCACTCCCAAATCATGGCATGGAGACTTCTTATTAGTTATGACTGTTTGGTTTAACTTCAGCTCATTTCTGGCTAGCTCTTTTAACTTAAATTAACCTGTTTCTCTTTATCTACTTTTTGCCTTTGGGGCTTTTTACCTTTCTTTCTGTCTGTCTTACTTTCCTGCTTCCTCCAGTGTCTGGCTGGCTAGTGGCTGCCTGGTTTCTGACCCCGGGCAGAACCATCTTTCCCTCATTCTCTTTGTCCTTCTTCTCCCTCTCATTCTCTCTTTTCTTCTTCCTCTCGCTCTTTTTAAGCCTAGATTTCTCCTCCTACTTATTCTCCCTGCCTGCCAGCCTCGCCTGTCTCTCATCTATCTAACTACTGGTCATTTAGCTTCTTTAGTAAACTAATTATGTGCCTTAGGCAGTCAAGGTGAAACAGCAACACATCTTTTCACAATGAAACAAGTGCAGCATAAACAAAAGCAACACATCCGTACATCATTAAACAGATGCAGCAGAAACAAATGTTCGCACACCTTTACACAATTAAGTAACATTCCATAGCACAAACAAATGGAACACGTCTTTACATAGTTAAATATTCCACAGCAAGGGGCGGTGAGAAGCGCCGTGCAAACAACTATCATAGCTTGCCCTCTGGTACCGTGTTGTGAACCTAGTGCCAATGTTTGTCCCAGTAGGTTCCTGTTGCTGTGATAAAACACGGACCAACACCAACCTTGGGAGGAAAGGGTTTATGTGGTTTACACGGTGCAGTCCATCATGAAGGGAAGCCGGGACAGGGGCTCAAGGCAGGAACTGAAGGAGAGTCCATTGCTTCCTGGCTTACTCCCCATGGCTTGCCCAGTTTGCCTTTTTTATACAAGCCAGGACCACCATCCCAGGGGTGACACCTGTCACATCAGTAGTTAATCAAGAAAATGACCACAGAGAGAGAGAGAGAGAGAGAGAGAGAGAGAGAGAGAGAGAGAGAGAGAGAGACTTGATGATGGAGGCATTTTCCTGTCTGAGGTTCCCTCTCCCAAAATGACTCTGGCTTATGTCAAGTTTACAAGACAAAAAACAAAACAAAAACAAAAACCAAAAAAGAAAACACACACACACAAAAAAAAAAAAAAAGCTAGAGGGAGTAAATTGAGGAGTTTTAACCCAGAGGGTAACAAGACCAGGGTTGGGCTTAAAACAGAGCAGTGTGGTTAGCCGGTTAAACTATAATTGCAGAAGACAATAAAGGCATCAAGGGTTGAAGGAGATGTGCGGGAGGTCTCTAGGCTGAACAAGATGGCAGCTTCAGCAAAGATGCCCTGTGGACTCAAACCTGATTTGATGGCCAATGACGACTGGGAACTGTCCAGCAAGCGAGTGCTGAAACCACAGAGAAGGCAGCCATCTGCCTATGAGGCAAAGTTCAGACCCATATAAAATTAAGCGGCATGCTCTAACATGACCACTGGCCAAGGCCACCTTTTTGCCATGACACTTGACTTCTAACTATATAAGTGTGCTATTTTTAAAGGTAACTTTATTGACCTTAAATACTGAATCATAAAGTCTGCCTATGTAAGTCTTACAATCCAATGAATTTTAATTGATTTTGGTACTTCTGTAATGGAAAATGGTGTGGAATGCCTGTTGGGAAAATTTCTAAAGATTCATTTTATTACTTTTAACTATGTATATGAGTGTGCTTGTGTGTTGTGCAGTTTGGTGCGGGTACCTAACGACAGAAGCCAGGAGAGGGTGTTGGATCCCCCAGAACTGGATCTACAGGCAGCTGTGACCTTCCAACACCGGTACCAGGAACTGAACTGAGGTCCTCTGCAAGAGCAAACTGCTCTTAACCACTGCACAATCTGCCCAGCTCCTTGCTGGGCATCTGATATCGCTTTTGGTGAAGTACCTGTCCAAATCCTTTGCTACTTATTTGTGATATAATTTAATCAGAACACAAATAACTGTACATACTTATGGATCTGATATGACACGATATTGTGACACATGGGTACCATCCAAAAAGATCCGATGAAGATAATTTACTGCCCCTCTGATTGGATTATACACATTTTCCTTGTGTTCTAAGTAGAAATCACGTATTAGGCTGTCTGGTTTCCAATACCTTTCTCCCATTTTGTGGGGTGTTTTCTCACTTTCTTGGTAGTTTTTAAAATACAAAATTCTTCATTTTGATGAAATCCAGCTCATGCACTTTTTTTTCTTTTGTGTGCTTTTTAGAACTAAAAAGGGGGTGAACAGAACACTGTTGGCCTTGTTTGGAAGACTTTTGTGTCAGAGAAACTAAACTAGCATATGAAAAATGAGGAAAAACATTTTTGTAAAGTTGACATTCAGGTTGGGTCTTTAAAGATAACAGGAACACACCAGCTACAGGACTGAAGATGCTTTTGGAGTACAAAGACCATCTGGGTGGATTTTCTCCTGATCCACTCTACAGTCTTAGGATGATTTATGACCACAGATTCCAAGCAAGAATCCTCACATGTGCCAGCACCGCATGGCACACACCAGCAGACCCCATCACGTTTTGTGATTATTTTAAAAAGCCAATTCATTTATAGAAGATTCTATTAAAATGCAGAGTTGCATCCGTGTGGTTCTCTCAGAAAGTGGAGGAGATGCGGTGTTTAGAGACCCACAGTGTTCATTAGCAGTTGGAATATATCCAGGGTTTTAGGGCAAGAGCCCCAGCCAGCAGCTGCAACAGTCCAGGGTTAGCTACCCAGTCCAATACACCAATGAAAGAGCTGAGTAATCGAGATGGGGAGATGGCTCTGTCAGTAAAGTGTCTGCTGCACAAGTCTGGGGATCTGATTTTGAACTCCTGTGAATACATACAAATCTCAGCATGGTTTCTGTTGGGAATCCCAGTGCTGGGGAGGCAGAGGCTGGAAGACCCAGTCTCTGGGGGTTGCTGACTAACCAGCCTAGCCTAGTGAACAAACTCTGAAATGGGTGAGAGACCCTGCCTCCAAAGCAAGGTGGAGAGCACCTAAGACACAATCCTGAAGATTAACCTCCGGCCTCCATATGCACATACGCATTGCTTTGCATTTATATACACACGCATGCATGCACATACACAAACACACATAAAAAGGAAAATAGACATGTAATAGTGAAAGGCAGAGAGAGGAGGTTGAATCAATGTGACCCACAGTCTCTCTTTTGAGTATTGAAGTGAACTTTAAGTTAAATAGAGGCGAGAGGTATGCATAATTAAATAGCCTCTTCCAAGGTGCCATCTTGCCCACCATTGGCCTATCATTGTCTCAGCTGTGGGTGATGTTATCCCCGGAGGTCACCAGTCTCCAAGATGGTTGCTTCAGCTCCGGATGCAGTCTCACTCTGGGGGACAGTTATCCTCATCCGGAGGGAGTGGAGTCTATGACTCTATTGCATCTTCACTCTTATTAATATAAAGAGTTGTCTGAGGTGGCCGCTATTGCACAATGGGGTGACAGCCCATTATGTCATAAGCCCATGATTGGTTAGGTAGGCAGATGCAAGATGAAGGCAGAGATGTCTAGCCTTCATCTATCTTTTAGTTACCTTGTGAGCCCAAGTGAGGATTCAATGCTGGGATGTTCAGTTGTTGTTTGTTTATTTGGGGCTTTAAAAAAAAAAGCAAAAGCAGCTTTAAAGAGCTATCATATGAGGGTGCAGGTTGAACGTGTCAAGCCCCCATTTTCTCCCCAAAGGACATGCATGCCAGAGGATGGAAACCAGGAAGTGTTCTCAGGCCAAGCACAGAACAGGAAAACCTCACAGGTACCAAATGTGCCTGCCTTATAACCCAGCTTTGCCCATGACACCAATGCCCTTAAACACACAGACCTAGATGGTATGAACACATCTCTGGCTGTAACCCTGAGGACAAGAAGTCACCAAAAGTTTGAAATTGCTTTCCTGCACACTAGAACAAAGGTGGCTTAGGATCAGAAATGACATCAAAAGTCTGAAGATGAATCAAGAGCTGTTTCACACCCCTCAGGCCATGGCTGAGATTCCCAACACCAATCAGTGTTATTTTAGCAGAAACCAACAGCTTGTGGATCTGTTTACAAACACTGAAAGACAGTGAGAGAGTTCTAACATGCTGTCTGGAGCTTGCCAGCATTATAACTCCTGGCAATCCACCAAGGGAAACTGTACTGAAATCCCACCGTGATCTGCATTGCCCTGCCTCCCCCGATGGTCTAGCACCTTGTCATGCCCTTCTCATCCGCTCACATTTCCTTTCAGGTGAATTCCAATTCACTCCTTCTACCCAGCTTCTTCAGTCAGAGACTCTCTGTTTTCTATTAGTGCAGAAGGATGCTTTGTCTATGAGAGAAATTCAGGACCCATCCTGGCTTGTCTCCTGATGTCATGTAACAGTCGTCTACATAGTAAACCAGAGGTTGTCCATCTTAAGACGAATTCCTCATTCCAAAGTTTTAATGAGTATTCTAAATTTTCTTCTACTTGAACTGAAAAGTTTATTTTGGCCACAGTCGGCTGTTGCTAGGGGTAACCAGTGAGAAGTCAGTTAAAGAATGTCAGGTGATCGATAGCCATCTCTCCTGGCTGGCCATTACTGGGAGTCCACGGGGAAGGGAAAATCTAGAGGAATGAGATACTTAAGTTCTGGAATCAAATTACTACAGTTGAGAATTGTCACAGGTCAACAAAAAAAGGAGGAGTTTGACAAAACGGTGCATCCCTGGCTCATACTACCCCGAGTGACTCTGATTCAGAAATCTAGTGGGGTCCTCATGCCCACTGCTACAGATGGCTATTCCCTCCAGACTGCAAGTGCGGTAGTACCTCTGCCCAGAACCCTCCTCTATGTCAACCAGATGAAACTCCTCCCTTGATCCCTTCCTATACCTTTCAGCCCCAGCCTCCACCTCACCAACCCCCACACTGGGTATCACCTCTTCAGAGAAGTCAAAACCTACATATTCCTCAGTCTAGGAAGGTTCTTCAACCATCCAGATGAGAGTCCCTCCCCTTTGCCCCACCGGCTCTTAGACTTCCCTGACCCGTGTCCGTCACATTCTCCTGTGTCTACCACACAGACCCAGCTGGTGAGCCAGCAGCAGGGGCTGAGAGGAACAACCCCCACCTAAGAACAGAAGCTCTGTGGTGGGTGAGATTCTATGGAAGAGCATGGAATAGTATAGAGAAACGCCCCTGCTGGGAGGAAGGATCACTGGGGTCCAGTGTTTGGTTTGGAGCACTGGAGACTGAACCCAGGGCTCTTATGTATTAGACACGTGCTCTACCACTGAGCTGTATCCCCAGCCTTCGTTTCATTTTTTTTTTTAATTTTGAGGCAGGGTCTCACTAAGTTTCCCAGGTTAGCCTTGAATTCACTCCGTAGCTCAAGCAAGACCTGAACTCAAAACACCCCTGCATCAGTGTCCTGGTGTCAAAACAAAACAACTCTCACCTCAAAGGGGACAAGAGGTAGCTTATTCTGGAGCCAAATATGAGTGACCACAGCTGGTGGATATGAATTCAGTTTGCCCAAGCAACAGGTTCCAGAGTTTAAATGTTTTCCTGAAGCTTTATCGATACAAAATAAAAAAAAAAGTAGTAAATCCAGACAAGTATTAGTGGGGGTGGCTTGTAGGCAGGTTACAGCAAAGTGGGGGGATTTCTTGCTCTGGGCTCCCAATGCTGTGTGATGAGATGCTTCCCTTTGGAGCTGGCAGAAGCTAGTGCTCTGCTAATTGGACACATTTCCAAAGTTCCATGTGATAGCCACAGAACATTACATCATGCACAGAATCGGGCATGACTCTATATATGGTCTAAGCAGAGCCAAAGACAGGCCGGGAGATGTGGCTTGGTTGGTAGAGTACCTCCCTGGCACACATGATGCCCGTGGTTCAATCCCCAGCACCACATACACAAGGCGTGGTGACATGTGCCCATAATCCCTGCAGCCAGGAGACAAAGGCAGGAGGATCAGAAGTCTAAGCTTCGCCTCGGATACGTAGTGAGTTCAAAGCCAGCCTGGTATATATATCTCATGTATACTTGAGACTCTGTATTCAAGGAAATATAGCAACCCAAGATAATTTGGTCATAAATCTGCACTTTCCACCTCTCCACAAACAAACATCTGCTCACCAACCTACAACACTACCAGGCCCAGATGCTGATGGAACTTAGAAAGTAAGAATGATCAATCGCCCCCCCCCCAGCTTCAGAAATCATACCCTGACCAATCAGGAGCCATCAACATTGAAGCAGGACATGCCTCTCCCATAGCAAAAAGATTGGGGCTCCTTGAAGAACCAGGGAATGGTTGGCAATAAACTATTTTTAAATTAAGGCATCATATTGTGTCTTAGACATATTACATTGCATAGTTAATGAACTATTAGTGAAGGTGTGGTTTTTATATATTCTTAAAAATAAAAAAAAATGATGTAACACAAAATGTCGTGTTACTTGCTTAACTGTTGAGTTTCTGAATGAAGCCTGAAATATTGCCAACCGGTGTGTGCAATTCTCTGATTTCCAGTTCTCCACACCAGTTCTGGTTATGGAGCAGCCCCTCTCTTGCTGCCTTCTGTATCCTTTACACCCAGTGCAGACCTGACACATAGCAGTTTTGTTTTTCAAAGCCCAAATCAACCCACAAAGGCATTCACGCAGGAATGAATACGATCCCTCTTTACCTGCACGAGCGCAGGGGAGCAGTCCGGCCTGCAGAGGGCGCCAGTCCGCTTCCACATCTTCCCAGTGGAACGGAACCCAGAGCCCGGACCTGCTGCTGTCAGTCAGAGGGTGCTAGCTGCTCAGTGGTCATTTTGCTGCGCTGGAGATGAAATAGGAGTTCCGATGCATAAAATCCGAGGGCTCTCTTCCTTCTCACATCTAGCGCCAAGTCCCACATCCCCTACCTCGCTATGAGTAGAGCTGTAACTGTAGCAACCGGTGTCAGGTTGGGCTCTGAGAGAAGCCCAGGAGAGAGAGGGGGTGGGAGCGACAGGGGATGAGGCAGGCTGAGCAGATCTGCGCTGATTGTTGGAGCCGCAGGGAAAGTTCTTTCTATGTCTCCAAGTCTCTCTCTCTCTCTCTCTCTCTCTCTCTCTCTCTCTCTCTCTCTCTCTCTCTCCTAAAGGCTAGACTGGGCAGCATCCACAAGAGAAACACCTAGAAGGAGAGTGTTTCCCAGCAGCTTGCTCAGGACCCTCAGGAGCCGCAGCTGGGACTCACGCCTCTGTTAACCATGAACTCTTCCTGTTGCCTGTTCTCTGCTTATCCGATGCTGCCTAACCTCTCAGAGCATCCTGCAGCCCCTTCTGCCAGCAACCGGAGCGGCAGTGGGTTCTGCGAGCAGGTCTTCATCAAGCCGGAGGTCTTCCTGGCACTGGGCATCGTCAGCCTGATGGAGAACATCCTGGTGATCCTGGCTGTGGTCAGGAACAGCAACCTGCACTCCCCCATGTACTTCTTTCTCTGCAGCCTGGCTGCAGCCGACATGCTGGTGAGTGTGTCCAACTCCCTGGAGACCATCATGATCGCCATTATCAACAGCGACTCCCTGACCTTGGAGGACCAGTTCATCCAGCACATGGACAACATCTTCGACTCTATGATCTGCATCTCCCTGGTGGCCTCCATCTGCAACCTCCTGGCCATCGCCGTGGACAGGTATGTCACCATCTTCTATGCCCTTCGTTACCACAGCATCATGACCGTGAGGAAGGCCCTCACCCTGATCGTGGCCATCTGGGTCTGCTGTGGCATCTGCGGTGTGATGTTCATCATCTACTCCGAGAGCAAGATGGTCATCGTGTGCCTCATCACTATGTTCTTCGCCATGGTGCTCCTCATGGGCACCCTGTACATCCACATGTTCCTCTTTGCCAGGCTCCACGTCCAGCGCATTGCTGCGCTGCCGCCGGCTCACGGGGTGGCCCCGCAACAGCACTCGTGCATGAAGGGGGCTGTCACCATCACCATCCTGCTGGGGGTGTTCATCTTCTGCTGGGCACCTTTCTTCCTCCACCTGGTCCTCATCATCACCTGCCCCACCAACCCTTACTGCATCTGCTACACGGCCCATTTCAACACCTACCTGGTCCTCATCATGTGCAACTCTGTCATCGACCCCCTCATCTACGCCTTCCGTAGCCTGGAGCTGCGCAAAACATTCAAGGAGATTCTCTGCGGCTGCAATGGCATGAACTTGGGCTAGGGTACCAGCGGAGGCGCTCCATATCTAGCCAAGGGGCTTAGAGACAAAAAAACAACAGTCAGAAGGGACATACAGAATGTCGACAGCTGTGACTGTGTTTGGCTTCATCTGTAAGCTGGTGGCCCTTGGCAAAGGGAAGATGACAGAGTATAGGCTGTCTGTGAAGATCTACACATGGGTAAGTCAGGGTCTGATCTCCCACATGGTCCCTGGAAGAAACAGCGAAGGCTGCCCTGGGTGTCGCCTGTGTTCACTGCTGGGCACCCAGGGCTCTTGATTTCTGCCTGCTCCTCTGCTTTGTGCCAGTAACTGTGCTCCAAGCCAGCCATCCAGGAGGGCTCTTGTGACCAGAACGCGTGCTCAGATCTCTGGCAAGCAAACCTGCTCAGAGCTACCACCTCCAGCTGTCTGCTACATGGAGAGCTTTGCACGCATTCTGAGAGAAACTGCGTTTCCATTCATGTGGTTACCACTGTAAAAGCGATGTGATGCTCATTTCTCCCTTCCAGGACTCACATTCATGCCAGCCTCCCCCTCCCCCTGCAAAAATAGCATGGACACGCGACTCCCTTCTTTCTGCGCTATTGTCAGGGTTGTGATTATTGTTGGGGTTTCATTCATTAAATCTGAGTTTCAAAACCTAGCAAATCAAAGTGCTATGGCCAGTGAGAGGTCCTTGCTGCATCCTTGGACTTTGCTCCCTGATCATATCAAGGTAGATGCTACTCGGAAAAAAAGGGGGGATCTCTACTATTGCTTGTCTGCCTGCAGGAGGGTGAGCATTTCATTACAAACCGCTTTGCTGTCATTGATGATGGCTCCAGCAGTTGGGTCTGCTTCCAGATCCCTTCCTTCCTTCCTCCCAAGCTCGTTTCCCCCCTCCTGGTAACTATATGTCCATCAAGTAGTTATTTAAACAGTATCCATAAGAGAGGTTGTGTTTCATCCCTTTTTGCCCGCGATAAGTTCAGCTAGTGCCTCCCCCTCTGTTTGTGGTGTCCTCCTCTCCAATACATGGGGTGGAGGGATGTGCTTGAACTGCTCCTGCTAACATGATAGTATGCATCGTTTGTTCCTCGCTTTGATTGTGATGCTCAGAGATAATAAAGCCTTCAGCTTCTGTGGCCACTGAACACGTGTGATACTGTGCTGCGGCCCTGGGTCATGCTGTGCCTCCCGCACATGGACACAGTACAGGTTCTAAGTGTGTGGTATTAAAATAAAAGTGTGTTTAGGGCTGGGGGGATAGATTGGTAGTTAAGAGCACTGGCTGCTCTTGCCCGAGCACCTCCATGGTGGCTCACAAACATCTGTAACTGCAGTTCCAGATCTGACACTCTCTTCTGGACTCCAAGGACAGGGCATGCAGGTGGTACACAGACGTGCATTCGGGCAAAGGACCCATATACATAAATAAAAATAAATAAATCTTAAAAGTAACATTAGTGGGAAAGCCAGTGTTGCCTGGCTCAATCAATTCCCTTCAGCCAAACTAAAAACTCTCCCATTTAGTTTCCCAAACCTCCAGGCCTCTGGCTCTTAGCCACTATCAGTTCTCACTATTTTAATTAACTCACTAAATACAAAAAAAAAAAATGGTTGCTACTCAGGAAGCAAATCTGGAAAACGGAAAATTGAAACTATGGACCAGCTATAGGAATTGCAATGTCCTTGCTCTACGTAAACAAGATAAAGATCACTTGCTTCTGTTTTTGGATCATTTCTCGCATTGTTTCATTTTTGCCTGTCAGAAAACCTTTAAGTGGTGTCATTTTGGCTGTGAACACATGCGGTCCTGTGGGGTTTAAAGGATGCTGAGGATGTGGGGCATGTCCTCTGTCCCCGTGCTGACATCTTTTGGCACCAACATGTTGCTGTCAATGGATTTCCACAATCAAATGGGTCCTAGTTCTCACTGTGAGCATCAGTTTTGGAGTATACTCTGACAAGAGCACCCCAAGAGTCCCCCAGCCTCTTCCTCAAGTGTACACTGGTTTTGTAAGTCTAAGTGGGGTCCTGAGAGAGTATTCTGCTGTGTCTGACTCCCCTGGGGATTTGGCTGCTGGTCAGAGGACCACATTTCAGTAAAGTGGGTGCAGAAGACGTTCAAACAAGCCTGGTGCAGGGCCTGCTGACCTGTGCCAAGAGCTGAGAAAGAACTTTCTAGGCACCTACTGCTTGGACCCTTGCAACAGCCTACAAGAAGATGCCATGACTGCCTGTGGGTTACAATGAGATCTCTGCCATTCAGGTTAAAGGGATTTCCGGGAGAACTCAGCAGACAGGTGCAGAGTCTTATCTGCAGCTCTGCAGCCCCTGTCACTTCATACACCCTGCTGTGGTCCCATGTGAAATGTCCCCCACAGCTCCTGTGTTCACACACTTGATCCCCAGTTGGTAGGTGCTATTTTGGAAGATATTCTTAACATTGGATGTCTCAAATTAGGGCATAATTGGAGGAAGTAATTTGGAAGCCCAGTCCCAATTCCTGTCCGTTCCTTCCTGACTGTGGAGGACGCATGGCTAGCTACCTCAGCCACAGTGACTCTCCCACCACGATGGAGCCTGCACCCTTTACTTAGGGAGAAAAATAACCCCATCCCTTATGTTGCTTTTTGTCAGGTGTTTGGTCACGGCAATGGGCAAAGTAACCAGTGCGTGAGCCGCAGTACCCTCTTCGTGGAAGCTGGAGGGGTGGCTGGGTCAGACCTGAATGGCATTAAAGGTTTGCGCTCTTGCAGAAGAAGGCTCTGACACACAGCCCCCCCCCCCCCCCCCCCCCCCCCCC
>NW_026067960.1:3208679-3333679 GCF_014885135.2 Alexandromys fortis
CCCCCCCCGCTTCCTGAACGCTCGACGAGTTTCCAGGAAGATTAGTTAGGATAAAGGGATACAATTAGTTATTTACTTAGTACAATTTTCCGAAATCGTATGTGGCCCCATGAAGCACGGAAGAGGTGAGTCGGAGTCTCGGCAGGCTTTCACTGGCTTCCTCTCCTGGGGGAAACAACCCTGGAAGTTGGGGGTGCTGCTGGCCCTGTCTCCTTCCACAATCTATCTCAGATCTTTATGAGGGGACCCATGGAATGCTGGGACTGGGGGAGTAAGATGCATCACCCCCACCCCGTTTAGAGTACCCATGGCAGGACTCTGCTTGAACCAAGGAAGGTGCACCTCTCTCTCTCTCTCTCTCTCTCTCTCTCTCTCTCTCTCTCTCTCTCCCTCCCTCCCCCCCTTCTCTCACACTCCCTCTCTTTCCCTCTCTTTCTTTCTCTCTTTACACACACACACACACACACACATATATTTTTGAATTTATATATTGGAAGTGGTGTGTGGAATTTTCTATGTGGGGCCACCCACCTACACAGTAAACACTGAAGGTGATTGTGGCCTTCCTCTTAACATGCAATTTCAACACAATCTTTTCCATTTTTCTGTTGAACTGAAGTTAAAGTAAATGACTTTTAGTGGATGCTAACCAAGAGGAGCCCTGAAGGTAAGGACTGCCACATCCAGGTAACTGAGGTAATAGACAATGGCTTTCCTTTGGTGCCAGGGATATATATGTATGTGTGTGTATGTGTGCGCATGTGTGTGAGTATATATGTATGTACATATATGTGTATGTTTATATATATATATTCTCCCTCCTTCTTCTCCCTCTTTCCCACCTCCCCTCCCCCTCCCTCCTTCCCTCCAAAAAAAGGAAATGAAAGTCCTTAACTTCCAGAAATCAAAGCATACCATAATCTTAATCCTTTAGTTAACTGATATCTTTCAAATTTAAGCTGATCTTTTACAGTTAGATTTAATACCCTTCTATAAATCTTGAGGTTTCGGCCTCTTTGGCTGAGACAATTTTCACGCGCTCCGGCCTCCTCTGAGATCTATTCTCCACGCAGCAGCTGTGCGACTGGAAAGCAAAATGCAGAACATAGCGAGGTCTTGTTCAGCTCTGTAGGGTCTCCCATCGCATCTTAGGAAAATCTCAGCTCTTCCCCTGAACTAGGAGTCCAAACAGTGTGATCTCTGTGGCTCCCATGCCCTCTAGGGAATTCCTCCTCCCCCCCCCTTGTTCCCTAGACTCAAATCCTCCATGCCCCAGGCCTTTGCTGCTGAGGTTTCCTCCACCTGAATGCTCTCCTCCAGACCCACCTGTAATTAGGTCCTTCTTCTCATTCAGCCCTCACCATCTCTCAGAGATACCCGCCCTCCCCGCTGAGTCTCTCTAAGTAAGACCCAGTATTTCCACCTCCTTGCTCTATCACACACCTTATCGCTGGTGTGCCCATTCCCATTCTTACTGTGTTCTTGTATGTGTTAATTGCTGGTGTACACTTTTGTTTATTTGATTCCCGCCAGGGTCTTCCGCTAAACAGCAACGTGGGATGGATAAAACTAGCCAATCAAGAAAACGGTCATCGATGGTGACATCCAGGCCCAGGCTGCTGACAAGGACCATTTCTGGGTCTGTGTTGGTTCAGGCAGCCAGGGTCTGTGTTGCCACCAAAGACCACGTGGATGTCAGGGGTTTGGGCCACCACCTACGGCCATATTAGTGCCTGAGGGTTGTGCCATTGCTGGAGCCATACGGATCTGAGTGGCCTGTGCTGCCACCCTGAGCCCTTGGTATCATCTGGGCCTGGAATGCTGTCAAGGGCCATGTCTGGGTCTGTGACCTTGCCCCAGCCACGTTCTGTGGTGAGGTCTGTGGCTCCTGTTATCACTGAAGGCAGTGAGAATGGGGTCACACAGAGATGGCTCTGTCCCTCCCTGGCTGCAGTCTTGTTTCTCCCTGGCTGCAGCTCCGTCCCTCCCTAGCTGCAGCACTAGGAAAAGCTGCCCTTGCTCCTCACCAACTGCAGCACTCAGCAGAGCAGGCCCTGCACCTTACCTGAGCAACATAATGGAGCTGTTGACTGGGGTGCAGGTGAGCCAGCCATGAAGGTGTGAGAATAGGGGAGCTAGCCCCACTACCTGTCTGTCAGCGGTGGAGAGATCAAGGGAGAGATGACCCCTCACCCCTCAACACCTACTGTTAGTATTCAAGCATCTGTACTGGCCAGACCTTGGGGTGTGCATCCTCAACTGTAGCTACTAAGAACACCTGTGCACATTCACTACGTTCTCCCTTAAAGGGCCCTGCCCACCTCTCACCTCTCCTCTTCTCTTCTCTTCTCTTCTCTCCTCCCCTCTCTCTCTCTCTCTCTCTCTCTCTCTCTCTCTCTCTCTCTCTCCTCTCTTCTCTTCTGCCACTCCTGTCCCCAGAGGCTGGTCTCCCCTCCCCTCCTTTCCTCATTTACTTTCCACCAATAAAGAAACCCTCCACCTGAGCTCTGCCACATGGCGTCTTTCTCTTGTGTGCAGCTTCTTCTAAATAACAACGCCAACTGCAATCAGGAAAGCTGGTCCCAGGGTCACAGAGTGGGAGAGCCGACACTGCCTATCACTGACTGCAGCCCTCAGAAGACTGGGCCCTGAACCTTGCCCAGGTAGCACAGTAGACCTAACCCTGTTGACAGGGCCCAGGTGATCTGGCCCCGTGAGCACGCACGGGAGATCTGGGCCCATCCCTCATCTGCCATCCAGTGGAGTGGGTGAAGGAGAGATGCCATCTCTCTCCCCGCCACCCCTTGTAGCCTGTGGCAGGTGGGAGAGCTGGCCTCAGGAGCAGGAGAGCTGACCCCTGCCCTCACCAACTACAGTACTTGGGAGAGTGGCCACTTAACATGATCTGGCATCTCCTAGGAAGAACCTCAGTGGCTGTCCAAATCAGGTCAGTCTGTGGGCGGGTCTCTGGGTTGTCTAAATTCGTGTGGGTGTATCCAGCCTAAAAGCAGGCAGCAGCAGGCAGCATTCTCTAGGTCTGGATAATGGGCTGTACAGAAGGGGAGAATGCAAAATGCATGCATACATCTGTTCTCGTTCTACCCTTGATCAGATGTGACTCGCTGCTTCAAGTTGTTGCTGCCTTGGCTTCCCTACGATGAGAGACTGTGACCCAGAATTATAATCCAAATCGTAGCAACAGAAACAAAACTAGAACAACTCCGTATGTGCCGGGAAGTTGTGGCAACAGTGGCTCTGTGACAGGAGGCAAGTGGGCTGCCTGTTCACATGGCAGCCAATCAGGAAGCAGAGAGGGCCGGAAATGGGACCAGACGCACACCCCAGCAACTCACTTCCTCCAGCGAGGTCCCACCTCCGACAGGTTCCACAACCTTCCAGGACAGCACTGTCAGTGGGGGCTCAAGTGTCTAAACATAATAAACCCACAGAGAGCTTCTCACCACATTCCCACCGCAGTGGAGTAGGAGAGGTTCCGTATTCTTCAGCCTCTTCCCCCTTCCTAGGACCACTCCACACTAGAAGTGTGCTGAGGAGGTGGATCCATCCCCTTCCTTCTAAGGTCGCCCCTTTGCATGTGCCTGGTACTTTGAAGACTCAGAGCACATCTGAGGACCAGGTGTGTGAACAGGTGAGATCTTGAGACTGCCTATTTAATTCCTTCAGATGGATTAAGAATGGTGAGCAGGACCTGCCGTATGGTTTAAAAAGAATTCAAACCAGGCCCTGCTTCTCACTGCATCTCCCCAACATGAGGAAATTTCTGTCTCTTCGTCAAGAAAACCTGGCACAATCCTAGCAGCTGGCTCAAGCATTTGATGAGGTGTTTCAAGGACATGGTCCACGTGAGATTCCCTCCCTTAGCGCATTGCCTAGTGTTGGGCACTGTGGACCCCCAGACCCTGAATTTCCTATGACCCCCCTGCCTGCCAGAGTAAACACCTTGTTTACCTATGCTTGAAGCTGCTCTGAACACGAGACCCTCAGGAGTTCCTGATGGCAGAGGAGTGGTTTCTGGTGGGCTTGTAGCTGAGAGTTAGGACATGGCCATTAGTCAAGGAGACCCTATATTAGCTGCCCTGGAACACAATAAAGGAACATTCTTGGCACCCATGTCTTTTTCTGTCTGTCTGTGTGTGTCAATCTCCAGCCCCTTGCCCAACTCGTGAACCTGAAAAGGTACTGTAGCGCGTAGAGCAGGTGTTGCGCTACAAACCAGCACCCATTGACTTCCTTAGCTAGTCCTTATTTCTAACATCATTAAAAGTCACCAGTCACAAGCTGGAGAGAGAGCTCAGTCAGTAAAGCACCTGTTTCGTAAGCAGGTAGGGCCTGAGTTCACTCCCTGGAGCCATGGGCATGGTGGTGCACACTTATAACCATGGTGCTGGAGAGGTGGGGATGGTGGAGCCTCATGTTTGCTGGCCAACCAGGCTAACAGACACACACACACATGGGGGGGGGGGCGCATCCCTGGGACCTTGCTGAAATGTAGACTCACAGAGCTGGGGCCAGGCCTGGCACTCTGCATTTCTAACAAGTAATTGCTTAGCGGTGTTGCTCTAGGCTGAGACCAGTACTTGGCCCAGCAAAGCCTCCCTCATCAGAGATATGAGGGCGAGATGGGACAATTTCTCACAGCTGAAAAATCAATCACAGTGAGGGCGACTTTCCTGGTGAAGCAAATGTATTGACTGGGTCTTGGTCTCTCTCTCTCTCTTCCTTTCTCCCTCTCCCCTTCTCCCTCTCCTCTCCTCCTTCTCCTCTCTCTCTCTTTCTCTCTCTCTCCCCCCTTCTCTTCTCTTCTCTTCTCTTCTCTTCTCTTCTCTTCTCTTCTCTTCTCTTCTCTCTCTCTCTCTCTCTCTCTCTCTCTCTCTCTCTCTCTCTGTTTCTCTCCCCCCACACCAAGGAAATGCCCTGGGAAGTCCAAAGTGTCATAACTAAATGAAACTCTTTTGAGCTGTCCTTTGGGGGGGATTATCTTCATCATCTCTCCGCAGCCCCTGTCTGTGTGGTACCAGCTTGTCTGAGGTGAGGTGAAGCCAATGATTTACTGGCATTCGAAGCATGGATGTGAATCACTGGCGAACAGGCCATCCTCTGAGTCTTTGCTCTAGATGACTCCACCAGTTCTAAAAAACTGTCAGAAAACTCCAGAAGGGGCAAAAACAAGCGGGCAGGCAAAAGGTGTAGAAGAAAAAGTCAACAGAGGTGAGGCAGTTTGCACCCATGAGAAGCCACGCCCATGATCTTTCTCTTCATAGACCCCCAACTCACCCACCACACCCACCATTGCCAAAAAAGTTCAGTGTGGAGATGCATCACTGAAACCCTAATGCTTGGGAGGTGGAGACGGGGAAGCAAACTCAAGGTTATCCTCAACCACATGCCAAGTTTAAGGGCAGTCTGGGCTATAGGAGACCTTTTGCAGATCTGAAAAAATAGAAATTTATGCAAATTATGTGCTATGTTCTAAAGCCAGTAAAAAATAAAAATAAAGAGTTTGAGCCACACGCTGAGGAGTAAGAGACAGCCTGTCATGTTCATTTTTTTCTTTCAGTCAAATTCTGACATCTTCAATTCGTTTGAGACTGAGTCAAGGGCCTGTCAGTTGGAGAGTGAGATTATTTAAACCGTCTACATCTAAAGACTGGGGTGCTGTCACCCAAAACTTTCTCTAGATCCTGGGATGCCTTTCTCTTCTTTGGCTTTTTCCTGAAGCAGGTCCCTCTCACATGGAAAATGGGTAACAGTGAATGAGACAAGTTCCCCGGTGGCCACCCCTGCCCATCCTCCACCCACACCTCCAACCCTGTGCTTGGTTCCATCTGTTCCCCAGTGGCTGCTCCCACCCACCCACTCCACCCAGGTAATGGTGAATAAGACATGTTCCCCAGTGGCCACTCCCGCCCACCCACTCCACCCGCGTCCCCAACCCTGTGCTTGGTTCCTGGATGATGATGTTCCCAAGGTTGTGGTGCCTGGCTAGAGGAAGACTTGAGGGCTAGCCCTGCCCTACTTCTGATGCTCCTTCTCCCTCTTTCCCTCCCCTTTCATCCCCCTCCTCCTACCCCTCGCCCTCTCTCTTCCTCTCTCTTATGATTGATCCACCCAGAT
Source organism: Alexandromys fortis (assembly GCF_014885135.2). Classification (NCBI taxonomy): domain Eukaryota; kingdom Metazoa; phylum Chordata; class Mammalia; order Rodentia; family Cricetidae; genus Alexandromys; species Alexandromys fortis. Next base: position 3,214,815 of record NW_026067960.1, read on the forward strand.
GAGAACAGAAACCATTATATTCCCTCTGCCTCCAAGTCTGGGAGAGAATGCACCTTTTCCTAAGTGGCTCCTTGTCTGGAATTTGGTCCATCAAGGAGAAAAACAACTGAGGGAGTACCCAAGGACACTGGATTCTGTCCCAACACTGGCTTCAGCAGAAAACCAGAGACCCCATCCCAAACCTCCCTATCCAAGTCCAAAAGCACGCGCACATCATATAGAAAGCACAGGTCTTCCAGACCATCAGCCTGCATCAGCTTCCATTCTCTGAGCCAGTCACTGTGGCCAGCATGTGCTTTAAGTCCTGGGTAAACATGGACCAGTAGACAGGGAGAGTAAGACCTACAAAAGACAACCGGGGATGCTTTCAAAATAAATTGGGCACCCAGACCACGACCCACTTTTCTCCCACTTTACAGTCTCCTCCCAAACACTTACCACGTGGTTCTTTTGTAGGCTCAATTCACACAAGCCACACATCCGTTCTTGCAGGCTGCGGGATTCCTTCATTTTCCCAAAAATATAGCCAGTAGTTTTTAGACAGCTAACAAGTGTATCCAATTTATTCGCCTTCTAATTGTTTTAAGCAAAGAGAATGTAGATTGACTGAAGAACACTGAAGAACTCCAGAGAGTGAGGAAGGGCTCCAAGGTAAAACAACAATCCATTTCAAAAGACTGAAAAGTCTTTGAGAGATTCTATGCAAAGTCACAAATGCCCATGGCAGGAAGCAGTGTTTGCTTTTGAAAGTTTCTAGAAAAAGTGATACAGACAGAAGAGATCAGTTGTTGCCTGGAGCTGGGTGGGAATGAGGGTCACTGATAAGCAGGCAAAAGGGACCTTTTAGGTGCAATAGAAATGTCCTAAAACTAGATTGTGGTAATAGTAGCAAAATAAAGTTATTAAAGATCATCACTTATATACTTAAAATTCATGGATTTTGTAGTAGTATAGATCAATTACATTGTTTACAAAAGAAAACATTTACAATAAATAGACATGAGATACTTGCTGTCCCAGGAGCCAACAGAGTCTGCCTCACTTCCCCAAACCATGAGGAAGCCCAGGAAGCCCCAGACATGCAGTGCTGGATGAATTTGTTGGTAGCAAGAAGGGACAGACACTTCAGTTCTGCACAGACCCATCTGCAAGGGCACACCACTGAGACCACAGCAACCCTTATCAAAATGGCCCCAGCTCCCCACTGTAGCATGGGCCAGGCTGTGTAAACTTAGCCAAGTTGCAGCACTCCAGGGCCCAGACCACAGCTCAGCAACTCAGCACCCCCACGTCAGTCTGTTCTAGGTGCTACAGCCAGAAATGTAGCTCAGGAGGAAGACATTTGGCCAGCATGCATGAGGCCTTGGGTTCCGTCTGCAGTACTGGAGAGGTGTGTGTGTGTGTGTGTGTGTGTGTGTGTGTGTATTTCTGCAGCAGACACAATCCCAGGATATATGTCATTGGTCTCCTCTATAGATTACCAGATAAAATAGGGTACCCAGTTGACTTTGAATTTCAGATTAGCAACCTTTAATTTTTCTACATAAACATGTCACATACTTACATAGGACATATTTTTATCAAAAATGCACATGGGGCTCAAAGGTCAACCTTTTGAGGTTGCTTTTCTCATTCCACCTTCCCTGAGATCCAAGGATTGAACCTAGCTAGCCAGGCTTACACAACTGCCCTGCATTCTAAAAGCTGGCAGAGCCTTGGGGAATCCAGCAAGAAGCGGTCCCTCTCTGCCATCCCATCACGGTATGCCCTCTTCCCTCACACTGAAGCCTAAAAGGAACTTCAAAGAAGAAAGTCTGTGTGGCATTTTTTCTTGTTTTGCTATAAGTATCTCTTTTCTCTCGGTGCAGCCTTTGTTCAAGAAGTACCCCTATTGGCAGTGCTATTCACGGCATCTGATGCTTCTATGTGCTGGGCTTTTTGTGGTATTACGTGTAGTTCCAACAGCACCCTTGTAAGGGTGGATTTAATCTTCCTGTTTGGCAAAGAAAAACAAGGCTCAGAAAGTCACGTGAACCTCTCAGAGCTGAGTGTGTGGCTTTTCGTCAAAGCTCTCGGAACACTCAGGTGAATGTGTTCTAAAAGGCTACTCTGGTATATTACACATAGGATATAATTTACAGGGTATGTTATATATAGGACATAGTATACATAGGACATATTATGTGGAGAAATATTTATATATGGTAGCTGGAATTTATTATATGTGACATATACATAAGGCATATTATATATACGATATGCTTTATATATAGGATATATATCTGTATTATAAGGAAGCATTTGTACTCCATATTGTGAAAGGGATCTCACATACACATTCTGAGTAGCTCATCACATACACACTGCTAATGAAGGACTCTAACGAGTTAACTCCCCAGTACAGATGGCACCTGTGTAGGGTTAAGCCCAGCCTTAGTAGGGGGTGTGTTTGCCTCGGGCTAATGTTTATCTATAAATCTGCTGGGCGTGTGCCCAATAGACTTACAGACCACAGTTCCCACGGAGAACAGGAAGCAGAAGGGGTGGCTGGCGCATGCCCCGCAGATTTATAGGTAAGCATTAGCCTGAGGCAAACACGCCCCCTAAGGCTGGGCTTAACCCTACACACCTGGAGGAGCACAGGACTGAGACCAACAGATACCAACCAAGGTCACAGATAGGGTCGTATTATGGCACTACTCCTGGGAGTGTGGAACCAGCCATACAGAGAGAGCCAAGAGGGAGATGCACGGTAAGGCAAGAGGAACTAACACAGCAATCTTAGGGAGAGGTGGACACCTAACCAGAGCGGCAACACTGAGCTCTGGAATGACTGACTGCTTCTGTCTTCCCCTCCTTGAATATCCGACTGGCTGAAGATGAGACAAAGTATTTCTATGATGTCGTCCCAGATACAGGACCTGTGAATAAAACACACTTAAAGATTCAGTTCTTCCTCAAGATCCAGCAATACCACTTTTGGATATACATTCAAAGGATGTTCAATAGTGCCACAAGGACATGTGCTCAACTATGCTCATAGCAGCTTTGTTTGTCATAGCCAGAACCCAGAAACAACCTAAATGCCCCTCGACCGAAGAATGGATAAGGAAAATGTGGTACATTTACACAATGGAGTACTACACAGCAGAAAAAAATAATGGCATCTTGAAATTTGCAGGCAAATGGGTGGAACTAGAAAACATCATATTGAGTGAAGTAACCCAGACCCAGAAAGACAATTATCATATGTACTCACTCATAAGTGGTTTTAAAACATAAAGCAAAGAAAACCAGCCTACAAATCACAATCCAGAGAACCTAGACAATAATGAAGACCCTAAGAGAGACATACATGGATCTAATCTACATGGAAAGTAGAAAAAGACAAGATCTCCTTAGTAAATTGGGAGCAGGGGGACTATGGGATAGGGTTGAAGGGGAGAGGAGAGGCAGGGAGGGGAGCAGAGAAAACTGTATAGCTTAAAAAAAAAAAAAACCTGGCAAACTAAAGGAGCCATGGAGCACAAGTCAGTCTCTGCTTCAGTTCCTGCCTCCAGGTTCCTGCCTTGAGTTCCTGCCCTGACTTTCATGGATGATGACTGACTACAAGATATAAGATGAAATAAAACATTTTCTTCCCCGGGGGTGAGGGGGAGGTGAGATTCAGTTCTTGTCTCTGCTCATTGGAATTGGTGATGACAGACAGCAGAATTCTTGGTTATGACCCTAACTATGGTGAGGTCAGGATGGTGACAGACTGTGATGACATGACCATGGAGAGAAAAATTATACCTCACAGGGCCTTAGTGATGCACTTAGTCCTTTAGATGCACTAGCCTTTGAAATTCTGTTCTTACTTCTGTCGCTTTCCCACGCCCAAGGGTTGAAAGTGTCTGTTGTGTCCTTTTACAAACAGGAAAGCTGAGGCACCAACTGGCTAAGAGTCCATGCCCCAACCAAGCAACCAATCAGTGTGGTGCTCTTAAGGGCCAGGGGTTCTAGAAGTCACCCACGGATTTAGTGTAAACTGTGCTGTTGTTTTCAACAGGGAAACCATGTGTTTTCAACAGCTTTAATTCAAAGCTTGATTTTGAAATCAGGTTTTTTTTGTTTTGGTTTGGTGGAGAACTTGCTGCTGTTGTTTTGCCAAATGGGCTTCGTCTCTTACAAAACATAGGATGGAACTGGATGCTTTCCGTGGTCTGTAACCCAGAGGTGGGTTTACAGTGAGAATACCAGGCTCCATTTCAGTTAAACACAGGAAGTACTCAGGTAAGGAGACCAAGCTAAGTCAGAGCCTCTCCGGCGTGATGCATTGTGGCAGGACAGTAATAAAGAGAGCCTGCCTGGCCTGCCCTCCCCACAGTTCTTACCCTCAGCATCCCCCCTCTCCTGCTCCCCCTCCTCATGTTCCCAAACTCATTGCAAAATAACTCTGAGAAAGTCGCAAACCCACTCCCTGATTTCAGCTCTGGGTGGCGGATGGTTTGGAGCCAAATCTTACCATTTGGTAATAACTTAATGCAGGCTCGCCCATGAAAGTACGCTTACTTCAGTGAGTGCATTAGAGATAACACGTCAATTGTGTGTGTGTTACACTGTGGAGGTGTGGAATAAATGGGCTTCATCACCTGGCAGCTTTGATGTAGCTGAAATAGGGAGCAGAGAAACAGCCACATCCTCGGGTCACACAAGGCACGCATGAGCTCTGGCCACGGCACGTGGACCCTGTCTGGGAGCCCAGGGGCACCTTTGCTTTCCTTAAGTGGCTCAGTTAGTGACAGGGTACCTCAAAAACTTCATGTCCATTCAGAACATTCTGTGTGTGGAAGAGTCTTTGAAGATGTGATTATGTTAGGATGCTCAGGAGGAAATCACTCCTTATAGGAGACATCCTTGGTAGGGCACAGGGGAAACAGGGACATGGGATCCCTCAGAAGAGGCCAGGTGGACAGAGGGCAAAAGTTAGAGCTGCACACTCACAAGCCAAGCACAGCTGATCACACCAGAGGCCGGAAGAGGGAGGGTCCCCAGCCTGGACCCCTCCAAGGGTGGATGTCCTATTCACAGCTTGATCTCCAGTGTCTGCCTCTTGAGCGGTGGCAGAATAAATTCCTGTTGCTTTGACTCACCTGACTGTGTGACTTTGTCCCCACGAAACCAATGTGTGTGACTTAGAGGAGGGTGTGCATCGTGACAAGGTCTAGGCCAAGAGGAGGATGCAGAGAGGAAGAGTCAGCAGTCAAGGCAGAGGGGGCAAAGCAGGAAGGGAAAGGATGGGAAACAAACTGACAAGACAGACGTGGTGGCGATTCTTGGTTGTCCACATGACCATATCTAAAAGGATCTAGAACCCAGAAATGGAGGGCACACTTGGGATCCAGATCTTGAAGCAGGAAGGCACAACTTTCATCTGGGCCACACCTTCTGCTGGAAGCCTGTATGAGGACCATGGAAGAAGGAAGGTTCATTCATTCTTCACCTGCTTGCCCTCGCCTGGCCATCACATCTGTTCCTTCAGTGGCACTAGAGCCTACTTCTTTAGGATTCCAGCATTACAGGCCAATTGAGACACCCAGCCTTGTGGGACTGAGAAACTACTGGATTCTCGGACTTCCAGTCCACAGCTAGCCATTGTTGGACTGCAGCCTGTAAGTAATTCCAGTAAACTGGGGGTGGGAGAGAGAGAGAGAGAGAGAGAGAGAGAGAGAGAGAGAGAGAGAGAGAGAGAGAGAGAGAGAGAGATTTTCACCTGCAGGGAATGTTCCAGACTGGGTTAGTTGACACAGGAACTTCTGCTCTCTTTCTGGCATCATTCAATGGACTGAGATCCTGGACTAAAGGGGAGAAAGTGAGCTGAGTACCAGCATTCCTCTCTCTCAGGCTGAGCCCGAACAAATCTTTCCTTCACTCAGAAATGAACCTCAGGTATTTTGTCATGGCGACCAGAAACATAACATAACTAAGGTGGCACCTAGTCCTGCAGTTCTCCAGACACCTGTAGCCAGCACCTTCTCCCTCAGTGACAGTGACCAGGGCTCACCCACTGGGCACTATCTCTGTTGCAGGCATGCGTGACACTCTCTGAGGAGATTTAGAAGGGCCATGAAGCTTTCTTTCTCTCTTCATTTTCTTCGCAACAACATGGAAATCAGGCTTGTTCTGTTGCTGCTGAGTCTGGGGCTCAGAAGGACAGAGGTGTTCAGGGCCACACACCAGAAGGACGCAAAGCTGGGACACATGGGGCTGAGCTGAAAGTCTGAGAAGTTCCCACCATGGTACAACAGTAGAAATAAAGAAGCCTGCCCTTTATCCTTGAAGCCCAATTCTTCAATGGGTGTGGTAGCTCATGTCTGTCATCCCCACATTTGGAGGGCTGAGGCAGGAGAATCACTGCCAGTTGGAGACTAGCCTGGGCTACAGAGTGAATTCCAGGCCAGCATGACTAAACTTAAACCATCAGGTGATGAATATCATCAATTTGAAAGATTCCATGACCACCAGGAGACAAGGCTGGTCTATGAGAATTTTCTAGATTAGGCTAACTGGGAAAATCCACCCCAAGTGTGGGCATTATAATTCCTTGGATTGAGATCCCAGTATGAACACAAAAGAAGAAAATGGGCTATGCATTTCATTGCTTTCTGCCCCCCAGCTATGGATACAACATGGCCAGCTGCCTCATCCTCCTGCCTCCCCACCTTCTGGGTCCTGACAGACCATGTCCCCTCAAAGTGGAAGCCAAATTAAACTCTCCCTCCCACAACTTGCTTTTTCTCAGGAATTTTGTCAAAGTAACAAGAAGAGTACACCCTCCTTCAAAAAACAAAAAAAAATCAAAATGGAGCTGGACTGAAGGCTCAGCGCTTAAGAGCATTTGTCGCTCTTGCAGAGGATGTGGCTTCATTTCCCAGCACCCACATGGTAGTTCACAACCATCCATAATTCCCTTCCAAAGGAGTTAACTCCCTCTTCTGCCTTCCAAGGGCACCAGACATGCAGAAGGTATGCAGACGGTACGCAGACGTACATGCAGGCAAAACACCCAAACACAAAACTAAATAAATATAAAAAACGTCTTTCCAAGCCGTCCTATCAACATTTAATAAACAAATTGCCAGGCAAGGTGATGCACACCTTTAATCCCAGCACAAAGTGAATATCCTTTTATTTTTGGCCAGCCTGGTCTACATAGCAAGTTGTAAGCCAGACAGGGCAACATAATGAGATCCTAACAAGTAAAATGACTAAATCAAAACTTTAAACCAGTTCAGAAAGAAAAACTAGCTTGTATTTAAGAAGAAGCAGCTTTCAAAATCTGATGTTTGCCTGATCTCCCATGTCTGCTGAGACAGACACCCCTTTAGTGGGAAAACCCTAACATCAGGGGCTGTCCGCCTCTGCACCTCTGGGAGTCGATAATGACCTGTGCTCAGCACGCCCCAAAGATTAATTTAATTTAATGGAACAGGAGGTAATTGTTGCTGCCTGGGAGAAAAACCTTAATAATTATATAGTCTCTAAAATGAAAGGTCAGGCTGTCCCACGCTGGGAGAATTGTCACACGAGTCATTAACCATTTAAACAGATGAGTTTTGCGTTCTATTTTTGACTGACTCCTAAAGCTTCTCTGAATTCCAGTGCCTTTCCCTCCAGAGTCCCGAGTTCTCTGCAAGAGAACAAACCTGCACTTGATAGGTGCACACACGATAGGAAGGTCTGTCATGCACTTGATAGGTGCACACACATGATGGACAGGCCTGCCATGCACTTGATAGGTGCACACATGATAGGCAGGCCTGCCATGCACTTGATAGGTGCACACATGATAGGCAGGCCTGTCATGCACTTGATAGGTGCACACACGAAAGGAAGGCCTGCCATGCACTTGATAGGTGCACACACATGATGGACAGGCCTGTCATGCACTTGATAGGTGCACACACGAAAGGAAGGTCTGTCATGCACTTGATAGGTGCACACACGATAGGAAGGTCTGTCATGCACTTGATAGGTGCACACATGATGGACAGGCCTGCCATGCACTTGATAGGTGCACACACATGATGGACAGGCCTGCCAGAGCAGAGGACAGAGTCTGAGACATGTGCTGTCCTTTGTCATTTGAATTTCAATGGTTTCATCATCCTGTCAAATACCCAATGACATCCACCCTAAGGAAATCACATTGACCCTAAAGAATCAAGGCTCCTCCAGGGATCCTCTTGTGCTGTATAGGAAGCAATTTGGGAATCTCTGGGGACTCATTTTACACATTCCCAGTTTTGGAGTTTATTCTGAAGTCTCTTACAGAAATTGTGCCTTCTCAGCAGCAACGAGGATAACTATTACGCAGAAACGAGGGGTACAATGTACAGACAAAGAACCAGGAGGCAGGGTTCCAACCCCAGGCCAGCAGCAGCCAGATGGATACATTCATGACCTTCAGCAGGTCTGCTTCCTTTTCTGCAAAGTAAAACTTCCTAACATTTTGGGGATTTGGGGTTGTTTCTTGATGTTTATTTTGAAAACAGGGTCTCACTCTATAAGCCAGTCTAACATCAGATCTGCAGCAATCCTCTGGCTTCGGTCTCTGGAGTGCTGGGAAATGGGATTTCTGCAACTTTGAAGATGAATTCTTTGGGTATATGTGCTTACATGTATACATACATGAATGGGGTGCACACGTATACAGAGGCCAGAATCCATGTCCAGTATTTCCCTAAGTTGCTTTCCCATCTTACATTTTGACACAAGATCGCTTACTGAACCTGCTACAGCTGACTAGCAAATCCCTGGGATCTCTCTCTCTCTCTCTCTCTCTCTCTCTCTCTCCCTCCTTCCCCCTTATACTTCTCCCCCTCCCCCTTCCTCTCCCTCCATTCCCCTAGCACTGGCATTACCTGTGCTTGCTTTTACATGGGTTTTGAGAGAGTCTACTTGAGTCTTCGTGTTTGTACGGCAGGTCCTTTTCTAATCGAGCCAGTTGAGATCTGAGGTCCCACAGGACACAAAGGTGAGACTATTAAAGGGTCCCCGACTGCCTCCGTATCTCACCTGCAGGAATGAAAACATCCTCATTCACCTGTATGGCACTGACGACATGCCAGGCCTCACCCTAGGGATGTCTCCAGGATCTTGTAGGAAATATTAAGTGCGAATATTTTCTATCAAATACCACAATACCTACGTTTAGAACAAGGAACCTTTCTATCTCCCCACCTACTAAGACTTTTAGGCAAATGCTTGCCCCATTCCCCCAACCTGGTCAAACCTTTGTTTACACAAAGGCTCATTTCTGCATCCCCAGAATTTGATGCCTGGAGCTGTGGACCCTTTCCTCCTCAGAGTGGTGCCCCTCCTTCCTGTGCCCCCCTGCTCCCATCCCACCCACGCCCCACGCCCACCTCTCTTCCTACACACCAAATCTTTTCAGAACCACCAGCTGATTAAGACTGTGATGCCTACCGCAGCTACCACCTGAGTTAGAATAAAACCCAAATGCTCTTCTGTCTGTTTCCGCTCCTCCACGCACATCCTCCTGGTCAAAGACAGCCTTGTCCAGACACTTCAGTTGGTCTATTCCAGCCGCTAACCCTTCAGGCTGTCTCTGTGTGACAAGGGTTTACTGAGCCTGTGAATGCCACAAAGAGGACAAGAGCAGCGGCGTTGACGCTTAATTGGCTTTGGCTCTCAGGCGATGTCCCTACCTCTCCGGACACATCATGTTTCATCTAAAGGAAAAGTTCCTGTCTGGCTTTTGAAAGCCTTTAACAACTAAAGGAAGCGTAACTATCTGCCTGCAGACCAGCCGAGACAGGTCCAGACTGAAAATGTGGGAAAGAAGCTCAGCCGTCTGCTGCAGACCGATCCGACTGACAAGGTGGGAAACAGCCGGTGCTACTAAACACACAGGAGTCGGGGTCACGGGTCCCTTGGATCCTGGAAGTGTGAATAGACCCACGGAGTCAGGGTCACGGGTCCCTCGGATCCTGGAAGTGTGAATAGACCCACGGAGTCAGGGTCATGGGTCCCTCGGATCCTCCAAGTGTGAATAGACACACAGGAGTCAGGGTCATGGGTCCCTCGGATCCTCCAAGTGTGAATAGACACATGAGAGACAAGGTCACGGGTTCCTCTGATCCTGCCTGTGTGAATAGACACATGGAGTCAGAGTCACGGGTCCCTTGGATCCTCCAAGTGTGAATAGACACATGAGAGACAGGGCCATGGGTCCCTCTGATCCTGCAGATGTGAACAGACACACGAGAGACAGGGTCCCTCAGATCCTGCAAGTGTGAATAGACACACAGGAGTCAGGGTCATGGGTCCCTCGGATCCTGCAAGTGTGAATAGACACACGAGAGACAGAGTCACCTGGTCCCTCAGATCCCACAAGCGTAAATGGTAAAATCCCCTTGGAAGAGAGTTCGGCTCTCTATTTAGCTTTCAGCATAATACGGCATCGCGTGTCTACCTTAGAGAATGTGATGGAAACACATGGGAAAGAAATGCCTTCTAGGGGCTGGAGAGATGGCTCAGTGGTTAAGAGCATTGCCTGCTCTTCCAAAGGTCCTGAGTTCAATTCCCAGCAACCACATGGTGGCTCACAACCATCTGTAATGGGGTCTGGTGCCCTCTTCTGGCCTGCAGGCATACACATGGACAGAATATTGTATACATAATAAATAAATAAATAAAAAAGGCAAAAAAATTTAAAAAAAAAAAAAAAAAGAAATGCCTTTTAGTGATGCCCAGAACAAGAATCTGGGAACAGGCATGAGCCACCAGGGAGGTTCTGGAGTAATCTGAAGATAGCAATGCCCTGAAATGTCCCGAAGTCACAGGTAAAAGGACAACTGAGCACGAGACCAGTGCCAAGGATTTTTTTTTTTTCAGAATCAGACCTGTGGTTTCTATCACACTTACACCAAAACACATGTAAACAAATGAAAAGTAAACATTAGTAGACCGGCATCTCAAATGATATACAATATGCTAATTACTGCAGTGACCCTTGCTGTGGGCAGAGGGGACTTTTATTTGTGTTAGATTTTCTTGCTTTGTTGCTGATGTGGTTATTCCTATTGTGATTAAAATGAAATACGAAGCTGGACAATTGGCATTGAAGTAGGAAGCAGAATGCAATAGAAAGAGTTGAATACAGTCTCGTGGACGGCGGTATGCAATCCCTACAGTGCCCGCCAGGCAGAAGAACAACTGCAGACTTGCCATCAGGACAACCCAGAGAGTGGTGGTTTGCATGACACAGGTCTAGCAAAAGGAAGAGTGGGGGCGAGGATATGTGTCACTCAGCCCCATGATCCCCATTGTTGGTTCTTTCATTTAGAAGCATATACCGTCTGCCTGATCGCATGTGGCTCACTTGTGTTTCCTACCCAGAGAAAATTGACCCCACCCCTCCAGAGAGAACTAACCCCACCCACTCCTTAGACTGTGCTCTAGGCAATGGGATGTAAACAAACATAACATTTCTGTGTCATATGAAGAAGCTTTAACGTTTCGTTTTGGATTCCTGTCTCTGACAACCTATGACTTCCCAAGTAGAGGCTACTTCTTCAGCTTGGCTCCCAGGAAGGGGACACACAGGGATTGAGGTCACCTGCACCATAAGCAGGAAATAATATACATTTTACAAGACACTGTAGTATTGGAGTTGTTTGATATTATAGCAAGGGACATCCACTACACAGATACTCTAATGTGTTTGACCACTTCATGCACACACTGCATCGCCTGAATTCAGGAATTCAGTCCCAGGAGCCCATGTCCAGTGGAAGGAGAGAACCAATACACGAAGTTCCCCCTCTAACCTCTTCATACATGTCATGGTATGTATGAGACACACAATACAAATAATAGTTCCCCTCTAACCTCCACATACACGTCATGGTATTTATCACACACAAAAAAAACATAATAAAGTAAAAAGTTTAAATGTTGAGAGGGAGAGATGAAGGGTTGAGAATTTAGATCAGAGGTAGAGCACTTGCCTAGCAAGCACCAAGCTCTGGGTTCAGTCCTCAGCTCCAGAAGAGAGAGAGAGAGAGAGGGAGAGAGAGAGAGAGAGAGAGAGAGAGAGAGAGAGAGAGAGAGAGAGAGAGAGAAGAAAGAGAAAGAGATGGACTTTGGGAAGGGAAGGGACACTGAAGTAAAGGAGTCCATTCCAGTAAACAAGCTTTTGAAGATGTTTGTTCCTTACATAAGTGGAGATTTGCAAAAAAAAAAATCCTGATTTATATTCTACTTTTATAATCTGCAAAAAGTGGGGGTCTGGTATAAAACAGCTAGGAAAATAAGGAAGACTTTGCACACCAACGATATCCAGTTACAACAACATCAATCACCCTGGCCAAGGGAGCAACAACAAATGTAACAATGTTGCCAGACACTTCCGCTAATCTGTCAACTCATTTCCCTAGGACATAAAATCCCACTCTGCCACACCCCCCAGCGCAAATCTGAAGCATAAATTAGACTCTGCGAATGGTTGTGGGACCTGTAAAAAGATGACCTCATCCCATCGGTGGAGATGCAAATTTGTCCTGCTTGAGCTCTGAAGAATGGAGTAAAGGTCCCATCAACACAGACAAGCAATAACTTCAGCCCAAAGTCAAATTTCACCATCCACTTGAGAATCCAGAGCAGAGACAAGTGCTAAGAAAGAAATGAGCCTGTGAAGTTAACAATACACTTCTCTGACTCAAGAAGGGAAACTCGACCTGAGCAAGAAGCCCTGTGAGGGGCGTGTTGGAAAGCTGTAGTTAAGGCTTCCATCTCGTCAAGCATCACGAAATTCATGCAGAGAAGCCTTGTGAATGTATGCACCGTGGAAACCCCTTTTTAGTAATAATTCATGGCACACTGTATAGCAAAAGTTTATACTGAAGAGAATCCTTATGGATATGATATGGATATGAGCAACCTGGAGAAATCTTAAGCTGTAATCCGCTCTTCATTAGGCACCATGGATTTCATGGAGAAATCTGAATGCTTCCAAACGTGAAAAACCCTGCCTGAGCGCTGCACACACACTTCACTGTACGCAGGAGCCATGGTGCGACCATGTCAGTGCCCCAGCAGAATATATGTGTGTGTGTGTGTGTGTGTGTGTGTGTGTGTGTGTGTGTGTGTGCAAAGGTATTGTTCACAAGATGGGAGCATAGAAGGCAGCCAGAGACATAGGAACTAAACCCGAAGACAAAGAGGAGAGAAAGAGCTGAGAGAGAGACCCAGAGAAGGCTGTTTTGAATAAAGATGGGTCTTCCTGACAGGCCCAGGGAGGCAGCCAGAAGAATGTACATCCTCTCCTCACCCAAGCGTCCCTCTCCCTCTCCTGCTGAATCAAGCAGAGACCAGGGACAAAAAGTGCCGTGTAAGAGCAGCCTCCTGAGACAGTGAGCAGATGGGGAGAGGGAAGGGTGGGTATGGAGGGCAAGCAGAAGCTCTCAGTCCAAGAAGTGGAACCCTAGCTGGTGACACCTTCCACCCCAGGAGAGATCCAGCTGCCTCGCTCTCCTCTGCACCCCATGGTGTGCTGTAGAACCTGGACCACAGGAGAGAACCCAGACTGATTCTTCTTCAGGGGCCTTGAGAAGCCGAGGACACAGGAACAAAATGCTGTTGCTATTCACTGAGGCTGGTCAGCTGACATTTCCAGAACAAAAATATAGCTGGGAAACGGGAGTTGGTAACCTTGAGGGGAAGAGGGGAGGATGTAAAGGACGTAATGCAGAGAATAAATGTTTTTCTCCTCAGGTCTCTGCAGAACGGCCAAGCTCTTATTTTCTGTCTCCAGGCATGGAGGAAACTGAGACACCGAGAGGATGGAAGAGTCTCCCACACCGTGAACTGGAATCTGAGCTTCTCTCATGCCAAGCCTGTGTTTTCCCACAGTTTGGAAATAATATCATTTTTTCTGAGGGAGAGCGGCAGCAGTGATTACAACTGAGTACAACTTGATTCTGATGACTTGTCAGAATAGAGCACCTCAAGTGTGTCATCTTGGCATGCAGCATGCTCAGAGCTAGAGAAGACTGGGATGCCTATAATCCCAGCATCGGAGGGGCAGAGACATGAGACTCCCTGGGGTTTCCTAGCCCACTACTCTAGCCAACTGAATCTATGAGCTGCAGGCTCAGTGAGAGGCACTATCTGAAAAGACAAGGTAGAGCTGGTCATAGTGGCGCAGGCCTTTGAGTCCAGCATTCAGGGGGCAGAGGCAGGTGGAGCTCGTGAGTTGGAAACCAGCCTGGTTTACATAGCGAGTTCCAGAACAGTCAGGGATACAAAGTGAGATGGCACCTCAAAAAAACAAACAGGTGAAAAGCAATAGAGCAAGACACTTGATGTCAACCTGCAGCACACATGCACGCACACACACATAAACACACACACTGGTTTTTGAAAGAGAGAGAGAGAGAGGAAGAAGGAAGAAAAGAAGGAAAGAGGGGAGTGAAGAAGAGACCAGAACCCATATCCCCAAAGCAGGTCCTAGAAAGCCTTTGTCCTCAGAGCCAGCCATAACATCCCTCTCCTGTCTCCCTGGGAGACCCTCTTCCACTTGCAGAGTTTCTGTAGATGGGAGGGGAGGGAGAGAGGAGAAGCTATGGGTGGTGTATAAAATAAATGAAAGAATTTAATTAAAAAAAAAAGCAAGAAAGACAATAAAGGATCTAGTCTGAAAAAATCCTAAGCTAAGGCCAAGCTTTCATAATAAGTCGCCATGGCATCATTTGCGGGCTGGCGGTCACGACGAGAAAATGCTACAACACAGATGGGCCCTGGTGGGTCTGCTCAGACTGCCGTTGTGGGTCTAGACCCTTTGTGCTCTCGTGTCTCTACACAGTCATCTCTTCATCAAACCCAAGCCCAGAAACACACCAAGTTCCCTGGACTTTAAGTTGTTACCTGTGAGGTAGCCATGCCATGGTAAACTTTTCTGTGATCGTCTGTGGCCGACCTCTAGTTTGGGAACCGGGATCCTGACTCCATGGTAGGTGAAGAAGGGGACCGACTGCACCTTTCCACTCCTACACAGTCTTTAATACGCTTGCCTGTATGAGCCCGGACAGAAGCAGGTATTAGGTGCCCAGTTCCTGCATCTAGACCCTGGACGGACACGTGCACAGCTTCCTTGGTAACCCCTTCCTGCCCTCAACATTTCCAATATCCCGGGCAAAGTGCTTCCACATGCTGTGAGAAAAGTGGCCGCTCAGGGGATACACAAAAGGCCACATTTTAAAATACGTTTCTATTTATAATTATTGGCATTTGTGCTCTAAGGGAAAGTTAAAAATTCTACTGTTTAGCACACCAATTTCCTCTCAGGAGAAGCGGGCAGAAAATTCAGCGTCCCTTGACAACCAGACATTCTCAGATGGCCCGAGGTCCCAGGAGAACTTCAGCTCCCTCCAAACCTTAGAGCCCCAGTTCCCCCCCACCCTGTGACCTTCTCTGCCTTCTTAATTGCTCTCTTTTCAGCTGGAAGCTTCTCCGCATGGAGGCCTCAGCTGGCTTCAGCAAGCACGCCATCGGCCTCTCCAAGGGCAACCGTGGTAGTCTCACTCAACACGTGTGGTTCTTGCTTTAAACAGACTATCTTGTGGGACTCGGTTTACACCTACTGCTGTTCGGGGTGTGGGATGTAAAACAGCAGGAAGGTGGGAGATGCCTCCGTGGGTTGTGTGATAGCAAATGTATAAAGTGTTGCCAAGTGATATGGAGGGGTAAGGACTGTGATGAAAATCAGTTGCTGTGCTCTGGAAGGGACAGATCCACCCGGGGGGCAGTGATGCCGGGGTGGGTGCTCTTGGGGGAGAGCCCTGATTCAAAGCATGCTCCCTGTCTTCTGTGTAATTCCTCCTCCTGTGTCCAACCCTCCACTGCTACTGTGGTGCTGCTGGCATGGACTGGAAAAGTAATACTGAGCCAACACCGTCCTACGGTGTTTCTCAATCTCTTGGGCCCACATGATGGAAGGAACAAACTAATGTCCAACAGTTGTTGCCTGACCACCACTCGCTGTGGTATACACACACACACACACACACACACACACACACACACACACACACTCATAATCCCAAATGAGGTGGGAACAGGAGACCCTGAGATTCGCTGGCCAAACAGCATAACCTATTTGGCAAAGTTTATATTAATGAGAGTTTTTATATGAAAAACAACAAAGGTGGACAGCATTTAAAGAATGACACCCCAGCTGTCCCCTGCCCTTTGCACACACAGCACACATGTGTACATGTACTTACATCACACCTGTGTACCTACAGACACAGAACACAAACATATACAGAAAAATCTGTGTTTTAAAACTAAGTCTTGGTCAAGCGATTAGGAAGTGATATCTCTAAAGTTTATTGTCTCTGTTTGACCATGCCAGAGGAGCTGCAGTCGGCAATGGAACTGAGGTAGTACATCTCAATGGTTAGCACAGCTGTGATGATAAATGTACTCCGGAGAGGCAAATGGGGGAGGGTGGTCTCCAGAATGCCCCTTGCTCCTGCTGTGCCTTCTCCAGCTGGCTGCTACCGTGTTCTTACTGCATTTGAATCCCGCCGTATGCTAGAGTGTAATCATGGGGAAATCCCACTCTTTGCAGGGCAGTTTACTTGCAGATCATAGTGAGGATTATTTTTACAGAGCCGTGGCTCCCATGTGGATCGATGATTTAAAGATATAGGTCGTTAAGACAGTGAAGGTGATTAGGGGAATGGTTTAGGTTGCTCTGACAATTGTCCCAATGGGAGATACAAAAAAGACAGAAATAAGAATAGAAGACACCCTCCCTTTTTGCTCAATGTGAGACTTGCCGAGGATGAAAAATGAGAACAAGGAAGGTCCATACATTACAGACCCATGAATTCTGACTATAGAAAAAGCAGGCTGGTAGTCAAGGAAGGTGCAGGTTAGGTCTGAGAGCCTTGCTCATGTAGCATACAGATTTAACCACAGGTTTCCCTGTGCACCTTGAAGAAACAAAGTTGTGAAAGGAAATTAAATGATCCTATTGTAAGAATAGACGGTGAGCTAGACACTTGAGTAGGGTTTCAGAAGGTACAGTATTTGCTACATTGAAACCGCAAACAGCTGTCTGCCAGTACAAAGGAACTGACTGAAATATACTTGGCTTGCTTAGAACTTAGTTAATCGGTACTAAAGGAATCATTGCTTGGGGTGAAGATGTTATGGTGGAAAAAACAAGGCAATGGGAAATGTTTAACTACATGTGGGCTTCTAAGAAAAATATGTAACTTGTGAATATAATGTGATTTCCTCTTGTATAAATGATTTTCATTTCTTCCTTAAAAATATATAATGTGTGGTTGTGAGTTGATCTTCTCTTGCACAGTAATTTTTATCTTGTAGTATTAAAAAAGGATAAAAGAAAAATTTTTAAAAATGAATTAACTTTTGCTCCCTCAGAGAAGTCTCCTGTGGACTCCACATCCCCTCTCCAGCTTCTGACTGCTGGAGCTGGACTCCGGCATTTAGTTTTCATATAATTTACTTAATGGTAAATTCACAGACTTTTTTAAAGCATGACTGTTTCACAAACATCTTGCAACATTGAAAGAAATGTGAGCATTGACCCTTAAAACAGTAAACATCCTGCAGAGGCCTTGGAATGACGGTTCCAGAATAGTCTTTTAAAGGTGATGTTTTGGGTCAGACCAGAGAGAAAGGAAGGAGTCAGCCATGAAATAGCCTTGTGGTATATGTGGCCTCAGGATGTGTCCAGAGGTGGCCCCAGATAAAGCAGAGGCAAAGAACACATAGCGGGAAGAGATTTTAAGTAGGATCTTAAGAACACCACCGGTGTTGAGGGAGCTCCTTCTGCTCCTTCAGCCAATAGCCGCTGGGAGACCACGCCAATGGGCTGATATCTCAGCGGCTATTGGCTGAAGGAGCAGAGCTCCCGCAACACCTCAATGGGCTGGTATCTCAGCGGCTATTGGCTGAAGGAGAGGGAGGAGCTCCCGCAACACACCAGGAAAGCTTGAAAGGGTTCAGAAATCCAATGAAGGCAGATGGCAGCAAGAACAAGAAGAAAAGTGGGTCCCACGATAAGGCGTTGTGCCCAGTCTCCACAGGATGGCTGTTTCTGGTCCACGAGAGATGAGGGTCTGAATGCTTGTGTTAGGTTCTGCATTGATACATTCTATTTTCATGTTTCAATTATTACTTGGGTGTGTGGTGTGAGCGGGCATGCAGGTCACATCACACTTGTAACTACAACAAAAAGGTAAATGACAGGAATAATGCTGACCGACAGTTGGTACAAAGGAGGCAGGCGCTCTGTTGTGCTTACACAATCATCGTGCGGCCCTTAAACACTAGTTTAGGAAAAACTCATCAAAGGCCTGAAGTCTAGCCAGAGATTTTGATGAGGAGCAAGGATATCTGTGATGTATCAAAGGATGAAATTATAAAAATTTAAAGAGCTTTATTGGATTTATACATGACTCGAGGCTTGGGCTACATTTTATTCCACAACAATAGAATCAAGTTTTTCAATGAACCAAGGATGGGTTGTTGGTTTTATAGGCTGAAGAAAACAGAAACTGGGGCAGGAGAGATGACTCAAAGATTAAGAGCATTGGCTGATATTCCAGAGGATCTGGGTTTGAGTCCCAGTACCCACATGGCAGCTCACAATTGTCTGTAATTCCAGTTTCGGGTGGTCCAGTATCCTCTTTTGGCTCTACAGGCATTGCACATTGATAATGCACAGACACACACAGGCAAAATGCCCATGCACATAAAATTTTTAAAAAGGAAGAGGACGGGAGGAGAAGGAAAGAAAGGAAGGAAGAAGGAAGGAAGGAAGGAAGGAAGGAAGGAAGGAAGGAAGGAGGGAAGGCAGGCAGGCAAGCAAACTGAAACCAGGAACAAAAAAATTGGATTAATCATTTCAAAGTTACTTTCACTGTAAGTATGGAAATGGAGACAGATAATAGAAGAATAGCTGTCAACATGGGTTACTTCAAGTTGGCTTTGTTGTGTAAGGATAAGCCAGAGAGAAAGCTGCATCAGAGACTGTTTGGAAAATGTGGCTGTTATCCTTCTAATCCTGAGCTCTGTAATGGTAAACAAGTTTAGCGTCAGCTTGGTGGTGGGAAGATTATTATGAGTGACTTCTCTGTGAATTAAGCCTGGTCCAACAGGGTCAAGAGCATAACCTTTATCCAGAACAATGGCCTCTTATTATTTGTACCACTTACCATCTGAAATATACACAGAGGGGCCAACAAGATGGATAGGTGAGGAAAGATACCTACTGCTAAAGTCTGATAACCTAAATTCCAACCCTGGGACCTACACAGTAGAAGGACAGAACTGACCCCTGCAAGTTATTCTATGATGTTCACATGTACATGATGGCACATATGTACCCATGCACATGTACACATATGTGTACACAGATGATAGATATACACATAAACAAAAAATTACATGAGTTATTAATTCCACAGTTCTAAGCTTAAACATCCATGCTGGGCATGTATTACTATGGGGAATACATGATTGGTATTTGCTAGATGAATTAAGATGTCCATGGTCATATGGAAAGCCCTAGAAGAACATACTGAACAGTTACCATGGTGACTCGTGTATGCCAAGAGTGATGTGAAGGAGGAGGCAGGAAACTTGTAGCTTGGCCTTATACATTCATACCATCTTGGAGTATTCTGACAGGTGTTATGTGAATTGCTTTTTGATTCCAAAAATAAAGGGGGGGATGCAAAGGAGACAGAGATGAATTAGCATCCATCACTGGCTTTCAGCGACTAAGGGCAGTCACCGCTAAGCACAGCCCTGACCACTTGCCTTCCCTAATTGAGTTCTCTGAAAGGCCTTGCCATCACTCTCTGAGATGCAAGGCTTTAACAAAATTCTGAGTAGAAGCATGACTGTGAGTCACAGTTACAGGAAGGTTTCATAAATATTATGTAAAAGAAATTACCTAAGGCAGCTGCTAAACTCTCACAAGTGGGCATGACTCACTGGAAGCAAGCCAGAGAGGCAGGGAGGTGAAGGACACAAAGCCTTGGCTGGATGCTGTTTGCTATTTACCCACAGGGTTCTCACCCAGGACCTCGGGATACATTTATCCTCCCTTTCTGATCACGCCCATTCAGGGAGTCCCCACAGACACAGCGGACCCTGGCTCCACCCCGCCATGGGGAAAGTCACCATTGTTGAAGAATGACCCTGCCCCTCTCACCCAGATTTTGTACAATAACTGCATCGTGTGTGATTCTAGAGGGAGGATGGGAAAGTCCAGGGGATTTTATGCTCTACTGCCTGGAAAGTCACAACCAAGGAAGTCGTATTTATGTCTGTGTCTCTCCATCTTAGTGTTTTCAATAACATCTCATTCCATCAGACTTTCCCCTGTAGCTTCAGTCTTTCCTCGGGCATTAGACCAGACCTGGCTGCAAGTCCCGCTGATATTGTTAACTCCCACGGCTGCAAGTCCCACTGACATTGTTAACTCCCACAGCCTCTCAAACATCCATTCCACCTACCTTCAGTAAAATAGCAAAACCAAGCTGGAGACAGCTCACAGCTTCCTATAGCCTTCCTCAATGTCTGACTCTATCCGTGATGAGACTTTAGAAAAACCCACCTTCCCAGAATATCGGTAAAGTTTTCCTGCCTCCATGGCAACTGCCACATCAGAGCACCACCTGTCCTAAAATTTTTGAGAGGTCGGTATGTGGTGGCACATCCTGCCGCAGCCAGCACAGGCATGCGCACCACAGGAACTGAGAAGGAGGGCAACAGCAGAGACACGGGACTCTGGATTCACTTCCGGAACAAACACTGTTTTTGCTAATGCTCTTTATAAACTGTTTAACTAGATACCAGAAAGAGTGCTGCAAACAGAACTTGATCAAACAGTATCTCTGACCCTTTGTCTGAGTCCTTCCTTCTGCCCATGTTTTGTTTATCCCAGAAGACATTTCATTTCTCCCAAGCTTTTTTCTCACACCTGCAAGGCTCCACAGTCGTGGGGGTCAGGGTTTGGGCCCCAGGAGAGTCACACCTGCAAGACTCCACAGTCGTGGGGGTCAGGGTTTGGGCCCCAGGAGAGCATTTCAGACCATCTCAAGTTTAGCAACATCTCTGCACTTGGGAGGCAGAGACAGGAGTGTTATGCAATGTTATCGTAACTATGTACAGATGTGCTACATCTGTTTGTGCTGAGGAGCATGACTCCAACTGTGTAAAGGTGTGTCGCATGTGTTTCTGCTGAATTTGTTTACTAATGTGAGGACGTGTTACATGTGTTTGCGTTGCATGTGTTTAATTACGTACACACGTGTTGCATCTGTTTCACCTGGCCTGCCTAAGGCACCTGATTGGTCTAATAAAAAGCTGAATGGCCAATATCTAGGCAGGAGAGGGATAGGTGGGGCTGATGGACAGAGAGAATAGGAGGAGAGAACGAGGGAGAAATAGAGGGAGACACCCAGGGTCAGAAGCCAGGCAGCCACCAGACAGACGGACAGAGAAGCAATGAAAGTAGTATATACAGAAGGAAAGAAAGGAGAAAACCCTGCGGCAAGCATAGATGAAGAGAAACAGGTTAAGTTATAAGAGCTAGTGGGACACGCATAAGATAAGGCCGCACATTCGAAACTAATAGGTCTCCATGTCATGATTTGGGAACTGCTTGGTGCCCCCCTCCCCAAAAAAAAGATAGCCTGCTACACAGGAGGTTCATAAATTCAAGGAAAGATTGGGCTGTATGAGACAGCTGTATATGTTTGAATTTAAATAGATGTTCCTCACAGCTGCACAGGTGGGGCTCCCCCCATGTAACCTTCCTACTCCATATGTTGCAGACCCTCCCAAGAATGTGCAGCCGAGGCAGGGTTACGCACAGCTTTGGGGTGAGGGTGGACGGAAGCCGGAATCTCTAGTGAGTGCCCAGTGACCTCTTTCTGTGAGGGAGCAGAATTAGGCCCATCTTAAAATCACATTTGCTCTGATTAAGATGGTGTCTCAGTCAGGGTCACTACTGCTGTGATGAAATGCCGTGACCAAAGGTAACACGGGTGGAAAGGGTTCATTGGGCTTACACTTCCACATCACTATTCATTGTGGAAAGAAGTCAGGACAGGAACTCAAGCAGAGCAAGAACCTGGAGGCAGAGGCCATGGCGGGGTGCTGCTTACTGGCTTGCTCCTCATGGCTTGTTCATCCCAGATCACCAGCCCAGGGATAGAACCAAGCCCTCCCATGTCAATAACTAATTAAAAAATGCTTTGTAGGCTTGCATATGACCCAGTCTTATAGAGGCATTTTCTTAATTGTCCCCCTCAGATAATTTCAGCCCGTGTCGAGTTGATATAAAGTAAGCCAGCACAGATGGTAATAGTGAGTTAGAGAAAATAGCTCAGCAGTTAATATCACTGGTTGTTTTTCAGGAGACCTGGGTTTAGGGTTTACTTCCCAACATCCACAAGGCTTCTGCCAACTGTTTATAACTTCAATTTTAGGGTACCTGGTGCCCTCTGCTGGCCTTCAGAAGCAGTACACAAACGTGGTGCACATATGCATGCGGCAAAATACTCAAAAATAAATCTTTTTCTTAATGGTCGTTACATTCAGATGATAGATAGCATTTCACAACACTGAGGCAGGAGGATCACCATGTATTCAAGGCTAGTCTTGGATGCATACTGGGGAACAAGGCCAGCTAGAGTTACAGAGCAAGAACAAAAAAGAACAAAACAAAATGAACCAAAAAAAAAAACTAGATCTTTTTTTAAAAAAAGAAAATAGACATGGATTTCTTAAAATGCAAAGCTGAGTTGCTTCCTCCATTAGTCAGTGTATGTTGTCTTATCACACAGAAAGGATCTCAAGTTCCCATCTCATCCTATGATAATCCAAAGTTCCCCATGGTCCAGGCAACCCTCAGTAGTACACCCATCCCTAGGGACTCAGAATTCCAGGCTGAGCCAACCTGGTGCCTCTTGGTCAGTACATAACTGCTCCCACTAATGAGAAAGCTGATCACCGGAGATCAACCGCCTCTGTCTCTCCCTGCAAACCTGAGGCTGCCACTTCTGACCCATCGGCCAAAGAAAGCCGTGTGACCGCACATACCTCACAGAGCACTGTAATCCTCTGTATATCCAGAGTCAAAAGAGGACCAGATACAGATGAGCCTACATACCCATCCACACACATCATAAGAGGACTGTAAATCCAAAACTAAATATCATTAAAGCAAGCAGCATTATTAAACTCTAGCTAGATAGTGTTGGGTTTCAAGGAAAAATGAGCCAGAAGTAGGAAGAGCTAAAGAAATTCCAGGGGAATAACTCCTACTGACATGAGAGATGGGAGCTCCAAATGTCAATGCAAGGAAAGCCAACCAATGTGGTTTGAAAAGGCAAAATTTGGTAGTGTATTTAGAGTGTGTGTGCCATGCGTGAGGCTGGGGAAGAAGTCATGAATTTGCTATTATTATCTGTCATCACCGACTCGGAGAAGCACAACAGCGAACACTTACCAAGCAGTAGCTACCAAACCAAGACCAAGCTGAATCCTCAGAAAATGCCATATTTAGGGCCAACGAGAGGGCTCAGCTGGTGAAGACACTTACCACCATGCCTGGCACTTGAGTTTTATCCCTAGGACCCACAAAGTGGACGCCTGAGAATGTCCACATGCCAAGGCTTCACATGCACACACAAACACAAATAAATGATTCTAACAAAAACCAATGGAGCCAAACAAGAAGAAAAAGAATAATAGAACAAAGAAGATTTTATCCCTCAGAATAAAGTCTGTGTGTGATAAGAAAGGTATTACTTTTTTATCTGCTGGTCTGAGCCCAAATTATAATGGGGCAGGGGAGGGGGGGCCTGACAGGAACCAAACTCGGGTCCTTTGCAAGAGGCCTCCTTATTCCTAGATCTTGCAACCACGCAAGCATCTAACTCGCATGCAGAAGCACTGAAATTGCGTGCACTAAGTTTTGTAGCCTGTGACTAAAAACAATTTTTTGGCATAGCCACATGGGGACCAGAACTCAGTACGTAGCTGAAGATATCCTTTGACGTCCTGATCCTCCTGCCTCTGCTTCCTCAGTGCTCCTGAGTGTGCAAAGCCACCCTGGCTTTAAGCTTCGTTCTGCCAGGAAGCCTGAGTGTTAAAAGCGTCTTTGTTTCATTCTTCTTTTTTGTTCTGTTCTTCTAGCCTGGTGTTTCCCTTTTCTGCTCTCCTGGTGTCTTCCCTCTACATTTCTCCTGGTACTTTCCTTCTCTCTTCTTTATTTTTTTTCCTCACAGTTCATATCCCTAGTAGAATCTTTCAAGCAATATAAAAGTTACAAAAGTTACAATGTGGTTACATTCTGGGTTTTTTTTAATATTTATTTATTTGTTATGTATACAATATTCTGTCTGTGTGTATGTCTGCAGGCCAGAAGAGGGCACCAGACCTCATTATAAATGGTTGTGAGCCACCATGTGGTTGCTGGGAATTGAACTCAGGACCTTAGGAAGAGCAGGCAATGCTCTTAACCACTGAGCCATCTTTCCAGCCCCCTACATTCTGGTTTTTTAAGTGAATGATTACAATAAATACAAGGAGAAAACAGCATGTTTTTCATACCCCTTACTTGATCAAACATTTTACATATTAGAGGTGAAAAACGAGAAGTCTCATAGACCAGGAGCCTCTCAGTCATAACCGCTTCATTAGGCAGCAGTTTTTGTAACTGCCAGAAAAGCAGGTTCCTGGGATCACTTCCGTATCTTAGAGCCCTGTCCTAGTTACAGGGAGTTCAAAGCTTTGTGTTGTCTGTGATGCGCACAGAAACCTGTGAGCACAGTTCCCAACATCAGAAAGAACTTGAGATGACTCCTGGGTCTCGACTGTTTTCCTTAATTAACCTAAACCACAGTCTATAGACTCCTCGGGAGAAACCCATACGTCCTAGCTGCGTGACACTTCCTCGGTCCTATTTCCTATCATCCACAGCCCCTGCTTTATGGGGGGGGGGCAATACTTTAAACAACGGCTTAAGAGGAAATCATCTTCCTAATAATCCACAGGTTAAAGATGGTAGCAGATGGGGATAGTTCCCTGAGATAATCACACTACATTGCAGGCACTGGGGATCCCCCACACCCATTCCCACCATGCCGGACACCAGAGAAAGATGGCAGCAGCAAACAAGCACAGCAGTAGCAAGAGACATTCTGGAGAGGAAGCCCTCAGGGTCTTGCCTGAGATCTACCCATCAGTGCCTCACATTCTGGTGGGCCCAGCTTCTGAATTCAAAGTGACACACACACACACACACCCCTCTTTTGTTGTTGTTTTAGTGTTGGGTCTTTGTATATGTTAAACAAGTACAGCCCCTTCCCCACTGAGCTGCACCTGCTCTTTTTTATTTCCTCTTATTTTGAAACAGGCCTCACTTGCTGCCCAGGCTTGCCCAGGACTCGTTCTGTAACCCAACCAAGCTTTTGAACTCGTGATCCACCTGCCTCAGCCTCCATAGTAGATAAGACGGCAATCCTACGCCCAGCCCATGTCACTGTTAGATCCGCCTGTGTTCTGCTAACCCTGGCCATCTCCAGCCTGCAGTGAGTGAGGGGAGAAGAAAGGAACATGGCCCTCCTGTCTTCAGCCATCTGTGCCATTATTTTAAGAATAACTAACTGGCTGATATCAGGAAGGGGGAAAGGTGATAGACAGGGCCTGCCAACAATCAGCCATGGGTTGGAGAGGGCATTTGGGGCCCTACCCCTACCTGCAGAACTACTTACTACCCGTTAATGGAAGATGGAGTCATTATGGTCACTGGCGAGCCCACCAGGCCCAGGCTCCACACCCAGCTAGTGCAGATGACCCTGGTTAGACTCAGAAGGTCACAAAACAAAACAAAAAGACATATGTGTGGGAAAAAACGGCTTTGGAAGGAAGAGTTGATGAGATGGAAGGCAGATGAAAGAGGGTGGGGGTAAGAGTGGGCAGAATACATTATATATGTATGAAATCATCACAGAAGAAATTTTTGTTTAGTTTTGGTTTTGGTTTTCTGAGACAGGGCTTCTTTGTATCGCTTTGGCTATCCTGGAACTCACTCTGTAGACCAGGCTGACCTCAAACTCACAGAGATCCACCTGCCTCTGCTAGGATTAAAGGCATGTACCACCACTGCCCAGCAAGAAGAAACAATTAATAATAATTTTAAAAAAGGTAAGAGTCTTTTGCTCATTCAAGATTTCTTTCTGCTTTTTTTTTTTTTTTTTTTTTTTTTTTTGGATTTTCAAGACAGGGTTTTTCTGTAGCTTTTGGTTCCTGTCCTGGAACTAGCTCTTCTAGACCAGGCTGGCCTCGAACTCACAGAGATCCGCCTGCCTCTGCCTCCCGAGTGCTGGGATTAAAGGTGTGTGCCACCACCGCCTGGCTTCTTTCTGCTTTTTAAACAACTTCCGGTTGAGGTGGCAAACTGGCTGCCTACAAGTATTTGGTCCTGGCTCAGCTGCTGGTGAGTGTAAGGTACTTGTTTTCTTCCCTCTAAGTCTCATGCAGTGTGAGAACTCTGGGTGTAGGGTCATCCAAAAACCATATGAGACCGTGAGGAATGCTCTCACACACAGGTCCAACCTTTGGACATCACAAGACTGTGCTGTCCTCTACAAAGACCACAAAAAAAAAACACACACAATTGAATTCCAAAGTAAGAAATAAAAGTCACAAGAAATCTCATGTTTTACACAAGTATCTAGTGTGTCTGACCACATCTTAAGGTATCCTCAGCTGTGTGTGACCTACAACCACAGGCTAGAGACACCCATCAGCCTTTCTCCTTACACACCTGTGTCCCACCAGGCATCACAAAGCACAAGTTCAAAGACAAAAACCACTGTGTACGTCAATGGTTGCTGCAGCGTTGTAAGCCGGGTGAACAGTCTGAACACAAGACCATTCACCCCACGTGGTCACAAAGACTTTCTCCATTGTCCTCTGGATACTCCAGTCTCATTGCTACCACCCAAAATAGACACAGAAAGCTCTGTGAAAGCCGAGGCTAAAGCCAGCGACGTTGCTTGTCTGGCTAATTGCATCTTGTTCTGCTCCATAATGGTACTTTCATAGCCAGCATCATCAAACTGGGACAGACTGAGCTGTGCTGTCTGTCTGTGTTCCCCCTGGTAGATGTCCAGAAACACACCAAACCACCTTATGTGCCTCTGCTAAGAGAAGCTCAGGCTATGAATCAAGGCCTGGAGATCTGTGGCTGCTCCCTGCTCCACAGAGGAATGAGTCTGGTCATTACCTAGAACAGAGAGTATTTGGGATTTGTTTTGTTGTTCCTTTTTTAGTGTATGTGTGTGCGTGTGTGCGCTTGTGTGTGTATGTGTGTGTGTGTGTGTGCATGCCTGAGTGTGTATATTGCATGCATACAGTAGCCCATGGAAGTCAGAAGAAGGTGATGGATCCCTGGAACTGGAGTTAAAGGTAGTTGTGTGTTGCCATGTAGGTGCTGGAAACTGAATCTAGCCAAGTCCTCTGAAGAGCAGCAAGTGCTCTTAACCATTGAGCCATCTCTCCAGTTTCTAAATGTTTATGAAGATCATAGGTGTCCTCACACATGGACAGCCACTGCTCTGACCACTTGACAAATCTCTGCTATAGTCCCTAGGCAAGTCCTATGTCATAGTCCCTGGAGGCAAGGAACAGTGTGGTCATCCATTGTGTAGACCGACAGAGTGAGGCGTGAAGAAGGTAAAACCTGGTGATATCACCAACAGGAGTTTGTGCAAAGGCAGATACAGGGATTTGGGGGTGTAGCTCAGTTACTAGAGAACTTGCCTCGAAGGTTCAAATCCCTAACTCCATCCCTGACATCACTCAGCCCAAGGTCAGTGGTGTGTGCCTATAATCTCAGCATCAGGAAAGAGGCTGGGGAATCAGAAGTTCAAGGGCATCTTCAACTGCTTAGTGACCTCCAGGCCAGCCTGGATTACATCAGTTCAATCTATCTAATTAAATCAAATTGAAAGGTAAGGTCTCATCCCCTGTAGGCTGGTGTTATCTTCTACCCCACCCTCAATGTCCAGACATCCACGAAGCTCCCAGCACACTCGCCATGATGGTTCTCCTCGCCTTTGCTGTCCTAGCCAGAATCTTCTGCACACAAGTTGTGGCACTTCCTGGCTCCATTGACAACACGTTGAATTTATCCTCTTCCTTCCTTCCTCACTCTCTATCCCACCACCTTGAATGGCCTTGGCCACTCACCGGGCTGATGGAGACAGTCAGGGAAGGTGACTTGCTAGAGCAGCCCAGTAAGAATATACACACAGCCCTGGGAGATAGACAGTCTGGGATATATGAACACGGAGTTCCTTCCAGAATCCTGGAGCCCAAAGGTGGGGTCGAAGAGGGCATGGTGGGACTGCACCCTGGACTTCATGGGTCTTTGCCACATGCAGCCAAAAGAGAACGAGAGCATGCTCCCTGCCTTGGGTGGCAAGGGCCACTCGTTGCCAGGCTCTGAGGACTATGCCAGCCTGAAGCCCTGCTACCTTTCCTCGTCTCTGCCAGGTCTCACAAGAGCCTGAGGTTGGAAACACCATTATATGCCTATTTTTCAGTTGAGAGTCAAGGTTGGCAAACACTAAGAACTGCCCAAGACTCTGTGCCCTGTGGTGACAGAGGATGGACTGAAACCTGATGCTCATGCATTCCTCCCTCTCCCTGCTGTTGAAATCGGACTCATTCTAGAGGGTCCCCAGATGTCCTACTACCTCAGCACACTTTCCCATTCCCAGTCCCCTCCGTGATCTACCCAGCTCTGACCTCACGCTGTCTCCAGTGACAGGCTTCAATGTAGGGCATTGGTTATGTTATGCCAGGGTCAGTCTCTGGGGATCCTGTTAAAGGAAGCTAAGCACTGCCAAGTGCTCAAAACAACTGAGGATGCTCCTATGCATCCTCCCCATCCTCCTGCCTCCCCCTCTCATAGCCTCCTCCCTATCTATGAGAAATGCTACCTCCCTTCACCCAGCACTGTGAGGAAGGATTCGCAAGTCCCCAAACTGCAAAGGCTCCACACAAAGAGGATCATTCTAAACTCCTGTAGTCAATGTGGAGGAGATGAAGGACACTAAACTCCAAGGGATAATCTCCCACGTACCCAGAGGTCTCCATTCTTTTGACCCTGCAGTGCAGCACCCCAGGCCTGAGCTGTCAGCTCACAGAGCATTCAAAATACAACGTGTGATGAGTCGCCGTGTGCTTGCTGGCATCTTACTCAGAAGGAGCTTAGACAATGGCATGGCGTCACTGTTACAGAGACCCTTTCTTCCCGTCAGTTTATTCATGGGTGAATAAGGCTCCTTGGCATTTACATCACCAAAAAATGAAAAGAGAATTAACACTACACCCTCTATCATTATAACTGGAGTAGTTTCTTCCTTTTGTGCTATTAAGACAAAAAGCTGTTACCTTTATACTCAGTATTTATTCTCCTATTTCTTAATGAGTTTGTATTATGTAGTTTAGTTATATTAATAATAATTGGATTTCAGATTCAATCTAGGATTTTTTAAGAAAAACAATGCACATTTTGTTAGCAGTACTGTGTATAGAAATGCAAAAAGCAAAACAAAAGAACTGTACATTCAAGGAGGAAAGAAACAAAATAAAAATTGAACCAGCTTTTTTTGGGCATCTCTGAATGAAATATGGTGAGTTTGGATTCCACCAGAGGTTTATTATTTTAAGTTGCCATTATTTATAATATGCCAATAGAAATATTCTTTGCAAGGATTTAAATGTATAAAGAAACGTTCTGAATGTCAAGTTCAAGGTGTGTAAAAGTCATTCGTATATAAAAAGACTGAATGCTTGTGTTTCTCAAATGTGTATGTTGAAATCCAAACCCTCATTTTGATAGCAGTGGGCAGAGAGATGCTCTTGGGAGATAATTAGGCCCTGGAGATGGAGGCACCATCAGTGGGATGGTCCATAATAAAAGGAACTCTGCAAGCTTGCTAGTCTTCTTTTGCCATTTGACAGAGACATCAGTTTAAAGCCTGGAGTAAACCTTCACTAGACCCAATTACCATTGCAACTTTATCTCAGCCTCCAGCCTCCAGGCCTGGGAGAAACCAATTCCTGATATTCAGACACCACTGTCTGTGGCCCTTCATTCTAACAGCCTCCAAAGGCACAGTTTTTCTAAATAGTTTTATGGCGGCATACCAGCAAGAAACTTCGCCGTGGGCTGGCAAGGTAGCTTAATGGGTAAAGGCACTTGCTGCAAACCTGGCACTCTGAGTTCAAACCCTGAGATCCACATGATCGATGGATCAAACCAGCTCTGACAAGTAGTCCACTGACTGCCACATGCACCTTAGAAACTTATGCCCCACCCCACCACACACAAAAACACACACTCACATAAAGTAAATTAATTTAAATCATTTTAAGAGACTGGCCATTCACTCAGTCACCAACTTGGGGCAGGCCCTGACTTCATTATCTGTTTTCCTTTTACTGTGTTTCAGTTGTCCCCTCCCCCACCTCATCTCTCCATAGACTTGAAGCAAAAAGCGGCACATATTTTCATGTCCCTTCCTCCAAGGAAAGACTTAAACTGAGCCATCATCTCTTGACCTACATGCTCAGAACCAGGCACAAATGACACAGTGAAATTATTAACGGCCTCATCTTTGAAACAGAATCAATGCCTTAAATCCATGGAATTTATGATATGGGCTTTTATGAGACTTGTGCCCAGCAAAAAGAAGTGACTGGAAAGCAATATATCAACACTTGAGATGGACCCTGTGTGTGATGAACCTCTATTTTCTGTCTCCCTGATGCTTCTTCTCTGCCTTTGAACTTATCTCAACTAAGCATATTCTGTATTCTTCTCATAGAAGTGAATGGAAATGGCTTCCTCCCTTCTAGATACTCTCAGATGACTGTGTACTTGCAGACTAGCTGAGGGGAGACTTTCACAGAGAGGAGCTGAAGGCAAAGCAGGCAGGGAGGAGACATCAACTGTGGCAGACCATGACTCCACAAGAAGTCATCTACTGCTGTGGGATTCCCCTCTGTATGCTGTGAATACCACTGGTTAATAAAGAAAATGCCTTGGCCTGTTGATAGGGCAGAACTTAAGTAGGCGAGGAAGACTAAACTGAATGCTGGGAGAAAGAAGGCAGAGTCAGAGAGAAACCATGTAGCCCCGCCAGAGATGGACACTGGAAGTTTAACGGGTAAGCCACAGCCACATGGCATACACAGAATAATAGAAATGGGTTAAATTAATATGTAAAAGTTAGCCAATAAGAAGCTAGAGCTAATGGGCCAAGCAGTGATTTAAGTAATATGGTTTCTGTGTGATTATTCCAGTTCTGGGTGGCCAGGATGAACAAGAGCCCTCTCCAATAACCTACAGCGAGAACCTGATGGCACTGGAAATCTAGATGCGAAGATTCCTTACATTTAACATTTCCAGCCTTTTGTGTGTTTTTCTTTACAGATGGAGAAATTGAGTCACAAGGGACAGAGGCTTGTCCTAGGTAACAGGACACAGGCTCCTTTCTAGGATAACCTCCTTTTCCATCTGTGCTGAATCTTCAGACTCCTGCCCTGGGAGCTGCAGAGCCGGCTGCTTCTCTGCACCCCAAAAAGGCAACAACCACTGGGAAGAGCTCAGTTGTGCATCAGGAAGACCCGAGTCTGACCCTTCTTCTGCCACCCCTTCTCATCTGTGAGAGAGACAGCAAGACCCTTAACTTCCCTGGTGTCGCCGTCCCTGCCTGTGGCATGGAGGATTTCACCAGCCCCTCAGTGTGTCAGTGAGTCGTTGAGCCGGCTCTGAGGGCTTAGCACAGTGAGGGTTATGCAGGGTGTCAGTGAATAATCCCGGCTTTGATCTGGTGGATAAGATGACCACGTCCTAGTCACAGAAGGCAGCAACACTCTCTGGTCCCCCTGAGAGCTCTGCTGGTCAGTTCAGGTAACAGGAAAAGAGCAGGAAAGCATTTCCACTAGTGATGACCAGATTTGGGGCAGAAATGGGGCTTTTTCTAATTAAGTGGCCACCAGAGATATATCTCATCTGAAACCCATTATTTGATCAAATAATGCTTGTCTTCTAAGAAGGGTAGTTCCTCAGAAAAATAATTAAAACATGGAAATGCCACACACGAAGCTCAGCCCACTTGCAAATTTACAATGGTCTTTTCAAGATGAGTCATGGAGTCTGAAAATGAGGGTATTATGTCATCATAATATGAGCCATGCTAAGGCTGAGTTCCTGAGAGATTAAGGTTAAGAAAAGCACAGGATGAGGCAATGCCCCCGCTCCAGGAGGCATGTGCCATAGCTGCCACCTAAAGAACATCAGGAGGGGACAGCTAGTGAAACCTCGAAGGACAGCTTCAGGCAGAGAAGGCACCCAACAGCTGGCTGCATCTCAGTCGTCCATCCTCCAGGAATGTAGGCTAAGACTGGGACACTGTGGGTGTGTTGGGTAGCAGTCTCCTTTGAGATAAAACCTAAGCCATCTATCTTAAAGGGAAGTTCTTTAAGTCACAGGCTGGGGAGATGGAACATTCCATTCCTCAGGGCAGCCCCCTAAACTCAGGAACTAAACAACTCAAAGGTTTCGGGAAGTCCCTGAAATTGACCAGATTCACTAAGCGCTCCGTCTCCAAGGGTATATAAACAGTAAGGACTGCTAGGAGACAGTCTCAGGCAGGCTAGGCTGCCTGGAAGAGCTGAGCCCAGCCGAGCTGCTGAGAAAGCCTCAAACCAACTGAGCCATGGGGAAAGGACACTCCCTAGCTGTTGAGCTGCCTGTAGACTGTGTGGTATAGTTCCCAAGTTCCCGGATTTGTGAGCTGTCACCCGTGCTGAGGTGGGCTTGGAGATGCAGCAGTCATTTCTGCTCCTGTAAGTGATCCCCCAGCCATATTCCTATAAATAATACAATCCATCGGTGACATTTGTAACTTGATCTGATGTTGGCTCCCCAGGTGGGATGAGAAGACTTTGTTTATATCTCCCCAGAAGTAGTGTCCCACACCCGGGTCACTGTCGCTCAGGACAGCAGCTTGCGGTGGTATCTCAGCCTCCTGGCTCACAACGCAGCAGTGTTGAGCTGAGTTGCTCCCCTTGGGTCTAAGCACCAAGGCAAGAATGGCTCTGGGTCTTATCATGCTGCAGATGCCCACTCTGCCCCCACAGCAGGAGGCACAGACCAATGAATAATCTGTTCCAATAAATTACAGCCCCTGTGAGCGCAATCCCATCAGAAACACCAGATGCAGCCCCCTCACCTGGACCACAAGAGAACAGGACCAATACATATGATAGCCAAGTGAGCAAAGCTGCTTGCTGCCAACCCTGGTAGCCTGAGGTCAACCCCCAGGACCCACTGATGGAAGGAGAGACCAAACTCCCAAAAGTTATCCTCTGAACTCCACTCTTAATCTGTGATATGTGCATACATGTGATATACATTTTAAATTTTTATCATTTATTTTAGCTTTTGAGACAGGGTCTCTCCACAGTCCTGTCTCAGAGCTCGCTATGTAGCCCAGGCTGGCCTCGAACTCATAGAGATCCAACTGCCTCTGCCTCTCAAGTGCCAGGATTAAAGATATCTGCCACCATGTCCGGGTTGAATTTTTAATTTTAAAATTGCTTTATTTTATGTGTACGTGTGTTTGCCTGAATACAGTGCCACAGAGGCCTGAAAGGGATGTTGGATTCCCTTGAACTAGAATTGCAGATAGTTGTGAGTCAAAAGTAAAACACCACACCGGCTCTTACCTCTACTTCAGTCCAAAATGGTGACCCTGCCTTCAAGAAGCCCCAGAATGAGACTGTGTCTGAGAGCTGTCTCCTCCCATCTTATATTCCTCTCTAGTTCTGGGATTAAAGGCGTGCACCAGCTGGAGAGATGGTTCAGAGGTTAAGAGCACTGGCTGCTCTTCCAGAGGTCCTGAGTTCAATTCCCAGCAACCACATGGTGATTCACAACCATCTGTAATGGGATCTGGTGCCCTCTTCTGGCAGAATACTGTATACTTAATAAATAAAGGCGTGCACCACTACAGCCTGGTTTCTATGGCAAACTAGCATGGCTACTGGGATTAAAGGTGTGTGTCATTACTGCCTGGTCTGTAAGGCTGGTCAGTGGGGCTTTTGTACTTTTCTGATCCTCAGGCAAGCTTTATTTTTTAAAATACAAATGAAATGCTACTACACCACAAGGATGTTGGGAATTGAACTCTGGCCCTCTGGAAAAGTAGTCAGTGCTCTTGAGGGCTAAGCCATCTCTCCAGCGTCTATAATCAAATGTGGTGTGTGTGTGTGTGTGTGTGTGTGTGTGTGTGTGGTGACTTAGCACTGTGGTGTGTGTGCATGGGTTTGTGTGTGTGGTGACTTAGCACTGTGGTGTGTGTGTATGGGTTTGTGTGTGTGGTGACTTAGCACTGTAATGTATGTGCATGTGTTTGTGTGTGTGGTGACTTAGCACTGTGGTGTATGTGCATGTGTTTGTGTGTGTGGTGACTTCGCACTGTGATGTGTTAAGCCATCACGACCCATAAAATGACCTGAGCATTTCATTGCAAGGCTTGTCTAAGGATGTTGCCACAGTGAAGGACCTCTGCCTCTGCCCTAGTGCCGCACGGCCTCCTCAGACTGACACTAGGAACTGCACTCTTGGACCTGCATTAAACAGCCCCGCACCTGCAGTAGAACTTCATCTCTGGTTCCTACTGAGACATGTCTTTGTGTCTGACTCAGCACTCTGCCTGTGCCTTTAGGATAATTTCTCTGGACCATGCAGGCTCTTTAACCCTCCTGTAGCCATTCTAACACACACACACAGAGAGGGTACAAAATATAGTGTGTGATGTAAGAGCTAACGCGAGGAAAGACATCTGCTCACAAAAATTCCTCCTCCAGTCAGCATTTTCTGAGAATGTACTCGGCTGCATCCTACCACTAACAGCTGAACTTTGCTACTGGTGGCTCTGTCTTGAGTTAGCCAGCTGCTTAAGAGAGTGGGGCCAAGCACTCACCTGAGAGAGGGCGAGGAGAAAGAGAGACAGAGACAGAGGGAGGGGGAGGGGGAAGAGAGAGAGAGAAGACAGAGAGAGAGAGAGAGAGAGAGAGAGAGAGAGAGAGAGAGAGGAGACAGACAGAGAGGGGGAAGGAGACTCAGGACTCGGTGGGGAGAGACAAAGACAGAGACAGAAAGGAGACACAGAGAGAGAAGACCCCTTTGTATTAGGAGTAAACCATCAGGACCCCACCAGGTATGCTTGCTAACACCATTTGGCAAGCCTACCCAGCCCTCTACAGCAAGTAAACTTGTTTGCCTCGCTGAAAGCATTTGTGGCCATTTCTCAGAACCCCAGACCCATTTCTAATATTGCTCAAGACCACCCTAGTCCCTCCTCCTGAAATCTTTCTCTTCCATCCACCTACCATTATAGGTGTGAATGGGATTCAGAGGGATCCACTGAGGAGTTCAGGTTCCCGTGGTCCTAGAACAAAGAGCTGGACCAGGAACGTGTGGATAGCGGTAGAATCAGAGATGGTTTACTAAGAAGTAGTGGGACTCGGGCTCTTGGGAAAGCAGACAGCATTAGGACAGCTGGAGAATTCAGCTGTAGTCGAATCTCAAATCCCACTGGCTGCCATCTGACCAGACCAGACCAGCACTCAGAAGAGCCTGGCCCCAGCCTACATTTTCTCACAGTTTTTGTAGTTTGAGCACCTGTGCTGAATTCCCTGTCTACATGACCACCTGAGGATGGCCTCTGGGTCCCACAACCGTGGAAGGAAAGTTTTTCTTGCAGTTTACCGGCACAGATACGTGGGTGGCCATCAGGCCATTCTTTAGTTAGCAGGCTCTGTCTTGTTTAACTGCTCAGCTGTGTGAGCCTTCGCTCTGCAAACGTGTGCTTTCTCAAGAGAAGAACAAGGCAGAAACAGAACTGTAGATTCTCAGTCTATGCTGTTTGCTCGGCGCTGTGATGTTCAGGCATCTGTCATTCAGCAATCACAGTGCAGGGCCAAGGCTGGCTCACCTTAGGTGCCTGCTAAAATCCTAAATGTTCAGCGTGTGTTCTCCTTTCCCTCCTTCAAGAGAACACTCACTAGGGTGGAAGTGGACCAGAGACCTCCGAAAGGTTAGGAGCTCAAAATAGCATTGAGTCAGGAGGACTGAAGTTCTTAACATATTCACACTGCTCCCACCGTCTCCCGAATTTGGGAACACGGTGCTCCATATTGGGACAGGGAAGGGGGAAAGTCATTCTGGTCATTGGTTTCTTTCATTTGTAATCTTAGTATTCTCACTTTTTCTCTGTCCCCCCACTTCTCTCTCCCTCCACCCCCAGCCCCCACCCGCCACACAACTGCATGACATCTCTGTGCAGAAACCCAACTCTACCTCTAAACAAAGGTGAACAAGACAGTCACTCCTCACCACTCCTTGGTTAAGCAAACAGAAAACCATGTCCTAACAAATGCCAGCCTGCTGAAAGTCCTTGGTGGGTGTTTTCCCTGCCAGGTCTTCCCTGGTTTTCTGCTGGAAAACTGCCAGTTCATTTTCCCGACAGCCCTGCGAGTACCATGATTAGGTAGAGATCGGAGTCCAGGAGCAGAGGGGGTTTATTCAACAGCCATTAAGCTCAAATGCAAATGTTAAACCAGAACCCCAGCTGGTTTGTGAGGTCTCTGCCGTTGAATGAAAGCGGCTTTTATTAAATTATACATCCAGTGTGCTTTTTGCTATGAGACTTATGTACAGTACCCTAGCCAATTAATTTCAACAATCTTCGGCTCCGAGAGAATTTTGCTAAATGGACCGAGCAGTTGAGCCTCTGGAAGGGCGTCTTTTGGTCTGTGAACCTCAGAAGTGCTGTGAGGCACAGGAGGTGTTGCCTGGGGCTCTTGTACCTCTTCCTCTCTGCATTCCTCAGTCCTCCTGTGTGATTCCCTCAATACCCAGAGACACCACGTCTCCACTGTGGGATTCTCACTGTATCTCCTGATCACCAGGGATTTCTTCCCACTCATGAAGAAAACTCAGCTTCCTGGGTTAGCCTCACAGAACAAAGAGAAGGTCTGTGAGTGGTGAGCCAATTGCAGAGCCTTTGGGCAAACAGGGATCCTGAGTAGTACTTAAATGACTCACCGAAACCACCTCATCCACAGTGGGAAAGAGCCCTCCAGGACCAGAGTGAAGATTCTGAGAAGCATTATCTCTGTGCCTACTGTGTGCTGAGTATAGTCCCTCAAAGAGCAGGGGCTCTGTGCCAAATCACAGCGGGCTCCGAGCATTAGTCAAGACTATGCCATTTCTAAAGTACCCCCATTTTGGTTAAACGGGTGAGAGTAATTTGGTTTTCAGAACTAAAGTAGCTTGTTTCTCTAGATTCTTCCCTCCCAGCCCTATTGATTTATAAAAACCTGAAACAGTCCTGTAGCTGCAGTATCACTACCAGGCTGCTTGTGTGAGCCGGGAAATAAGCTGGAGAGAGACTTAAATCTACTGCATGTACTGGCTTTTGATCCTACTCTATTTGGATGCACACCCTCCTAAGTCTGGATGGAGCAGGAGGGCCTTGGACTTCCCACAGGGCAGGGTACCCTGCCCTCTCTTAGGACTGGAGGGGGAGCGGGGAGGGTGGTGGGGGAGTAGGAGGAAAATGGGAGGAGGGGAAGAAATGGAAAATTTGAATGATATTATTTATAAAGCAATAAAAAAACACAGAGACAGATACACAGACAGACAGAGAATATGGACATGGGTCATCCTTGATACAAGAATGCCAATGCCCAGTTTATTGTGCTTAGGGGCAGCTTATATAGGGCTCCTTAGCCACGCCCAGCTCTCGGGATCTTTCAGCTGTAGGTCTCATCAGCCTGCCATCATGGTCTCGTGCTCAGTTCACTCCAGCAGGCAAAAGGGTCTGAGGCAGGCAAAAAAAAAAGGGGGGGGGAGGGGCAGGGATCTCTAGTTTCCAACATTGACCCCCCAGTAATGGTGGCCAAGAGAGATGGTTATTGATCACCTGACATTCTTTAGCTGACTACGCACTGTTACCCCTAGCAACAGCCAAATGAAGGCCAAAATAGGAAACTTCAACCTCCTTCCCACCCTCACCCCTTTCTGCCTTTTAGCGGTCCCAGCCTGGAAGCTTTGGTCCTTACAGAGACTCCATTTCTCCGGGGTTGAGGGTCCCCTCTCCCCGAAACGGAAGTCTGTGCTGTTGCTGACGTACTCACTTGCCGCTTTGTCTCTTTTTCCTTCTGCCAATCTTACTCGAGTTCTGTCTGAGGACAGGAACTGCATGAGACAACATGATAACTCGGGGAAGGAGATGGAAAAGGTTTCAGGAAAGTCCAACTTGACCCTAGAAACAACTTCTAGTCTTTCTGTGCCTCAGTTTCCCCACCTGAAAAAATGGGGTAGTGACAGTGTCAATGGTGGAGCTGTTCTAAGCCACTGGAGCAGAACAGGGTTTATGCCCAGGTTTGTGCGCTCTGCTTTATGACTTGGGGATAAACTGAGCCTGGCACAGGTCTTCCAATGGTGACTGGGTCACAGGAGTTAGAGGGGTAGAGAGGTGGACTGCAGACGGCCCAGGAGACAACTCAGAGGAACCTACAACACCAGGTAGCTATGCAGACTGGCAAATGGTCTAGTGCTTAGCTGATGTTTGCAGCACAGAAATAAATAGCTGAATGTAATAACTTCAGTGTAAATATTAAGTGTCACCATTTCCCTAGTCTCCAGGGGAAAGCACTTCATAAATAAGGTAGCCTCTGCTTCTAGAATGTCTCAGATCACAGTTTATATCAAATTATAGGACAAATATCAAATGTAGATAAGACAGAAGCAGCTACTTGGACAAAATGCTTCCTTGGCCCACAATCCTTTCCCTTGGTAATTGGTACAATATTTGTCATGTGTGTGTATGTATATGTGTGTGTGTATTAGTATTATCATTCTTCATTTCAATGGACTAGGTTCCATGAGGACAGGAACAGTGTCTGTCTCTTTAAGTTTCACAACTCTTTGGCTTAACACAATGCTTGGCACATTCTAGTCTTTCTGTGCCTCAGTTTCTGGGATGGATGGATGGATGGATGGATGGATGGTGGGTGGATGGATGGGTGGATGGATGAATGGTTGGGTAGGTGGATGGATGGATGGGTGATGGATGGATGGGTGGATGGATGGATGGGAGGGTGGATAAGTAATGAATGGGTGATAGATTGATAGATAAATGGTCAGATTATATGGTTGATCAGAGTAAAGAATAAAAGTAAAGACTTACATCCCAGGACCAGTGTACTGGTGTTTTTTATTCTAAATGAGGACCTTCTGGCATATTGTGAAGTCTAATAGTTCTTAGTTCTTAATGTGTAGCACACTGCTTTGTCATGGTCAGCTGTGAGACAAACTATCAGTAATAGTCCCTGACTTCCTCACGATAAAGTTTTTCCTAATTACACTGAATCAAAAATCTTCCTTTAAGAACATTTTCCATCCTGCTTCAAAGGACAGAGGCACACACCTATAATCCATCCTCCAAGAAAACTAAGAAGAGGATTGCCACCAGTTCAAAGCTAGCCTGGGCTACATAGCAAATTCTAGACTGGTCTGGGCTACAAAATAAAATCTAGTCTCTAAACAAATAAAAGTAAGGGCATCTTCAAAAGAGACAGGGGCCAGGCAAGGTGACCGCAGCCCTCCAGATGGGTAACGTCTCAAGTTT
Source organism: Alexandromys fortis (assembly GCF_014885135.2). Taxonomy (NCBI): domain Eukaryota; kingdom Metazoa; phylum Chordata; class Mammalia; order Rodentia; family Cricetidae; genus Alexandromys; species Alexandromys fortis. The sequence continues at coordinate 3,254,672 of NW_026067960.1, forward strand.
GATGCTGGCTTCAGCCACATAGTGAGACCCTACCTCAAGATACAAAAGAAAAAAATTAAAACAGGACAGGATACAAATTAATTTCCTCTCTGTAGCTGTAATAAGACCCTGAGAAAAGCAACTTAGTAGAGAAAGGGTTTATTCTGGCTCATCACTTCCAGAAGGACGGAGACCGGAAACCATCATAGTGGAAAACCGATGGCAGCAGCAGCAGCAGGAAGCTGGCTGATCACACTGTCTGCGCACAGGAAGCAAAAAGAGAACAGGAAGTGGGGCCAGGTTACAGACCTTCAAACCTCCCTCAGTGACATCCTTCCTCTAGTGAGGCTGTACCTCCTAAAGGTTCCATAGCATCCCCAAACAGCACCTCTAGCTGGAGACCAAGCCTTGAAGCACATGAGCCTATGTGGGGACATTTCACACTCAAATCACAAGTTTGGCATCTGAGCTAGTATAAAGTACAAAACAAGCTTCTTAGCTTTCATGATGTAGCAGAGATCTTCATTGCTTAACAAATATCCAATTCACTTCTTAGTATTTCCTAGTCTCCTTACAGTGAATTGGACTGGAGAGATGGCTCAGTGGTTAAGAGCACTGCCTGCTCTTCCAAAAGTCCCAAGTTCAATTCCCAGCAACCACAAGTTAGCGCACATCCATCTGTAATGAGATCTGGTGCCCTCTTGAGGAAGAGACCTAACCAGTCATCCTTATCAACTTAGACAATGAAGACAGTATAAACAAGTTCAACTGAACCGCCATATAGGGGCTACCCATGCATGCTTCAGCATTGCCAGGGCATAAATTTTATTCAGATTTCATTACAGTGAATTCTAGATCTGTGTGGTCAGTCCCAGTCAATAGGCAGAGAGCAGGAAAGATGCTCGTTAGTTCAAAGCCAGTGTGTGTGATAGATGAAATACAGCCTTCCAAACAGCATCGCTGCAGAACAGCAGGGCCTCTCTTGGTTCTAACCATTAAAGACAACAAAAGCCAAGGCCCTGTGAGTGCATGCTAGATGTTTGAAACTAGAGAAGACCATTACAGAGCTGCGGACAGTGATGTGGCCAACATTCTCCTGCCCAGAGTCTTGGATTTTAGGAAAGGTTTCACTGAAAACATCTTGTAACCATTAAATAAATTTTGCCTTCAGGGAAAAAATATAGTAGATACTAATATACTGCACTGGTTAGTTTTATGTCAACTTGACATAAGCTTTGGTCATCTGAGTGGAGGGAGCCTCAACTGAGAAAATGCTTCCAGAAGATCCTGCTGCAGAGAAGCCTGTGGGCCATTTTCTTAAGTGGAGAATGATGCGGTAGAACCCAATCAACCCGTTCTTCTGCAAGTGGCTTTGGTCATGGTGTTTTGTCACAGCATTAGTGACCCTAAGACATGACCAACCACACAAATATAATAAACTGAGAATTTTGCCATTTTAACTTTTTATAAACAAAAGACTATAATTATGGCTGAAGTAAGTATATAGTCATTCCTCGGTACCCCTGGAGGATTGGTCCCTGGACCATTGTGGATACCAAAACTCAAGATGAGCAGGCACAGTGGCACATGCCTGTCTCCCATCACTTTGAAGGTAGAGGCTGGTGGATTAGGATTGCAAGATATCTTCATAAACACAGTGGATTTCAGGACTGCCTGAACTATGGGAGACTCTGTCTCCTGAAAACAAACAGGGGTGGCAAGATGGTTCAGTAGATAAAGATACAGCCTCATGACCTGATTTTGCTCCCCAGAACCCCACACACACACATACACGGAGGGGGCGTTGCTTTAAAAAGTCATGTGTTCATTTTAAAAAACACAAAAGACGAATAAGTCCTTCATGCAAAATGGTAAACGGCAAAATTTTTGCATATAACCTGTGCACATCCTCCCACATGTTTTAATCTATCCCTGGGTTATGAATAATGCCTAATATGTAAATGATATGTAAATAATTATCACACTGTATTGTTCGGGCATGATTACAAGAAAACACTTAGTACCTATTCAATACACATGCAAATTCTTTTTCAATTATTTCAAATGGGTGCTGGCTGAACTTGATTTAGAACTAGAGGAAGAGAGTCTGGCTAACCCTCTCTGATAGTCGTCGTATACCGAGCCCTCTCATGGCGCCTTCCCCCTCAAGAGCGGGATTGTGACATTACCCTTTTCCCTCTTCTCTTGTGGTCTGTACAACTATTTTAAGACAAGGATGGAGCTAGGGAGATGACTCATGAGCAAAGTGCTTGCCATACGGGCATGGGTACTTGGGTTTGGATACCTAGAATTAGTGTAAAAAGTTATGCATGACCGGGAAGCCAGTCTAGCTAACAGATGGGCCCAGGTTCAGTGAGAGATCCTGCCTCAAAATAAAGTAGAGAATGATAGAGAGAGACATTAACATCAACCTCTAGCCTCCTCACACAGAGGGTGCACACACGTATATGTATACACCATATACACTGGTATACACGCATACATATGCATGCACACAGGTGTATGCACACACACAAGAAGTGGTAAAGGATCTGTGATCATGTTGTTATTAAACTTTAGCCCCTTAAGTAAAGGGTATTTTATTTCAGTTAATTTCAACAATCTCCCAGGAGAACATAACATCCTCTGGTTCTGGTTTAGTTTTCAGTTCTAAGCCTCTCCTCTACCTGATCTGAGTTTCCCTAACCTTGGTGACTTCAGTCCCTATGTTTCCCTCAGCTCACAGACATGAGATACACACCCACTCGAGAGATTACTGAAGAGAACTGAACAAGGATCCACTTACAAAGGGGAGAGCATGGCTAAGGGGACTGAAGAGGAATGGGCAATTGGTTCAACCCAGCAACGACAGAAACCCAGACCAGAAGGGCAAGTGGAAGCAGCAGGTTCTAGAAACTGATCAGACCTGGGGCTGGAGGAGTGGAGACTGGACGGACACCGTTTCATGGCATGAGGAACTGTCTCTGCCACCTTCTACTCAGTCATGTCTTGAGCACAATCCCCCAACGGCTCCCTAGTTTGCTTTCTGTTAGTATAATGCAACATTCTAACCAAAAGCGACTTGGAGAGGAAAGGGTTTGTTTCAGTTTACCAGATCCAGTCCATCTTTGATGGAAGTCAGGGCAGGCACTCGGGCAGCAACCTGGAGGCAGGAACTGAGGCAGAGACCCTAGAGGAGCATTGCTTCCTGGCTTGCTTCCTCTGGGCTCTTCAGCCTGCTCTTTCATGCTCCATACCACCTTCACAGAGAGGGCACCACATACAGTGAGCTGGGTCACCCTGCATCAATTAACAACCAACAAAATGCCCCACAGACATGAATGTCCACAGACCAATCTGAAGAAGGCAATTCCTCAACTGAGGGTCCCTCTTTCCAGGTGTGTCGAGTTGACGCCAAGATCAGTCATCACAAACTCCAAGTCCCCAAACTGTCACTCATCTTGCTAGATTATGTATTAAACGCTGTAGTCAGGTTACCTCTCAAGTACCAGCTACACACACCGATACAGTCAAAGCCTGAAGTAGTCCGTTCCTCCTGAGGACCCACCTCTGGGGGCCTTGGGGATTTAACTTATTTATCCAATTACTATTTTGACTGCTGATTGCTTACTTGTGGTGAGAAACCTGCCAAGTGATTTCCCTGCAGAAACCGGTTCATTATTTGTCCCAGTTCCTGTGTCATAATCTGGTGGAAGAAGAAATTTTAGGCTCATTTACTGTATGAGAAATGTCATGGTCTGAGCGGTGTCTCAACATCAAGGGTTTCCATGGAAAATTTCACCAGCTGTGTTCTCTCTCTCTCCCCTCTCTCTCTCTCAGACACACACAGACACACGAACACACAGACACAAAAGCAAAAGTTGAGTTTGGGAAAGCAAGCTGCTCATCTGAAATTATATCACTAGTCACAGAAGTGATGGCTCGGTGGAGGACGCACTTGCCTCTCAAGCATGAGGACACGAGTTTGACTCACAGGACCCACGGGAATGTGGAGCTTGGTAGTGCGCTTCTGCAGCCCCAGCCCCAGCATGGAGAAAGCAGAGAGAGGTGGATGCACAGGGCTCGCTGGCCCACCAGCCTACCTGGAACAGCTGGCTCCAGGCTCACTGAAGGATCCTTTCGCCAAAAGAAAAAAAAAGAAGAGACTTGATTAGGGAAGCTGTCAGGATGGATACCAACCTCTAGCCTCTACATGTACTGGCATGGGCAAGCATACATGCACATATGAATAGCACATGTGCGCACATGAATAGCACACACAACATCACCACCACAATCAAAATGCAAAACATAAGGTACTATTTTTTTTTGAGACATTTTCCCACCTCATAGTCAGTGATTTTGCTGCAGACACTCGTTTCTATCTACCTTTGACAACCCCGGTGACACGGCTTGAACAACTGGCAAAATAACCCCCTCACTTGGGCAGCTTTCTTGTCTTTCTTGCCCTGGGCTGAGGCTTCTGGCTCCTGGTACCCCTGCCTGCGATGGGAATGGAAGAGGTCTGACAGCTGTTAACTAAACAACCCTGAGAAAATTCTCTACTCACTCTGGACCCACGCTCCCTCGTCTATGGGATGACAATAATAAAAGCCTGTGTGGGGCTGAAGATGGCTGAGCGGTTAAGAGCCCTGGCCACTCTTGCAGAGGACCCTGGTTCTGTTCCCGGCACCTGGCTCAGGCAGCTCACAACAATGTGTAACTCCAGCTCCCTTCCATTAAAAGGAAAAGCATCATCCGTGAGCCACGCTTTCTTCTTGAGGAAAAAAGACTAACCAGTGGGGTAGACATGGCAGATCGTTATATATTCTGAAAGTCAAATCAGCAGGATTTGAGGATGTGGAGTGTGAAGGGATGAAGAGTTGGGGTCTTTTTTCTTTGTTAAAAAGGATGGACCTACCCCCATTCCTGGGTCAGCGTGACAGCTGGCCCATCCTTTTAAACGACTTCACAGTCAAGTTTTCCAGGGCTTGACCTGGGATCTCATGCAGTGACAGAGCAGGCTTGCTCTGGCCCTCTCCATCATGTTCCCGTTCATTGTTTGACAGGGCTCCAGGACTCAGCCTCAGCCACTAAGTTAGTCAACAGCCTGCACCAAGTACATGCCCACAAATACAACAGCCTGCACCAAGGAAATGCCCACAAATACAGCAGCCTGCACCAACAACGTGCCCACAAATACAACAGCCTGCACCAAGGACACGCCCACAAATACAGCAGCCTGAACCAAGAATGTGCCCACAAATACAACACCCTGCACCAAGGACATGCCCACATATACAAATGCCCTTAGTGTGAATTTCTGAGCCCAGATGGCAAAGCCAGAGTTAGGGAAATTGGGACGATCCAGGCTACAGAGATGGCTGCGTGGTTAAGAGCACTGGCTGGTCACCTAGGAAACCCATGTTCACTCCCAGCACCCATGTAGAGTGGCTCACAATTGCCAGTAGCCCCAGTTCCAGAGGACCAGACGCCCTCTTGTGACCTCCAAGGGCATCTGCACACGCGTAGTGAACATACAGTTGGGCACACACCAACCCACATGAAATAAAACAAACATCTTTTTAAAAGAAATTAAAATCTGAGTCAGGCATAATCCCCATATGTGGAAGGCAGAGATGGAGGACCACCTGTGTTCAAGGCCAGCCTTGGCTCCAGGCTAGCCTGGGCTACTGAGTAACATTCTGCCTTAAAACAACAGCAGAAAGGAGAAGAGAAAATGAGAGAAGAGAATAAAAGGGAGTTGAGTGGGCTGCTTCTCATGCTCACTGCCCAGATCTATCTACTCCTAACAGAGCCTTCTGTAAACAACCAGAGGCTCTCTGTGTGCACACGTGTGTGTACATGCATGTGTATGTGTGTGTGCGCGCATGTGTGAGTGTGCGCACATGTGTGTACATGTGCATATGTGAGTGTGTGAGCCTTGTGTGCTCACATGTGTATGTGCACATGTGTGTGTATGCATGTGTGCACACGCATGTGTGTGTGCAGGCATGCATGCATGTGGGAGTGTGTGCACACTCACAGAGAAGGCAGCACATCACACTCCTCCTTCTACCCCTAGCTCCCCCCTCATCATACTAGCCTGGAGGTCCTGCCTAAGGAGCTGGCCTGTGCTTCCCGATGCCCCTTTCGTCTTCCTGTTCTTCCATGCTTAGCTCTTATTAGTGACTGCTTAGGGATCTGTTTGCCATGGAGAACATACTGTATTGCATAACCTTGAGCAACACTGGGCTGTCCCCAGCAACAGCTCCCGGAAGTGGGATCGCAGGCTGCAAGGCCAAATGCCTTTTATGTTTAATAGATTTTCCAAATTGCCCTCAAAGGAGATTTACCAGTTTAATTTTCCTTCAATAAAACCTCCAAATATTTTAATAACACCACTGTGTTATTCCCAGAATCAGAACTATTAATTTTTCTTTTTATTAAAAACATAAACCCATAATCATGAAGTGCTTCCTGGCTCAGGTAGTTCAAGTTCATGCCAAAAAAATTCTTATAACTACAAATGAACGACTTAATCCATATGTTCACATACGGCTCAGACAGAATCCAGAGGCAAACGCAGAGGGAAGGACCCTCTGTCAGTGAGCGACTCTGCCTTCACTTTGACCACTCCGCCCACTTCCCCATTCATATTACATATTATCAGAACCGAAGTTTGCTTCAATCCCAGAGCAACCTCAGATGAACAGCCCAGAACAAACACAAATTTCAAAGATCAAAATTCCCAGGAAAATGGAAAATGTCAAGGCCAGAACCCGCTCGCATTTCAGCTCCTTTCAGGGAAGAGATACTAACTCCGAGGTTCCAATTTGCTGCAGCGATGGCTCATTAAGGTAAATTGAGATGAGGCCGTGACTGCCGCTTTCCGGGCACTCTGAGCAGAACGCCCCATGCTTTCCAAATTGGACACACGGTTCCGAGCGCATCTCAGAATGAACAATAACTGGAACGGCAGCGTAGGGCAGAGGAAAGAAACGTGAACCGCCGAGATCGGGCCCGAGCATTGTGGAGGACTACACGGGCTTTGCAGGGCCAATGTTCTTTCCAGTGAAACTACCGTTTCATCAGCAGTTTGATTCCAGGCCTGTGTAATCACCATTCCAAAATGACCTCCCTATAGCTCATGGCTCTCTCCTTCATGTTAGCATCCTCAGGAAAGAAACCAAAGAATTACATTCTCGAGATGTGGAGATCAGTACGCTTGCTTGCCGCTCCTTCAGAGGACTCGAGTTTGGTTCTCCTTGCCCCCATCGGGTGGCTCACAGCTGTCTGTAATTAGAGCTCTAGAAATCTGACCACCTCTAACCTTAGCAGTCACTAGCACTCACATGTGAATATACCACGCACACGGGGGGAGGGGGGAGACAGAGAGACACAGAGAGAGAGAGAGAGAGAGAGAGAGAGAGAGAGAGAGAGAGAGAGAGAGAGAGAGAGAGAGAGGTTATTTTATTTATTTAAAAACCAAATATCAAACGGTTTGTGGTTTCTAGAAATATGCTTCCCTGGTCAAACACCACAGACTGAGACTCAAAGGATGAAAGATAATATATAAAGTAAATAGAGTCCACAAACAAGTTGGCAGAGTGAATCTGATATTTGACAAAGTAGACATCAAACCAAAATTAGTCAGAAAAACATAAAGCCAGTTGTGATGGTTAGCTCTAATTGTCAACTTGACACAACCAGAGTCCTCTTGGAAAGGCATCACTGAGGGGTTGTCTACATTGGGTAGGCTTCTGGTCATGTCAGTAGGGGATTGTTTTAGTTTAGTTAATTGATGTAGGAAGACCCAGTTCACTGTGGGTGACACCATTCCCTAAGTAGGGGATCCTGAATTGAATATGAGTTATGTAGAATATTATTTTAAGGTGTGTTACATTTGTTTATGCTCTGGAACACTTGTTTAACGATGTAAAGATGTGTTGCTTTTGTTTAGGCTGCATTTGTTTAACTCGGTGAAGCTGTAATTCTTTGCCTGTCTAAAACACCTGACGGTCTAATAAAGAGCTGAACAGCCAATAGCGAGGCAGGAGCAAGGACAGGCGAGGCCGGCAGGCAGAGAGGATAAACAGAAGGGGAAATCTGGGTGTCGGAAGAAGGAGCAAGAGAACAAAGAGAGGAGGATGTCAGGGGCCAACCACCTAGCCGCCCGTTCCGCCACAGAGTAAGAGTGCAAGTAAGATACACATAAGTAAGAGAAAGGAAAAATCTCAGAGGCAAAAGGTAGATGGGGATAATTTATGAAAAACTGGTAAGAAACAAGCCAAGCTAAGGCTGGGCATTTATAAGAAAGAAAGACTTCATGTGTGTAATTTATTTGGGAGGTAGGTGGTGCCCCCTGAAAGGGTCCAAAGAGTTTCAGAGAGAAAATCCACCAACAAGACTGGTAATCAAGCCAAGTGAGCGTGCATGCATGCATGAATTTCTCTCTGCTCTTGGCTTTGGGGATGGGTGTGATCAACTGTTTCAAGTTCTGCAACATTGACTTCCCCAAAACAATAGGCTGTAACCCAGCGCTAAAATAGACCCTTTATCGCTAAGCTGTTTTAGTCGGGGTGTTTTATCACAGCAACAGAAATGAGGGTGGAACCCCACTACATAGTAATAAAGGGGAGAATTCATCAAGAAGAAGTAACAATTAAATATGCACCAGAGATTAAGCCTCCCAATTTTATCAAATAAAATCATAAGAAGTCAGAAAGGTTCCGATAGAATAGTGATGGATGATATCAATGCCCCATTCTCATCTCTAGACAGGCCATCTAATCAACAAAGAAATCATGAGTAAACTACACCCTAGACCAAATGGTTTTAGCAGCATATACCCATGTGGCTGTATTAAAGGCACAAGTCGCCACACTGAGCTTAATTCAGCACTATTTTTGATGGAAGACATGCTCTTTAGTGGGTCCCAGCGTCGTCTACTTCCTGTGCACCAAGTACTTTTATTTTTAAGTGTGAGAAACCCTGGTTGACATTGACTGATGTCCCCATTCCTTGCCTTGGCTGGCTCCCTCTTCAAATCCCACTAAAATGCCATTTCTAAATTTACTTTAGACTAACAGAGAGGCTTTCAGAAAGTTCTCCACCCATCTGATATACCTGCCTCACAAAACTCACGATTCGCAATGGAATTGCGCATTTACACACAACTCACGATTCGCAATGAGACTGTGCATTTACACACAACTCACGATTTGCAACGAGATTATGCATTTACTGGCTTACTCACTGATGCTCAACCTTTGTCGATTGAGTAAGATCCTAGATGCCATAGATAATCTCTGCATCCCTAGGTCCCAGTGGAGAGCCACATACACATTTATAATTAAAGAAATAGTTGGGGTGGGGTTAACATGGAAAGGGTTGGGGGGAGAAAAGAGAAAGGAGAAAATAATGCACTTATATTTTAACTTCATATATTTTTTTTTTAATTTTCGAGACAGGGTTTCTCCGTAGCTTTTTGGTTCCTGTCCTGGAACTAGCTCTTGTAGACCAGGCTGGCCTCAAACAAAAGATTATTTTTAACGTCAGTATATGAGCAACTGCTTCTAACAAGACACTGGGTAGGTAAAAAGCTGCAGGGCCATGCAGACACTAGGTTTCTTCGTCCCTCGTTGTGGGAATAGTCTTCCTGGACATTTTAGGATGTCCCTGGTAACCCTGCCTTGTACTTGCTAGAAGCCAGTATGACATCTCCACTACATCTCCAGGTATGCCAGCCACACACGTCCAACACAGAGTCAAGAATCATTCTCCACTCCCACCTCTCACTGCATGAAACCTGAAAAGTTTTCTTCTCTGTTAATTATGTTCTCTCATTTCTGTGGCAAGATTTTTTATAAAAAACAACTTAAGGAAGGAGGCATTAATTTGGGTTTGCGGTTTGAGGGGCTACTGTCCCTCATGGCAGGAAAGTCATGGCGACCTCAGCCAACAGCTGATCACACGGCATCCACAGTCAGGACACAGACAGAGATGAACGCTGGTGCTCAGCTTGCTTCTTCTGTTTGGAATTCTTTTTACCCCGTCTATGACGCTCGTTTGTAGAATGGTACCCACATTGAGGACAGATCCTCAGCTAACCCTCTCCACAAACTCTCTCACAGACCCACACAGAGCTGTTAGCTGGGGGCATCTAAATCCAGCCAACTTGATGGCAAATTAGCGTCATGGTGTGACAGAGCCTAACCCTTAATGAAACACATTCTCGGGGTCTCGGGATTTTTAGCTGGAACGAGAAAATAAACTACCAATGTTTATTGGCTCTGTGTGCGTACCTGTCCTGTATAAATCAATAAACTCTTTTTCAGGAGAAATAAAGTGGAGAAGGAAAGAGAACACAGCAGGTCTCCATAAGTCAATTATGACTTCAGACCCCCCATGGGGCTGGGAGAAGGCCTGAAATTCAAGCTGAATGTTGCAGGGGGCTGCTTGTTCATCCCAGCCATCCAGAACCAAATAAAACACAGAAACTATATTAATTATGTCACTGCTTGACCCATTAGCTCTAGCTTCTTATTGGCTAACTCTTACATATTAATTTAACCCATTTCTATTAATCTGTGCATCACCATGAGGTTGTGGCCTACCAACAAAGTGTCAATATGTCTGTCTCCAGAGGCAGTTCCATGGCTTCTCTTTGACTCTTCCCTTCTCTCCACCAGCATTCACTTTAGTTTTCCCTGCCTAACTCTGTTCTTTTGCCCTATCACAAGCCAAGACATAGACAGAAGAAGCTTCCACACCAGCTGAAGACACTACCATGTGTAATTTTCTAAGAGGATGGCTTGGTAACACATGCGTTCCACAGAGGTGAAGTGCCACCAACACAGGATGCGAATATAATACCAGCCTCTAGCCATTGGGGTCTCTAACTCTTGAAATGAAAGCACTTGGGACACAGAGAGAAAACCAAGCTATGAACCACTTGAGGGCACACTTTCTCTATCAGTAATAGTGCTCAATTGCTCCAGAGCTGGTGATTCATACCTGGAACCCCAGTACTTGGAAAGTTGAGGCAGGAAGACTGTTGAGTGTTTGAGCCCAGGCTGGACTACGGAGTGAAGGCCAAGCCAGATTAAACTAGAGAATGGGGACCTTCCTCAAACAAACAACCTGTACTCAATTGAAGAAGCATAGAGACAAGGCTGGAGAGATGGGTCATTGATCAAGAGCATTAGTTGCTCTTTCAAGGAACTGGGTAGGATTCCCTGCAGCCACACAGTGGCTCACAACCATCTGTATCTCCAGTTCCAGGAGATCTGATGCACTATACAGGTCTCACAAGTGGTGTATAGACATGCATGCAGACAAAGCACCCACACATATAAAATAAGGCTTCTAAAATAGAATTTTTTAAAGAAACATGACTCCCCTTGAGAGAAATGAAAAGCTGGTCAGAGTGACCTAATTGCATTCCACCTAAATCACACTGGTTTTTTTTATTTTTTTTTATTTATTTATTAAAGATTTCTGTCTCTTCCCCACCTCTACCTCCCCTTTCCCCCCTCCCCCAATCAAGTCTCCCCCCCCTCGTCAGCCCAAAGAGCAATCAGGGTTCTCTGCCCTGTGGGAAGTCCAAGGACCACCCTCCTTCATCCAGGTCTCGTAAGGTGAGCATCCAGACTGCCTAGGCTCCCACACTAAATCACACTGTTAAAGTTACATGACAAGGGCTAGGAGCCAATAACAACTGGGAGAGCATTGCCCCAAGGGTAGCCAAGAACTGGTCAATTAATGTGGCCATAGTATGTTTCATCTACATACCACAAGGACAGATAGGAATGGGCCAACTGAGAACATACTTATGTCCATTCTTCATTTGCATAATGATATCATGCTTATTGAATTTTGTGCCCTTTTGTAATCATTTGCCGTCCTCAATTAGGTCCAGGTGTAAAAATTAGGTGAGAGCTGGTGGTCCTGCAAGATTGTCTATAAAAAGTCCTGTATCTCTGGAAGGCAGCTCCTCCCACATTCATTGCCTTGAGTGTGCTGGATGAGTTCCATGCCTAGGCTTGTACTGTGCTTTGTAATAAACCTTGCTTTCACATCCAAGTCCTGGTTTCCTAGTGGTCTCTTTGGGCACAACACCCTCTCTCCCCGTGTGCGTGTGTGTGTGTGTGTGTGTGTGTGTTTGTGTGTGTGTGTGTGTGTGCGCACACACGTGATCTGTGGATCAAGCCCTGCAAAGAGCACGTATATTTCACAGAATTTTCTGAGTGTCCCTGTGAAACTGCTTTACACCAAGAACCTCATTCTCCCCAAGAGTTTCTTCTTTGGATTTTCTCTTTAAACTGCCTTCTCAGTAGTCTGAGTCCCCATGCCTAATGCTCTAACGGGAGCAGCATAGACTCAACTAGAGTCCAGAGTCCCCCTTCCTGCCCAACAATGGAAAACTTTGCAATGGTAAATGTCAGGCTCCCTCTATGGGGTCGCTCCTTTGGCTGCTGGGCAAAGCATCCATGAAAAGATCAAAAGCTTGAGAAAGTTCTAGACAAGAATGTGAAAGTCCAGTTCAATCAGGGTTCCCGGAGCCTTTTGCTTGAATGTGACCTGTTATTTATAGGCCAGAAAACCTGCAGTACTCTTGTGGGTAATTTTTTAAATGTTTACAATGCATTGGACATTTTCTTCTGATAAAATGTCAAAGAGAGATTCAATAAAAGGACACCGTGAGGAGAGGCCTTAACAGAGAAGAGAGAGCTCTGAGAACCCCCCTAGGCACCCTCAGCCTGAGGCTCTCCAACACCTTCACACAATGACTGGGTAACCGGGCTTTGGGGCTGGGTGGACTCTCCATGGGCTTCCATGGAGCTAACTGTTCCATTCCTCCCCCCCACTCCGTACCTCTCTTGTTGCTTGGGTATGAATTTCCTGCCAAATTACCCACACCTGCTTCCAAACACTGCAAGAATCTCTTCCCTGCATCAGATGCCGTGTGGATGGGTAAGGAGACCCAAAATTGGCTCTCTCATGGGGTCTGGATAGAGCTTGGCTGTGCCCATCCATCAAGGTTGGCACACGCACACTTATAAGCTTGCTGGAGATGTAGAATAAACCCTGAGAGAGAAGATATGTGGGGGGAGTGGGGCAAGGGCAGCGGTCACCTCTTCCCAAGCTGCGGTGACTTGGGAAGAGCTCTGAAGGGTGCAAGAACCCGTCTTCCACTGGCAATGCATTGGAGGCAGACGAACTCAAGGCCTGAGTGATGCGCATGGAACTTGGGTTCACAGTGGCCTTGTGCCCAGCCGGAAATGAGGTATAGCAGAAGATACTTCATAATGATGTTTGAACCATGACCATAGAGTCCATGTTTTTCTGAGTCAGTCCACACCAGATTTGGAGCCCGAGTTGGGAAATGTGATTTTGGCATTTGTGCACCAAGTTCAAGCCTTCCCTGAAGAACATTTATATTTTTTCGACCTGGGATAGAATCTAGTTTGTTGGTTGCCTGGGAAACAAAATGTACTATTTTGTACCACTTCAATATTAAGAGGGTTTCGATGTTGTTTGGTGAAAGAGTTTACCCTGCACCAAATCCCACAGACCTCACAGTCGCACAGGCAGGGTACTCCGTTTCATTACAAGCATCTTTGGAAACGAAGAAGCTGGGGTTCATTTCTATCAGCTCTTGCTTTATATCGATCTCCGAAGTAGTTCCATCCCAAGGTTGAACACGTCAGGTCCACAAGGTCATTGTGACTTTGTATTTTGTATTAGGGCTGATCACCATCAGCTAAGCACCACATTGGTGCAAGCTGTGCTGCTTCAGCTGTCTCCAATCCACTCAAAACCCCAAGTAGCGCTGTTCCAGAGAAGAAACTGAGAACTAATGGGAAGCACACGGGAAAATAGAACTTTAACTCAGGCCTGCATGGTCCCAAAGCTGTGCTCTGCTGCAGCAGGCAACATCCACGCATAACCCCCAGCCATGTGAGCTTTGATTTATGGGTTGGCCTCGGGCTCCTGACCCCAGAGGGTTACACGTGAGCTACATGCAAGCTTTGGTTCCCTCCCCTGTATCTGCAGAGAAAATGTTTAACCTGGGAGTAGAATTATTACTTATGGTAGCAGGAAAGCAGGAAAAAAGTGACATGGGTCTTCTGGTGTGTGTATGTGTGTGTAAGTGTATGTGTGCACACACACACACATACACACACACACATGCCTTCTGCCTTGTTTGAAACAGTCTATAGCTTTATTGTTTTCCACCTCTTAGACCAGATTGGCTGGCTCTGAAGCTTGCAGGTATTCACCCACTGCCACCTCCCACCTCCCCGTAGGAGCTCTGGGATCACAGACACTAGAGCTCAGCGTGTTTCCCGTGGCCCTCATGTGTGCACAGCAGCTGCTTTTAGCCACCGAGCCATCTCCCCAGTCCAGAAACGGATTTTTTTATTAGGCTGACATAAAGCATGCCTCCTCTCTCTAGGCCTAACATCTGTCAATAGCTCAGCCCTTTTTTCCACTGAGACCAGGTGATTCTAGGCTGCGTTTTGACATTTAAAACTAACCATCACAATAAGGGTTCAGTTCCTCCATACGCTGGCCAACATCAGTCACTGACCTTCCTTATGGCAGTCATCCTCGTTGGTGAGACATGGTTTTTTGACTCATGTGCTCAGAAACACTGCACCGGGACAGATGTGGAGCTGTCCACAGCCTTAGTGCTGAAACCAGCAAGTTATTCCGTGTGTTATAACCTCCACCGAACATGGGCAGCACCATCCCATGGCTTGAGGTGCTGAATTCTATGAGAGCGGCAAAGTCAGCTGAGAGAAGAATAAGAATTGAGAATTCATGCATTCCCCATCTGCTTTGACTGTGAATTGTAGGAACTCCTTCAGCCAGTAACCTTTAAGATACCAGCCCACTTTAGTGTGGTCTCGTGTACTCTAAGTGTAGAGGAAAAGTGTTCTCAGCCCTCTTTTCTGTTGGGTTTTGTTCCAGTTCCCAGTGCATGCAGTAAGGGTGCAGATCTCTGGCCTTACTGTGAGTTTATCCCCAAATAAATAAACCTTTGTTATGCTCCATTCTGGGCTATTGTGGTACTTTTTGGTACAACTCCAACCATGGATGTAATGTGACTAGCCACTTGAGTTCCAGCCTCTATGTCTCCTCAGTGATGAACCCTGTAACCTAAAATTGTAAGCCAGATAAACCCTTTCTTCCCCTCTAGTGCTTTTGGTCAGGCTATTTTATGACAACTGCCACTTGAAGCCCCTCTTGTCTGCTTTTTACTTATATCATGACCAGCCATCCTGTGTACTTCAGCATTTGTTTGAGTCTGTCTGTGAGATGCTCACCTTGGCTGACCTTGGATTCCCCGGCCTTAGACCTGGAAAGATTCTAGTGCTTCTTCTGCTTTTCTTGATGTTGTAGCTTATTGCATTGTTTGGTTGGTTTGTTTTGAGACAGTTTCATTATGTATCTCAAGCTGCCCTCAAATCTATGTAGCCCAGGCTGGCCTCACCTTGGGGTCATCATACACTGGCCTCTACAGTGCTGTGTCACAGGTGTCCTCCACCATGCTCAGCTCTGACTCGCTTCTCCACAGCATCCCTTGGCCTCTGCTTTTGCAAAACGCCTGTTAACTCCTGTTCCCCTTTCTCTCTTTGCCCTCCTTCCCATCCACTTCCCAGCTTGCCAAAAAAAAAATCACTCGGCTTTGGACTTCTTAACAGCTTCTATAATCCCTTCTGAACTCATGGTCTAAGTCTTTCATGCTTGCTCTACAGTTTGCCTCTAAACACTTAAAACTGACAAATGCCTTCCATGTTATTGGAAGATTGTGTGAAGATGGTGGGGGTGGTACTGCTTTTAGCACCTGGGAAAGTATCTATTATTGTTGGTTACCAGTATTTTTATGGTGAACTGAATACCAGCCAGGTGTTAGCAAGCCTCCAAAGAGGTTCGCAAAAATCCATACCTCCTGGAAACCACAGCTTTGTGTGTCCTCGGCATTGAGCAGCAGGGTTTAACAATAGAATATTGCAGGCACAGTGGTGCGTGACTTGCAAAGTAAAGCTATTAAAAGCATCTTGGCCTCTGCTATGTACTTTAAGGATTACCTGGTACTCTGTATGGTCTGGAGGATTTTCTGTAGTAGCCATGCTTTCAGTTTTGAATGAGTGAATTTATTAAGTGTATAGGAAGAAAAAGTGAAAAGTATAATAGCAAGTAATAGGTAGATGATAGATAGATAGATAGATAGATAGATAGATAGATAGATAGATAGATTGATAGATAGATAGATGATAGAAGACACATAAACAGACACATACATACATAAGTACATACACACATACATATATATATATATATACACATAGTATGGTAGTTTGAATGTAATTGGCCCCTATAAGCTCATAGGGAGCAGCACTATTTGAGGTGTGTGCTGGGGAAGAATCCTCTTGTACACTGTAAAGATTTGTCATCATATTGGCTTAATAAAATACTGATTGGCCAGTAGCCAAGCAGGAAGTACAGGAGGGGCAACCATAGTGATAGACTATGGGGAATTTTGAAGTAAGACTAAATGCATTTTGCATTATGATATGGTTATACACTTATGGGGGTCAGGGAGTGTTTTTAAATGCTTTTCCTTTATAAGAGTTGCTGTGGTCATGGTGTCTCTTCACAGAAATAGAAACCCTAACTAAGACACATTGATACATAAATTGATGCATAGATAGATAGATAGATAGATAGATAGATGATAGATAGATAGATACATACATACATACATAGATTGACAGATGGTTATGATAAACAGATACATATGTACATAGATCAATAGATGATGATGAAGATAGATAGATGATAGATAGATAGATAGATAGATAGATAGATAGATAGATAGATAGACAGACAGACATATAAGCTCACCATATCCAGCAGAAAGCCACTGAGGAAGTAGAGGCTATAATCTGAAGTTCTCAACTGAGCTTTCTGCTATGACTGGGCATCCCACGGCTGAACTTCCTCCCACCAAGGCTAGGCATCACATGGTCGGGCTCCCCTCTTCTCTTTTGTTTCCCACTACAGACACTTTTACACCACAGGACAAGCAGTAGTAACCTCTGTCAGAAACGATTTGCCTGTTTTGTGTTTTTTAGCTGTTCTCAGGGTACAATGCTTTTATTCTTGGGCTGTTTTGCTGTTCTCTTCCCTTCCCCTATGATAGTGGTAAGGGGACCAGTGCATACCCAGGCAGGGGCCTGGAGGATACTTTGAGACAAACATGCTTGGGTCTGAAATGAGGAAGGAGGCAACCCTGCTTCCAGAGTCAGCTTCTTGGTGAACACCAGTGCCTGGCCCATGTGCTGACAGTCTCATGAGCATCCTCGAACTTCCTCACTGCTGTGACAAAATACCAGACAGAAAAGAAAGACTCTTTGGGTCCATGGTTTAAAAAGGAATTCCGTCCATCATGGTGGGAGACAGAATGAGACATGAGGTCGCCTTGCGCCTGTAGTCAAAGCAGAGAGAGGTGAGTGCTGGGTGTTTAACTGGCTCCTCCTTTTCCTCCCTGTCTGTTCAGTCCAGGAACCTAGGCCACAGAAGAGTGCAGTCCGCCCTTAGGATGGTCCCTCTTCCTCCATTAAACCTCTAAACTATGTCTCCTAGGCGATTCTAAATCCAGTTAAACTGACAAATGGGATAAACTGTGATATAGACCCGTCCAGTCCAGTTCTTTCTGAGGCACTAGTGAGGTGGCTGTGGTTTGAAATACTCGCTGCTCTTCCAAAGGACCCAAATGTTATTCCTAGCACCCACTTTCTGTAGCTCCCAGCCACCTGCACATCCTCCAGGGAATACCACGCCGGCTTTTGGCCTCTGGCACAGCCATACTCATATGACGTACACAGAGAGAGAGATACACACATGCACATAAAAATGAACAGATGAGCACGTTTCATCCGCACTTCCGACCAGGAAGAATGTGACTGGTAACAGAATGTCAGGGCTGCTTTCAGTTATTAAGTGGCGGGGTGACTGATTACACAGAAACTGATGGCGGCTACAGTTTACCAGAGAGCCAGTCATGATTCAATGACACAAAGTTCCCTCCGAATGGCAGCACCCTAAATCAGATAGCGACATGTCTCTCTCGGTCGGAGATGGTCCTTCCAACCTGTGCTAAGACAGAGTTTTCATTATCTAAACAACTCTCTCCTGAGAGCTGAGAGTGTAACTCAGTGGCAGAGCATTGGCTCACCATGCATAAGGCCCACTGCACATGTACACACACATACACACACACATGCACACATATGAATACATATACATACATACACATGAACACACACACACAATTCTGGAGGCCCAATCAAAGCCAGTTTTCCACACTTTCTAGATCAGACTTTTAAGATTCTACACTTAACAAGGGTGAAGCCTCCCACGTGCTCACCTCTGGACCACACTGCCTCCTCCCTCCCCACTCTAAAGGACTCTAGACAGTTTCCTAATAACTGGCTTACATTGCTTGCCACAGACTCCAAATCTGTGGCTTCAGCTAGAACCCAGGAATGTGTGGTTAAAAGAAGTCCTTATCCTATCCTTTCTCAAGTGATGCTGTGGAGGTGGTCCCCTGTCCCAGGTGATGCTGAGCAGGAGGTGGTCCCTGTCCCAGGTGATGCTGAGCAGGTGCTCCCCTGTCCCAGGTGATGTTGTGGAGGTGGTCCCCTGTCCCAGGTGATGCTGAGCAGGAGGTGCTCCCCGTCCCAGGTGATGCTGAGCAGGTACTCCCCTGTCCCAGGTGATGCTGTGGAGGTGGTCCCTTGTCCCAAGAGATGCTGGGCAAGTGGTCCGCTGACCACACCCGAAGAGAAAATGCTCTTAAAACCAGTGCTGCTCTCATCCCAGCCCCTGCCTTGCCAAGTCTTTTGCCCAAGCAATTGCAGCACATGAAATGGGAACAACATTGAATGCATTTACCCGCACAAACGAGCTGGCTTGTGGGATGGGAATGGCATTGAAAGCTTTTACAAGCACAAAGGGAGGCTTCTCCAGATCTGAAGCTGGAGTATGGCAAGCTGTGCTCCACTGCGGGTGACAGTGTGCGCCCCGCATTCCTCTGTCTCTCATAAAGTGCTCCAGCGAATAACTTAAGGGGCAGAGGCCACTCCCATCTCCCAACTTCCTGTATTCTTTTCTACTTTGGCAACTCTAAGAGAATTACATCTATTTCATAATGGTTGGTGTTTATGGATAAGTTGGATTTAAGAGCTTTTTAACATCTCCAAAACTAGTGTACGGGCTGGGAAGATGGCTCGGCAGGTAAAGCACCTGCTGATTTAGGGTATGCGCAGTGGAACTAGAAAGGAAACTGTGGGAGGGGAAGAAGAGGCCTTAAGAGAGGGGAACGGGGTCGGGTTTTAGGTGAGGCTAATAGGGTACATGTGATGAGAAAAGAGGAGGGGCACCAATGGGAGGAGAGAACCCAGCAAGAGTGGGGCAAGAGGGCAGGGGAGGAAGGGAGCATCAGTACAAAGTGTGTGCAAAACCACCATAACAACAAAAAGTCCAAAAGTTTGCATTGCTTCCACACTTTTCTGGCACAATTCCTTATCCTTCTCAATTCACAGCCTGCCTTCTTGAGCTCTGCGTAACACTTGGCACTGTCTGGCTAGTCTAAATCTCTAGCCAGGTTCTCCTTGAGAAGTTCTCCATCCTTTAATCCTAAGTACGGTGCCGCGGTGCTCAGCGGAAACAGCTATTCCGAATTGCTTGAATAAATAAATTAAATTAAAAATATGCGCAGAAACCTATAGGGTCCTTAAATTCATGACCAACACTGAGAAGTCCTCATGTGGCCAGGGATAAAGCTTAGTCAGTGCCGTCCTCCCCTGCAAGCACGAGGCCCGAGTTCAGATCCCCAACGCCAGTGTGGAGGGAAAAGAAGCCGTGCAGAGAGGCATGACTGTGATCTCAGGTTAATGAGGCAGAGACATACGGATCCCGGGGACTCCTTGCCAAACAGCTTAGCCTTCTTGGCAAACTTCTGGCCAAAGGGAGACTCTCAAAATAAATGAATGAATGAATGAATGAATGAATGAATGAATGAACGAACGAACAAACAAATAACAAGGTGAACTGCTCTTGCAGCATGACACCTAAGGTTAATCTCTGGCTTCCACAGGTACACACATTTAAATACACACACACTCCACACATACATACATACTACCTAATACATACATACACACACTATAATCATACACACACTACGCACACACACCACATATATGCAGGCACATACACACACACCACACATACACACACGCCCATATATGCACACACACACACATATATATACACACATGCACGCAGTCTAGATGCCCAAGTCAATTAGCACTTTCTGTGTGACAAAACACCACTTCATGATCTGCAGCCCAAGATGGCTTCTGCTCAGCAGACATCAGCTTCCCAGGAGCCCTTGGCTAGGGCAGCAGGCTCCAGCGGGCTAACCTGGGCTGTGCGTGAGGTGGTCACAGTTCTAGAAACAACAGCAGGAACACTGAGACCTTTTGAGGGCTGGGTTCACACACGTGTCATGATTTCTACTTAATTCTGTTTATCAGAGGTCACATGGCAAACCAGAGCCAGGGGATGGAGTAACAACCTCACCCCTGGGTGGGAAGAGGGGTGTCTGTCCATTTTGACAGGTTCCTACACTTCTCTAAGATGGGCCACTTTAGACATGCAAGCCAGGAAGGGCTGATCTGCAGCGAGGAAGCATATCCGCCTCAGACAATATGGGATTTTCTCACTTACATGAGCTCCCGGTTCAGTGGGCATGGAAAGACTGGCCACTCGCCATCCCAAAGTGACCTCCCACCCAATGTGTCCCAGATCTCAGCCTGACCTCCCATCCTAGTACATCCCAAATTCCAGAATGACCTCCTACCCCTGTTCATACCAAGTCCTAGAATGACCTCCCACCCCAGTGTACCCTAAACTCCAGAGTGACCTCATGCTCCAGGATAACTCAAATTCCAGAACGACCCCCACCCCAGTGTATCCCAACCCCCAGAGTGACCTCACACTCCAGGATAACTCAAATTCCAAAACGACTCCCACCCCAGTAGATCCCAACTCCCAGAGTGACCTGCACCCCAATAAATTGCAAAGAGCCAGGAGCTCTGCCACAACCCAACTACAGCTGCACCCTGAAATTGCTTTGTCTTCCCAAGAATGCTCTCCTTTCTAGTCACCCTGTTTCCTTTTCCAGGCAATAGCTAAAGAGCCTCAGCTGATAACCCATAACCCAGGCTGTTTCAGGCATAGCTCTGGAACAGGATTTATAGGCCGCCATCTTGGTTCCACAGCCCGCCACTCACTCCAGGTCTCTCAGGCCCCGCATCCTCAACTGCAGATCTGTGCCTACTGCTTTCGTATTTCTCCCTGAAGATGTGTCCATTGATTTGTACATTTTGTACAAGTGCAGCTTCGCTCCAGATGTGCTGGCAATGTTCAGTAAGGAAAGAAAATAGCAACAGTTCACTTTTCATTTAGCCCTCTGTCCCCCAGTGTGATCGAGGTATGGCAGCTTCCCACAAGAAGCAATTTGCGACTCGTACAGAGGCGTTTAGCTGAAAGATAGAAAGTCTCCTTAACTCAGGAGAGCTGTCTTAAGTACTTACATTTGCAAATTACAGTTCTGAGAGAACCGCTTCCAAAGTCACTGGCCATCCCGGCCGCTGTGATCACGGCCGTGGGAGAGCCTGCAGCGCCACCTTCTGGGTAAGGATATCTATTACAAAAGTACCCGGTACTTGGAGCCCCTCTCATGGTCACTGCCCCCAGGCAGCCAGAACCTGGTAACCAGGGAGCCACAGTCTTCTCCCTCTTGCAGGGTGTGCCTCTGTAGTCCCCTGAGACCTCAGACCCAGTGCCTCGCAACAGAGTGAGCTGTCCTTCTTCAACAAGCTTGTCTGAAAAGCGCAGGAACAGGACGGGTTCCCAAGAGCTGGCCAGTCACCTGGGGTAGCACCCCCATTTGCCTCCCCTTTCTGAGACCTCAGTTTCCTCACCAGCAAAACTTAAATGAGGCCAGACTCCTGAGGCTGTTGCCCCAATAACAACAACAGCTGGTAACAGTGAGCCTGGATTTCCTCTAAACAATGTTGCAAAAACGACTACGATCAGGAGCAGCACTCCTTATAGTGGAGAGAGTGGGCTCCGTGGGATTCAGCAACTCACAGACTCTGAGAATATTTGCAAACTTTGGCATCCTATAGATGCAGGGATATTTCAGCCTCATTCACCGATGGGGGAAAACCCACTAAATATCTTGTTCAATGTTGATGGTTTAGTACAAGCCATAAGTAGACAATAGGCAGGCTAACAGAGGAGAGGATGCATGGGTTTATTATTGCACAGAGCATAGCAGCTATACAAGGTGTGGGGCCCAAAGGAGAAAGTCGGGTGGCAGGAGTTTAAATATCTCTTCGTGGGGGCTCAGGGAGCTGGTGATCTTTAGAGGTCTGGTGATTTGGGGGTGGGGGTGGGGCACAAAAGAGCCAAAGGCCTGGGACTCTGAGGCTCCCTTCTCACGGGTTGAACTCAGTCTTCCCTGGTGAATGTAATTTCAGGAAGACTAAAGGCCAGGAAGGAGGCAGAGTGCTCACCTGGTGTATACAGTCTTGGGTTCCATCCTACACCAGGCATGGGGGTGCAGGCCTGTCATCCCAGCACTTGGGAGGTGGAGGAAGGAGGATCTAAAGTTCCAGGCCATCCTCAGCTTCTTAGGATGTACTTAGACATGTACTCTATCTATCCCTCTAAAATTGTTAGCTTCAAATTAACTCTTCTACAAATGGTGTCTCTTCACAGCAATAGAAAAGTAACTAAGACAGAAGTTGGTGCCGAGAATGGGGTGTTGTTATGATGGCCCTGCCGTGCTATCTTTAAGAGAATGTGGAAGATTTGGGGACTTTGGTCTAGGAAAGCAGTGTGAATGCTGTAGAGTTGACTCTTGTGATCAAGGCTTAATAGATCATCCTGGTAGGAGCTTGGAAGGCTGTGATATGCTAAGAACAATGCGGACTATGGAGGCTCAGTTCAAGAGGCTTCAGCGGGCACCAGTTTAGCAACTGGGCTAGAGATCATTCTTGTGGTATATTTGTTAGATATTGGATTCCTGGTTATTGAGTTCCTCCTCTGATGTAATAAGTCAAATCAAACCAGATTTAATAAGCAGAGCAAAGAAAAGCAGAGCACTCCTGAGTGACTCTCAGGAAGGGAGAAGGGAGAACACGTGGCAGATGGGGGACTATACCTCAAATAGTCTGTGGGCCTGGTCCCGAGCATCCCAGGGGGAGGAGCTGACCCCTGGTGGGCTTTCTTTAGGCTGGGTCTGGAGAGGCAGTTCCAGAGATGATCCCCAACAATATTCTTTGTCAAAGGGCATTTCTGGGCTTTTCCCTTTATGTAGAACAAGGGGAATACCTTCCATTGCTGGTGGGAGTGTAAACTTGTACAGCCACCATGGAAATCAGTATGGTGGTTTCTCAGAAAGGTGGGAATTGTTCTACCTCAAGACCCACCTGTACACCTCCTGAGCTTACACTCAAAAGATGTTCCGTCATACTGCCGCGGACCGTCCCTCTCGGAGACCGCTATCCACGGGAGAGCAGGGTGAAGGATAGGATAGCCAGGATACGATGCAAGGGAAATGACAGACAGACACACTGTGTAGTGAAAATCTGCTGCAAATTTACTTCTGAAAAGCTTCAGTTTTTGTACAAAACAGATCAAAGAACTTGGCAGGTGCATTACATCACCCCACTCAGGGTTCCAGACATAAATCAAGATTAAGCATAACCAAAATAGAGCTTCTTCTACGTGCTCCTTTCTACGTGTTCCCCCTTCCGTGCTCAAGATGTTGGCAAGGACTTTTAGTTTTGTTTTGTCTTTTAGAATTCTGTCTCACACCATTATTTACTTTCTACCGTGGGTGACTAGTTCTCAGGGTCCTGTGTTTAGCTTTCCATCTATATAGTTTTTATTCTTTGTTCCATATCTCCTAATAGTTTTCTCATTTTCTCATGATAGTTCTTATACCAATATATTAAAACTAGTCTCATGTTATCAATAATTTCCTTTCTTTCCTTCTTATTATAAAGACTCCAGGGTTTCTGAGATCTAGCTAATCTTTTCATAAAGGGGAATTTTCTCTAACTCTCCTTTTCTTCTCTAAATCTGATTCACCTTGATGATTCCCTCGTAACATATTAACCTTAGCCGCTTCTGTTTCATAAATAATAAAGTTTCCCAGGCTCATGTGGCGTGGGGCATACTTCAGTTCCTCAAGGACTGCTTTATTGAACAGTGGAGCCGAGCCAAGGACGTACTTTGATCTCTTGGTAAGCGGTCAGCTATAAACAAGAAAGTTAAGAAATACAGAGAAAGATCAGGCAAGGTGTCAGGAGGGCTCGCTCTCAGGGCCATCTCCAGATACGAGATTTGCCTAGGGCATCAGGTCCTCTCTGGACTGCTGATTGCCAGGGGGACCACCTGGGGCTTCGCTCCAAGAAGCTCTAACCCCAATCCTTCAGCAGGCAAAAGCCAGCGCAGAGGCATTTTGTCACTACACGGCAGTCACTGCTGTGGACGTGGCACATACCACAAGAACAATTGCTCAACCATGTTCATAGCAGTTTTATTTATAAAAGCCAGAGCCTGGAAACAACCTAGATGACCTTCAATAGAAGAGTAAATGAAAAAAAATATGGTACATTTACACAATGGAATATTACTTAGCTGTTTAAAAAATGACATAATAAAATTTGCAGGCAAATGGATGGAATTAGAAAAAAAATTATCCTGAGTGAGGTAACACAGGCCCAAAAAGATAAATATGATATATATTCACTTATATGTGGATATTAGCTGTTAAATAAATGATAACTAAGCTACAATCTATAGACCCAGAGAAGTAAGGTATAGAGCAGTGATTCTCAACCTTCCTAATGCTGAGACCCTTTAATACAGTTCCTCATGGTCTGGTGACCACTAACTATAAATTTATTTTCATTGCTACTTCATAACTGTAATTTTGCTATTGTTATGAAGAGTAAATACTTTTGGAGAGAGAGGTTTGCCAAAGGGGTCACAATCCACAGGCTGAGAACCACTGGTACAGAGGAAGAGACTGCGAGGAAGGGGACACACGGATCTCTGTGGGAGGGGGAAAGAGAACAGATTTTATGGGTGGACTGGGGCATAAGGGGGACAGAAACAGGAAGATCAGAGGGAGGAGGGAAGGTGGGGTTGAGGTAGGGAATGCAGAGTGACAGCTAAAAATGAACAAAAAAATCTGTTTGCAGGTGAGCTAAAAGGTTTGAGGCTAATTTCACTGGCAGAAGAGATTTCAAGATAGACTAATATTGACTCTGTTGCATTGTTATGAATAACCACTCTATTGCATGTTTATAGTGGAAAAGAGCAAGCAGGGCAAAAAAAATACAAAATGTATAGTTTGCCAAGAAGAGGCACACCAGGAACTTCAACACTGGAGCCCATGCTTGTGCTGAAGGAGAGATGTGATGAGGGAGCGGTGCCAGGATGTTGGATGTGCCAATCCTCCGAGATGTCTGCCAAGGAGAGCTGCACGCAGAGCATGGGACCAGCTCGAGAGAGAAGCACGTCGCAGTCAGCAAAGCTGAGAGAGCAGAACCATCTAAGTCCTCTGACATCAGACGTGGAGCTACAGATTTGGAGATGATCATGATTTGGTCCAGTATCTCCTCAATATTCCCCCATTGCTCCTTTTTGGAATAAGCTGAGGTCTAAAGATGATGACTCCTAGCAGTGGGGAAAGGGAGCCTGAACTGGCCATCTTCTGCAACCCAGCAAGGCTTCTAGTTTTGAGACTGAGATGTCATCCCAGACACAAAACCTTTGACCTACAATTTGTCCTGCTTACAAGGTGTGCTGTGGTACAGGTGTCTCAGAACTTGTCGGAGTGGTCAACCAACGACTGGTCCAACTTGAGGCCCACACCACAAAAGGGAGCCTACGCCTGATACTACTTAAAGAGCCAGGACCCAGAGGCTTCATGGCCCAGAGACCTAGAATAAAATCAAACATGACTAGCCAAAAAAAATGAAATAACTCCTAATGATATTCTTTATACTCATAGATTGGTACCTAGCCCAACTGTCATCAGAGAGGCTTCATCTAGCAACTGGTGGGAACAGGTGCAGAGACCCACAGCCAAACATTAAGTAGAGATCAAGAAATCCTGTAGAAAAGAGGGAAGAAGGATTGTAGGAGCCCGAGGAGGCAAGGACACCACAAGAACAGAGCCCAAAGAATCAACTAAGCAGGACCCTTAGGGGCTCACAGAAGCCAAAGAAACAATCATGGAGCTTGTATGGGTTTAAGCTATGTCCTCTGCATATTTGTTATGGTTGTATAGCTTGGTATTCTTATAGGACCCCTAACAGTGAAAGAGGGGGTGTCTCTGACTCTTTGCCTGTTATTGAAACCCTTTTTCCTCCTATTGGGTTGCATCAACCAGTCTTGCTATGAGGGTATGTGCCTTGACTTATAACCTGTTCTGGCATGTTCAGTTGATATCCCTGGGAGGCTAAATAGACCTTTTCTCATTGTTGTTGGGACCAATTAAGTCCTGGCCTTCAGCTGCTCTTCCCTGTCTAGAGCCTTCTAATTGAAGTTACTAGAAGCTGTACCTAGCTTAGAGGATCAGAGGATAGGATTTTCACCTGTTGGCCATTGACTGCAGGGTATTTTAAGCCTCTATGGTGCTATTAAAGAGGGGCTTTTTGGTACCAGTGTTGGAAGGTCTGTGTGTTGGTCTGTCTCTGTGTGTGTATTCTCAACCTCCAGCCCCTTGCCCAAAGCTCGCGAACTGGGTTCTAGCGCATAGAGCGCAGACGGGGGCTGCGGTGTGCAATGCTTTGAGATGATAGATTTCACAGGGGTGTGAGTATCGATATCCATGATTTACAGTGGCATGGGTACCAGAAGCCAAGGGACCCTGACAGATTCCACAGGGATGTAAGTGCCAGGAGGAGGGCCACTGACATTACATGGGGACATGACCACCCAGAAGCAAGGCCACTGACAGATGACACAGGGGCACAAGAATCAGAAGACAGGCTCAGAGCCATCGCAGAGGCTGCGGGCCACAGAAACTGTGCTGGGCACCTGCTTTCGAGGAGCTTCCAATGCGATGAGAATCAATACTTTGCTCTGCCAAGCAGTGAGAATGAGCTCAGAATCCAAATCAAGCTAGGCTCTGCTCCCCACTTGCCACAAGAAGAAAATCATTTTCTATAATGAGGTCTTCGCGTCTCTCCCTAAGAAGGAAGGCTTGTTATCAGCCCAGCCTCTGCCTCATTACTTTTGAGGTGCACAGCCAATTTTCCTGGGCGCCAATGTCTTCTCTCTGTGTCATGCAAGTGTGAGTCTGAGCTGCAAAGAGCGGTCACCTCATAATCGGACCATTAGAAAGGTGTGAAGAGGGGCATACTACCAACGGTGTTTGGGTTTTAAATTCCAATAAAAAACGAGCCGAAGCCTGAGGTTCAAAGGCGCTTGTTTCTGCCTGCTTCTATTGCCCCTGCCCTAAGGGCTTCCTGAGAGAGCCACGTGTTCTGTCCACACCCATGTTGACTCGGTGGCTCTTTTTTAAAAAACATGTGTGTGTGTGTGTGTGTGTGTGTGTACACTCATACATGAGAAAAGTGATACACTTGTGGAGGTCCTTATTTTGTATGTTTGTGTCTTTTCTTGAAACAAATTAAATTATAACCTATGCCCCCATTAGTCCACCATGCCCAAAAGTCCCTATAATCTACATGAACACCCAACGAGAGAAAAAGATATTGAAACTGTAATAAATAGAAAATTCCAGAAGAACCCTGAGATCTTCAGTGTAGTACCAAGGGGTAATTTGAGATATTTCTCTTAATAGGTACATGAGATAGATATTATGAAAGCTGTATGAAAAAAAATGTTGAAATATTACTATAAGCTAGTATTTCTGAAACCATTATCCAAGTGGCTCAGAGCTCACATTATTCTCCCACTGTCGTGCAAGTGTGGCTGTGGTTTCTGAAAACCATGGTGTGCAGGGGTTGGGGTGTATCTCAATGGGCAGAGTGCATACCTATCCTGAAGGAAGCCCAGGACTCGGTCTCTTAAACAGCGTGGAAAGTGGGTTTAGTGGTGTATGTCTGTGATTTCAGCCCTTGGGGGAAGAAGCAGGACATTCAGGAAGTTTTGAGGTCGTTGAAAGCAAGTTCAGGCCAGCCTGGGCTATATGAAGCTTGTCAAGACAGAGTCAGAGAAAGGGGAGAGGGGTCAGCCTCCGGCATCTTCTTGAATTACTTTCTACTTTGTTTTGAGGCAGGGTCTCTCACTGGACTGGGGCTCACAGATGAAGCCAGGCTAGCTATCTGCACATGTCATCTCCCCTGGAAGAGGGACCTTTCATTTTCAATGCAAGCTGAGTTTCTTCTTCATTTGCTCTCTTATTTTCCACGATGCTCTCTTATTTCCTCCTCTACCATCCCAGTGTGCATTCCCATCAGGGTCCTGAGGGTTCTTGTTATAGCTTACTGCACTGTATCCTACTTGAAGCTGGCTTTGCCGCTGAGATTTTGTCACATGACTCTTCTCACTTGGTGCCAGAAATTTTACTTATTTATTTATTTGGTTTGTTTATCTATCTATCTATCTATTGAGATAGAATCTTAGGTAGCTCAAGCTGACCTCAAACTCACTGCAGAGTTAAAGGCAACCCTAAGCCTCTGACCTTTCTTTCTCCACTTCCCAAGTGTCAGGATTACAGGTGTACCACAGCACACCTGGCTTATTTTAGGGCTCCTTCCTTTTGCATATTTCCTGGCTGGTTCTGAGATACAGGTAGGAGGAGCCAGCTCAGCTGTCATGTTGACACCTAATGGGCACCAGCCGCTGGTGCCACTTCTCCTGCCTGGTGATGTCAGAGGTCCCAGGATATTAATAGTGGCTGGCAGCAGTTCATTGATCAATCTGCTGGAGGACAGCGAGCCAGACAGAAAGGCAGCTGGAAACCCTTCTGGAAGGGACTTGGCCCAGCTCTTCGGGGGGGTCCCTGACAGCCAGTCCTCAAAGCACTGATTCCTGGTTTCTCGATTTCAGAGCGATTATAGCACTGAGATGTCACACCAGCCCTCCCCCTGCAGTCCCCACCCCACCCCACCCCTGTGCTCCCCCTCAGAGATGGAAGGAACTGTGCCCAACTTCTGATCCCTTGCTGATGCTGCTCCTGCTGAGGGATCTCAGTCAAGAGGCTGCAGCCTCCAAGCCTCGATTCCTCATGTGTAAAATAAGGGTTTGTGGAAAATGAGTTCATGAATAAGCTCTGGGTTCAGCCCCCGGCACAGAAGGAAAGAGAGAGACCACACAGGTGGTCCAGCTGAGTCTTTTGTCCTCCACAGCCCTGCTTCCCCTCTAAAAAATGTGTGATCTTGGTGGCTGGTTCATACTTGTACAAAACTTTGAACTATTATCTGCTGACATTCTGTCGAAGCAGAATGCCTGCATTTTTTAAGACTTGAGGACATCGCCCACAATGTAGACAAAATTAAATTCAACAATGGACTCCCAGGTGGGCTCAGCCTAAGATCTCCTCCTTGTATACCTTTTTAGCTATTTATTTATCAAGAGATTTATTGGCGCTAGCTCCTTAACATCTGTCGCTTGACACCCTACCCACCACTGTATGATCAGATCAAACCAACTGGGACAAATGTTATCCCAGTCAAAAGAGACAATTGAGACCAAACCACCAGATGGCTAATCAGAGAGGTCTCCCGAGAATATTGTTCAGATACGGATGGCGGGGAGGAGGGGGTTGTCAGATCAAAATGAAGTCATGCTGTGCTCAGTGGCACTTGCCTATAATAATCTCAATACTTGGGAGACCAAAGCAAGGAAGACTGTAAATTTGAGGCTATTAGCCAGACCGTTTTAAAATCAAGAACAAAAAAGCTCAGTGACCCATATCAGGCCCTCCAAAAATAACTCCAGAGGAGAAGTTAGCCGATGTGGTTAGCTGACTGCCTTTCAACCTACTTGCAGTCTGCTCATATTTGTTTCCGACGCAGAAATATTTTTGAAAACTTCCAGGCTAATTCATAGCTGCTTGGTGCACTCTGTTGTGCACACCTGTGCGCTGGAAAGGCCCCTTACTGATGAGAAGTCATTGCTGGCAGTAAAATGTGTGCATCACGGAGGGATGTCAGCCCCCATGTGGCACTGAGTTTACAGACAGGACTTTCTACTAGCAGTGGGAACTCCTCCAAGCAGGGCTCTCTTCAGGTATCTGCCGAAGTATCTCAAGGGCCATCGCCATAGCCTGTAGTTTACTTCTTTCTGTAAACGGAGATGATTCTTATTGTTGTCACTGTACAGCCTGTCGGTGACGCCTAGAATCCTCCTGAGACACGCCCTCTCAAACACATGCAGCCGCTGTTCTGAGGAGCGTTTCATGTTCCAGGTTTCAGAGCTGTAAAGAAGGCAATTCAGGCTGATCTCTGTGAGTTCAAGGCCAACCTGGTCTACAAGAGCTAGTTCCAGGATAAGCTCCAAAGTTAAAGACAAATCCTGCCTTGAAAAACCAAAAAAAAGACAAAGAGGGAGACCTGAAAAACACTGGATAGATAGCATAAAGGAAGACTGTGGAACCTTGACATTAACACAAGCATCTACATCTAGGACTTCCCAGAATAGGAACAACTGGAGAACCGCCCTAAACCGGCTGCCCATGCATGCTTAAGCATTGCTGGAGCATAAATGATGATGATGACTAACAGTGGGGGACCACAGGGGACAGAAGGGAAGAGGGGCACTTTCGTGTGCTGTATTCTAGACACACCCGTACTTGAGTGTGTACATTAACAACATCTGTACACACGTGTTATTAATTGTTTAATATGAGCACATGGTTAACGGTGGCTGCACTTCACAGCAACTCCTGCTCATCCTCAGTCACATTTAAAGAGCAAAAGTAAAACGTGTAGATGGAGTTTTTTGTCAGGACTGCTGGCTCCCAAATAACCACACAGAGACTTAATATTGATTATAAATGTTCGGCTAACAGCTTGGGCTTGTTACTAACTAGCTCTTACAACTTAAATAAACCCATACTTCTTATCTACACTCTACCACGTAGCAGTACCTTTTTTCAGCATGGCATGTTCAGCTTGCTTCTCTCCATGCCTCCTGGCAAGTCCCCCATGACTCCGCTCTCTTCTTCCCAGCATCCTCTCAACTTGGTTTTCCCAACTCAGCTCTTTTTGCCTAGCTATCAGCCAGTTGGCTCTTTGCTAATCAAATCAGGAGGCGCCTTGGCAAAGACACACCTTCACAGTATAGAAAAAGATGATTCCATAGCATTTTTTCTCTTACCCAAGATCCACAAAGCAAAAGTCACAAACTCATTTCCTATGAAGCTGGAAGAGGAGGCCTAAGCGAGTGAAGGAGACCCAGCCACAGGAGCACTGTGGGAACTAGGAGGCCCTAAAGATGAAGTGCTATCAGGCCGCTCTGACCTTGGAGACATCCCAGATGACACACTCACTCTCTTTGTGCACTGGGCACTAAGTAAAGGCCCTTTTCAAGGTCTGCATCAAAGGCTTCTGCCAACAGTTCTAAGAGGGGGGGTCTATTAGCATCTTCATCTAAACGGCAGCTCAGAGAGGTTGAGCCACTGATCCTAGATCACACAGCTGGACTTGCAGGGCTAGTTTGACTAAGAATTTACCCTTAATTGGTCTTTATACTTTGAATACTCCAAGCAGCAATACTCCGCACAGGACCACCTTGCCTCCTTCAGACACCCTTACAGACCATTGTAAACAGAATGCACACACATCCAGTGTGTTTTCTGTGAGATGCAGCTGACACATCATAACAATTTAGCATTATTATTTTTATTCTTCTTGTTTAATGATGCTGAGTCTGGGGACTACCCTGAAGCTCACCATCCTCCTGCCTTTGCTTTCCAAGTGCAGGGGCTAT
The DNA here is from genome assembly GCF_014885135.2 of Alexandromys fortis. Classification (NCBI taxonomy): domain Eukaryota; kingdom Metazoa; phylum Chordata; class Mammalia; order Rodentia; family Cricetidae; genus Alexandromys; species Alexandromys fortis. The sequence goes on from NW_026067960.1 coordinate 3,286,727, forward strand.
AGACCTGAGCCACCATACCTGTCTTGAGACTATTGGAATAGTTTTCCTGAAGTATAAATGCATAGCATAAAGTGACTTGTTTTAAGTGTACCGAAGTGACCCTTCACTGCTTAATCATCCTCATGTTCCTTGAACACTATCCTACCTCCCACTCTTAGCCCCAAAAGGCCATTGACCTGTTGTGGCTCTCCAGAACTTTGCCTGGTTTTGGCCTTCTGTGAAAATGAAATCCTAAGGCACATTGTATCTGTGGCTAGAATTTTCCCTTTGGTATGGCAGTCCTGAGACTTGTCCTGGATGGAGGGGTCAACTCATTCCGTTTAAAAACGATTTTATTATTATGGGGGGGAGGGCACATGTAGTAGGAGCTGCGGGCCTCTTCTCACAGCCCGGCTCCCGGCTGCCTGGATAGCTTATGCCCCCAAAATAAGGACACACAAACTGTATTCATATAAACACTGCTTGGCCCATTAGCTCTAGCCCTTACTGGCTAATTCTGATATCCCGATCAACCCATCTCTAATAAACTGTGTAGCACCAGTCTTACCAGGAAAGATTCAGCATGTCTGACCTGGCGACTTGCTTCATCATGTCTGCCCGGGAGAGGGGAACATGGTGTCTGAGTTCACTTCCTCTTCCTCCCAACATTCTGTTCTGTTTACTCCATCCACCTATGTTTTAACCTATCAGGGCCAAGCAGTTTCTTTATTAGCCAATGACCTTCCTCCATCAGGCACATGTGCAGGTCAGAGGACATCTTTGTAGAAAAGCTGGTTCTTTCTCCCACCCCCCACCCTCCCTTGACCTGGGTCCCAGGATTAGAACTCAGACCCTGGACTTATACAGCAAGTATTTTGCCTGCCGAGCCATCGCCCCAGCCCCAGATTGCCCTATAATCCCTAATGAGTGGGGTCCACTCCAGAAGAGTCTGTGGTTACATTTCCCAGGCAACAAGCATCTGGATTGTCCTGCATGAGTATTTGTGTCTTCTCATTTTAGTTTTTTGTGCATGTGTGTCAGACAAGTTCTCGCGTGGTCAAGACTGGCCTTGAACTCCAAGTACTGGAATCATAGGACTGCACCTCCAGGTCAAGATCATAGTTTACTTTCGTTTCTTTCTTAAGTTATAAAAACAAAAGGGTTAATTTTGGCTCACGGTTCTGGAGGTCCAAGGTAGAGGGACCACAACTATGCCAGCAAGGCCTTCCTATGGTGTCAAGTCCCCAACAGCGGAGTCAGGTGAGAAAGAGTTCTTGTCACAGTTTAGTTAGGAATTGAAATGAGAGTCTTTGCTTCTCTTGAGACACTATGGGAGTGGAGTTGCTGGGCAACCTGGTGTGTATACTTTTAGCTACCTGCGAAAGTACCAACTATTTTCCACAGTGGCTGCTCTCATGTTCACATCAACAATGTAGTAGGGTCATTTAGAGGGCTTCTTCAAGTGAGTGTTAAGTTCTACAGTCCCTTTCTTTTTCAAAGCGATCATGTAAGCACCAGTCTTCCAGATTTCACCCGTTCTGCTGGGAGGAAGAACAAAAGATGCATGAGCCCTCGGCGTGAAACAACAGCCACACTCCACAGTCTGGAAACTCAAAACTCCTGGAAAGCCCTGCAAATATCCATTCCACAAAGGACCAGCAAGAGCTCCCTAGAGCCAGGCTGGAGATCTTGGCCAGACCCCAGCCCCGCCCACTCCGCTCCAGGAGGCGGGGCTTAGCTAGGGAGGCGGGGCCTAGGGGCCGGGATGAGAGCACGCGGCTCCGGATGATTCCGCCTACCCAGGGATAGGCTGTTTCTGACAAGGGCGGAGCTGGTGGGTGGGGCCCAAGGCGTGCGCTCCGCTGTGAAGCCCCGCCCACCGCGCTCCGCTCCGCTCGGGGGGCGGGGTCTGGGGAGGGTGAGGCACGGCCCGGTGGGGCGGGCACACGGCCACGGCCCCGCCCACCGCGCGGTGTTGGGGTTGGTTCCCGAGTGGGCAGCTCCGGAGCAACGCTTGCTCGCGGCGCGCCATGGCTGGGCTGCTGGTGCTGCTTAGCCCGGCGGGAAGAGTGGGCTCCCGGATACTGCCCCGGACCCCTTGGCTCCTGGGAGCCGCCACCTCCTGCGCTCCACCGCTCTGGGCCTTGGCCTTGTCCCGCCCCGGGCCGGACTCCCGGCTGCTGCACACGGCCCGCAGGGACTGCCTCAGCCGCCAGGTAAGCCTCCCTACACTTACTCGGACCCTGAACCCCAAGTAACCCAAGCGCCGTGCCAGGGCCAGTCCCAAGGACAGCTTTGCATTGCACCTGCCCAAAATGTGTCACCTCCGGGGTCCCTGAGTTCTCAGATCGCTAGAATCGGAAAAACATCTCTTTCAGTTAGCAACCTGAGAAACTGAGGCTTGGGGTGGTGTGGTGCTCGGCCCAAGGTCATGGAGTCTCCTGCCGGGCCCCAGTTTCTAAAGCCAGAACAGTGGCGTTACCGAGCGGCCTGCAAGGGGCCTGAACTCACTATGAACTTCCAAACCGGCCTTTGAAGTTTTGTCCATTCTGAAGTTCAGTTCAGGCCTGGGCACTGGGCCCAGGAGGCGTCTTCTCGGGGGTGCGGGTGTATCGACCGCCTCCCTGTGCCGGTGGCTCCTCCCTTTTTATGTAGCTGGAAGAGCGGGCTCTCAGGGCAAGCAGTCCGTCCTGTTTCCTTATGCTTGCCTTCCCTGAATGCTAAGAGTGAAAACTAGCTTCCGTTCAGCCAGCAGCGCAGCTCAAGAGGGTCTCTGAAGAAAGTAGTGGAGTACCCAGATCGGAAGCGTTAAGTCGTGTTGCAAGCCTGGATCCCTGCAGGAGAGGGCTTCCAGCTCCTGAGTCTGGACCCACCCATCCCTGGGCTGTGTGACCTCAGACCCAGAGCCCAGGAGGTCTGGACCTGAGCTGGCCTTTCAGAAGGCTGAAACTGGCACCTTGCCACCAAGAGTCTGGAGGACCACCGCTATGAATCAGGCAGGTCTGAGCCCTGTCTGCCCTTGTTGCTTTTCAGTAAGTAGCCAAAGGGATTAGTCCCTGTACTTGGGTGCCTCACACAAACATGGATGGGCTTCCTTCTTTCCCCTCTCCTCTCCTGGGTGACAGACAGGACACTGGCGCCTCGTCTCTAATCCTGAGCTCAGGGCAGGATGCTTAGAACATACCACCTGCTTCCTGATGATTCTGCCTCCCTCTCCTCCAGGAAGTCTTCCCTGACTGCCAGTGGTGTGCCCCCCACCCACCCACGCACACACAGTCGCTTCTCTGAAGTTCCAATCTCTGCCTCCGTGATCTGGAACAATCTCTCACCTTGTTCCACCACCTCAGCCCTGCTGGCAGCCCAGACTCTGCCTCGACCAGCGTGTGTTCACAGCAAGGATGAGTGTGGTCTCCAGCTCCTAGGATCCCTGTCTTTGCCTGCTAAGTCAATAACCTTGATCGAATGCTCTCACGGTTCCGTGTCTCTAGAATGAGATGCTAATAGGTCTTTTCCCAGAGGGTGAATATGATAAGAGAGAGCATGCTAGCAGGCATCTGGTACATCGTGCCAGACTTGCAGTCCTCGGTGTGATTACACACCACAGCAGGGCCCCAGAGCCCAGGGGCCAAGCTTGCCTCTTCTGCTGATTGAGAGAGGGATGGAATCAGAACCTAACAGAAGGTTCGAAACCTTCGCTGTGGGGGAAGGGCCTGCCTAGGCCTCAGTCCAGCAATCCCACTCCATTTCCACTCTGGCTGCCTTCATTAGGAGGCCAGCTGGGGTCTCCAAATGTTCTAGACATTAAATCAAGTGTCTGAGGGCCATGCCCACCTCTGCCTACAACAAGGACTGCACTGTGTCAGAGAGGGGGAGACACAGTGCCCCAGAGGCCTGCATTTTTCCCGTAACATGATTCAGGGTCATGTAGAGCAAGTGGCCCACTTGGGGTATGGGGAGGGGCGGGCACTGTTACACGCGCGGCTTGCTGGCGTCCCTTATCTGACTAGCAGCACCCGTCCCACCAGCCCCTCGAACTCCCTCTCCTGGTCTGTCTTGGTGTGTCCTCACCCTGCTATGTGACTGTTGTCCTCTGCTCCCGGGACTCGTAGTCTCCTTTGAGGTGGGTCTGTTTTGCTCGTTGGACTGTCCTCTACTCTGGAACACTGTGACCCAGAGAAGAGACAGAAGGCCAAGTGGTGGGACTGGGATCCGGTTAGCTCCTGTGCTGTCCTTGGTTACACACTCAACCCCTCGGGGCTCTGCAGGTCCTCTTCCGTTCTTTGTGGGGGGTGTTGTAAGACTAAAGTTTTCCCGGCATTCAGAACACTCTCGGTACAAAGTCAGCACGTGCGGTGCTTATCAAATGAGTGGAAGCAGGTGTCCCAGCACTGTGGTCCTTTTCTGATAAGGCTTTCCTCTGGCTGTTTTGAAACACCGTCTCGTGTACTCCAACCAGGCTGGCCTCCAGTTCAATAAGCCTTGAACTTCTGGTCCTTCTGCCCCCACCTCCAAAGGGCTGGGATTATTGGTTTAGCCCACCAAGCTGGGTTTATACAGTGCTAAGAAATAAAAGCTTTGCACATGCTAGACCATGTGCCATGGAGCCACATCCCCGCTTGAGCACTTTGAAGTCAATGTCACACACTCAGGGCAGTAAGCAGTGATACTCTATGGACAATGAGTGTCTACAAATGCCCCCATTGCTTGCAGGTCACGCTCATAAATCCCTTTGGTTTGGCTTCTTTAAACCCCTCAAGGACTTGGAAGAAAAATGCATGGCCCTTTATGTCCTGCAAGAGTGGCCATTCCTAATAGGAGAGACTTTTCCAGGATGTTCCGGATCTGGAGGACAGGAGAAAAAGCTGCCAGCACCTTCTTTTATTGGCCAGCACTTGCCCCTCTCCTGTGCTTGAGTTCTGCACCCCCTGCCGAAATGCTCACAGAGGCCCTGGTTCTCCCTGATAAGTAATCCTCTCCCTCTGGGCTGGGCTGATAGGATAGTCTGCAGCCCTTCCCAGTGCCTGTGTCTCCCTTAGACCAGTGTCAGTCAAAAGCCCATTGAAGCTTGGCCCGGGCAATCTCAGTTATGGCCCATTCTCCATGCCCCAGAGCTGCCACAGCTGTCCCTGATGAAGCCCCTTTGTCTCACACCCTCAGGTTTGGCAAAAGGCCTTCTGGCCCAGAAAGGAGACTAGAAAGGCAGCCAGACTTCCATCTAGAAAATAAATAGAGGCTTCTGCAGGGCTGGCGCAGCAAACATCAGGACCAGACTTTGTTTAGAGAGGGGAGCAGGCTGAAGAGATGGTTCAGAGCCCTGACAACTCTTGCAGAGGACCTGGGTTCAATTCCCAGCATCCACAGGATGGCTCACAACCATCTGTAACTCCAGTCCCAGGGGATCTGAGGCCTTCTGGCCTCCATGGATGTACTAGGCATGTACTTGGTGCAAAGATGTACATACATGCAGGCAAACACCCATACACATAAAATAAACAAATCTTAAAGTGGGAGCCTTGGAAAGCCTTATGGTACTGTTTGATTAGGACTTACAAGCTACAGTGGAGGGACTCTTAAAGGAGGTAGCATTTGCATTTGTATCAGACATGTGGAATGGACACGCGCGCGCGCACACACACACACACACACACACACACACACATACACACACACTCTTCACTCCTAGAGCACAGCCTGAGCTAGCAGGGCCAGGACAGAGGGTCAGGTGAGCAGGGCTTTCTCTCTAAGCTTAGTGATTACTTTCCAGTCACCTTTGGAACTGATGACAAGGCCCAGTCCCAGGCCTTTCCCCAGATCTGCAGAGCTAAAGCTGGGCTCACGCAAGTAGGTACAAACAGAAGAGCTCGCGAGCTGCCCACTGATGAGCATCCACGGTCAGCAGAATTTGTGCACCGGGTGCTGGGGAGGGACACAGCAGGGTCATGAGCCTTATCCCACAAGTGCAAAGTGAGGGCCTGAGGGTCCAGAGCTGCAGCAAGTGGCTGCCACAGCAAGGATAGACCTGGTGGTCCCCTGCAATGTGGTAGAGCTGGCTGTGTAGATTTAGTTGGTGGGTTTCCTTCTCACTAGGGGTATCCTGGCTCATTTCCTGGGGATGCTGGCATGCTCATTCCCTTTGCCTTTGCAGACGCACACGTTAAAATCAGGAAGGAATGTGCCCAGCTGCAAGATCAGTAACTAGAGGTGACTGGCAAGAGCCAGACTCATAAATCCTTTGGCTAAAAGCACTCTCTTGTAGAGGTGTATTTTGTCTAATCCAGATGTGGGTGGGTTCTCTGTTGTCTGTCCCAAAGTTAAGATCACCCCATGTAACCAACCAGATGTTCCAGTAGGTAACACTTGCCTTGTACACCTGACAGCCCTGAGCTCAATTCCTGGTCCCCACCGTGTCCCCATAGGCTCAGTCGTGTAAGCACTAGGTCCCCAGCTAGTGACTCTGTTTGAGGAGGTGTAGCCTTTCACTGGGGGGTAGCCTTTCACTGGGGGGTGGCCTTTCAGTATAATCCTGCTCCACTTCCAGCTCATCCTGTTTCCTGATGTGATCTCTCAGCTTCCTGCTCTGGCCACTGAGCTGCCCCTTGCTGCCATGCCTCTCAGGCATGATGGACTCTTCTCCCTCTAGAACTGTGAGCCAGAACGAACTCTTTCACAGGCTGCTTTTGATCGTGGTATTTTACCACAGAAAAGTATCTGATACACAGATGTAAAGGTGCTTGAAAAGAATCGACTCACCAAGTTGTCCTTTAACTCCACGTACATACTGCAACGTGCGCACCTGTGCACATATATGTGTGCACACACACACAAATAATGTGTTTTTAAACAGAAGATTGCTACATAGCACGGGTAATTTCTGTACCCATTCTGGTCAGTATTTTGTCCCGGAATCAGCCTTCCCTGTCATGTTTCCTGTCTCAGCGAAGGCACATGACTTTTGGAGCCCCATCCTATTCCAACCCACCCCATCTTGGGGTAGTACAGACATGAAGTTGTGTGCTCAGTCCACAGACTTGGATGGTCTGAGCTCTCATGGGTCACTTTTCTCCTTTCGGTGACCACATAGTTGACAAAAGCAACTTCAGGAAGGACGGACTCACTTTGGCCCATGCATTGAGACTGTAGTCCATTGTGGCGAAGTCATGGTGGCCGGAGGGTGAAGGTGTCTGAAGTCAGGAAGCAGAGCAAGATCAGCCTTGGCACTCAGAGCACTTTCTTCTTACACAGCACTGTCCAGGGAATGATGCCACCTATGTGCAGGGTGGGTTGTCTTCCCTTTCTTAGCTCCTGTGGAAACTCTCACAGACCTACACACACATGTCTCCTACAGTCATTCCAATTGAGCATTGCAGCTCTGGCCTTTATAACAAGCCTGCAGGGCTCCTCTGGTGCTTGACACATTCGCTCCTGTGCTAGAGGTCAGGAGTCCAAAATCTGCCTCGCTAGGCTAAAGGCAAGGTGACATCAGGGCCAGTTTCTTCCCAAGGTTCCAGGGCAGAATCCACTTCCTGCAGCTCGTAGGCCTCCCACCCCACCCACGCCCACATATCAGTAAACCAGGAGAAGAGCATCTTCAAACCTCTGCACCCGCTATCACCTCCTCTACTCAGACTCCAACTCCTGCCTCCTCCTTTCCCTTATAAAAACCCACCCAGAAAAATCCAAGTTAGCATTTCCATCTCAAGCTCCATGCCCAGATCCCATATGCCAAGTCCTGCAGTAGGAGGTGACCTGGCCATCTCCGGGGCCATCGGGGCTGACCTAGCCCTGGCTTAGTGGGAATGAGCGTGATAATTGGTGTCTATAATAATAATAATAATAAGTGGGTAGAAAGAGGTATAAAACTCAGGTAAGGGTGAACATCTGTGTTGGCCACCAACCTACCCTCCCTTTGCTCTGTGCACAGGAGCCCAGCAGAATCACTGAGCCAGGAAGCGGTGCCAAGAGCACAGAGGGAAAGCTAAGCAAATCACAGCAGCTGAAGAAGGTCTTCCAGGAATACGGGGCCGTGGGCGTGTCGGTGCACATTGGGATCTCGCTGGTCTCCTTGGGGATGTTCTACACAGTTGTTTCCAGGTACGATTTGATTTTCAACAGTGGTCACCATGTGGCTGGATGTGGTAGCACCAGCCACACCTGTAATCCCAGCATTCAGAAGGTGCAGGCAAGCAGCTCACAGGTCCAGGTCATCCATCCTTAACTACATAGAATTTGAGGCTAGCTTGGGCTACATGAGACTCTATCCCAAAAACATTTTTTTGTTTAGTTTTGTTTTCTTCCTCTGTAAGGTAAGCTAAAAATGTGGATGAATTTTATTATTGGTTTTGGGGGTGTTTTGGGGGGGAGGAAGTTCGTTTGCCGAAACCTACGTACTCATCTTTAAAAGTATGTATAGTTCATCTGGGTCAGCAAGATGGCTTAGCAGGTAAAAAGTACTTGTCAGAAAAGTCCGGCTATCTGAGTTCTACCCCGGAGCTCACAGCGGAAAGAGAGAACCAACTCCTGGAAGTTGCCCTCTGACCTCTGCATGCATGCCATGGCATGTGCGTTGCTCATATTCATACACACAATAATCATAAGGGTTTGTTTAATAATAAAAAGTAAAAATACTGTCACCCTCCTAGGCAGTTCAGTTTCTTCCTTTAATCCCCGTCTGTGACATTTTCTTTGCCTCTTTCTCCCCCAGTGGCATCGACATGTCTGCCGTCCTGCTTAAGCTTGGCTTCAACGAGTCCCTGGTGCAATCCAAAATGGCAGCCGGCACCAGCACATTCGTGGTAGCCTATGCCATCCACAAGCTCTTTGCGCCCGTGAGGATCAGCATCACCTTATTCTCCGTGCCCTTCGTTGTTAGATACTTACGCAGAGTGGGACTCTTTAAGCCTCCAGCCACCAAGCCATGAGGAAGCCAGTTTCTTCTGAACTACAGGATTTGGGTTGGTTTCAGGGTGGGGTTTTTTGGGGGAGTATGGGGCAGAGGCTAATGACTGTGTTCATTGGGGGTTTATTTTACTTTTGCCAGCAATAATCTGGTGTGTTAATTTACTTTTTTAAAAATGATATTCCTCGAGGAGCCATGTTCGTGACTTAAAATGTCACCAAGGCTTCAAAATGAGTTGACAGCCACTCACGGTGGTCCAGGCCAGTAAGGCCAGCTACTGAGGAGGCTGAGGCAGGAGGATCTCAAACTCAAAGCCTGCTTGAGCTACTGCGATTGGGGTCAACAGTGAAGGGAGGGGCAAAGGGCATTGGCAGCAGAGCCCTCGCCCAGCACAGCAAGAACCTAAATTTGATCCCAGTACAAAATGGGACTGCCTACAGAATGCCTCTTAGATCATTAGGCAGGAGTCTCTGCAGCGCCCCACAGGGCTAACCTTGGCTCAGGTTCCTGAAAAGCAGTGGTTAATTTGAGAACACCCTCTCGCCTGATTTATCACTGGCAGCAACCTGCAGTTAACACACAGTATTCTGCAGACAGCTGCCAGCACCAGTTAATCAAGGAAAAATTAACAATCCCTAATCACAGTCTCCATTAACATCAAGCCCTTGACCTTCGTAACAATTGTGTCCAGGAAAACCAGCCATGAGCTTCTGGTGTGTTCACTGACTCCAGAGCGACTTCGTGTCTGGGTGTGATGAGGCTATTTGTCTGCAGTCTCACTGATACGGGGCAGTATTGTTTGTAAAGTATGGAAACGCGGCCCAGGTGTAACGGCGTCACTTGGCTCCTGATGCCCATATTCAGTGGAACTCAGATCCTTCCATAGAAGCTAAAAAACATCCTAGCTTTCTCAGACAATCCTCTTAGCTATCTAAACCTTGAGACATTCCAGAGCTGACACCATGTTTACAGTGTGCCACTGTTTATGTTTTTTAATTGATTGAATCATATGCATGAAGTATTTCTACCACTTTCCAAAAAAAAATGGAAAATGTTGTCTGTTCCGAGTAGAAGACAACCGTGTAGGACTACAAGCCGAGGGGAAGAGAGACCTTAGGGTTCTATTGCTGTGATGAAACACCATAACCAAAAGCAATTGGGGGTGGGGGGTTGATTTCACTCACACGTCCATGTAACAGTTCATCATCAAAAGCAGTGAGGGCAGGAGGCAGGAGCTGATGCAGAAGACATGGAGGGTGCTGCTTACTGGCTTGCTCATCAAGGCTTGCTCAGCCTGCTTTCTTACTCAGGACCAAAAGCCCAGGAATGGCACCACTCACGATGGGCTAAACCCTCCCCCATCAATCACTAATTAAGAAAATGCTATACAGGCTTGTCTACAGCCCTTTCTTATGGAGGTATTTTCTCAGTTGAGGTCCCCTCCTATCTGATGACTCTGTGTCATGTTGACATAGAACTAGGCAGCACAAGAGAGTGGGACAGGTTTAACTACAGTCCACCACGGGAGGGTAAGTGTAGAGGGTGCGTTTAAGAGTAGAAACCAAAGCAGACTCTCAAGCCGAGGCTTCCTCCTCCAGGAAGCCAGGAGCAGGAATTGGCTCCATCGCTCAACCCTCCCCTCTGGGCAGGCACTTGTTATGTCATATCCAAAAGAAACTCCAGTCCCCAAGCCCCAAAGGCAGTCCAAAGATCCAGGAATGGGGTCAACCTAGACTAAAGGATTTCTGGTGGTTACATAAAAGCCAGCATTCCTCAGAACTTGTGAAACCGGTTCCCCTCTACCAAAAGCAGACATTTCCCTTCCCTCTGACAGAAGGGAGCTATGGCTACCTGTGGCTATCAGCATATCAAAGCTCATGCTGGCATCACAAGTACCGGCCACACATCTAAGTCCATGGTAGCACCTCCTCTTGTACCAAACTCCCTTGAACTCGCAGGCTTCCCTTCCCCAGCTACTCTCCTCCGCTCCTGCTACTGTGTTCTCTCACAGGTATCCCTGGTTAGGTCTAGTCTGGCTGTTCTCTCCCCTTAGGCACCATATCAGTTTATACAGTTCTTCCCTGGGGAGCCAGATTTTGAAGTCGGCTCAGCCGCATAGTGACAAGGGTTGCATTCGTTTTTCTTGCTCACAATTCCGTTGACAATCAGAAAATACAAAGAAAGCACTGCTAGCTGGCAGGAACACATTTTACTGAAATCTGGCTGACAGTTTCTTAGCCCACAGTCACCCACACCATTTGTCGCGATTAACATTTAAAAGAATTTTTGTGAGACAGACTCTCCGCTTGTAAGATCTTTAAAGTGGGATTGCAGTCTTTTCCTCTTTGTTTTTATATTTATTTTATTTATTTATTATGCATACAATATTCTGTCTGTGTGTATGCCTGCAGGCCGGAAGAGGGCACCAGACCTCTTTACAGATGGTTGTGAGCCACCATGTGGTTGCCGGGAATTGAACTCAGGACCTTTGGAAGAGCAGGCAGTGCTCTTAACCACTGAGCCATCTCTCCAGCCCCAGTCTTTTCCTCTTAATGCAGCCCACAGCTGGAAGCTTTTACTGACTTAAGATCAGGAACTAATCCACAAAGACAGCCACACAGCTGAGAAAGAAGCCCCAGGTCAATGTCGGGGGCTTGTGTGGACTAGATGGAGGGAGAGGTCTCTCCATCTTGCCCAGCATGGACCCCCACCCACCCTACTTGCCCATTCAGGTTCCTTAGTAACACCTATGCAAAGAAATACATTGAAAGTAGCAATAACACTAATTGTACCCACAGCATGTGTCTTTCAAGCCAGGAACCAGAACCAGGGGTGAGTTGAGAGGTTGGAAGACTAAAGAACCATATAAACCAGCCAGACAAGCAGATCTGCTCCTGTTACCTTCAGTGGAACTGGAGCAAGGAAACCATCTTAAAACGCAAGCCATCGTTGGCCTCTAGTTTTCTAAGCAGACCCACTGACCAGCTTAGATTCTGTGAAACCAATAAGAACTTTTGTAAAATGATGTGTTCTGTCATCTTTAAACCGTTGCTGCTGCAGGCTAGGAAAAGCATCCTGTGGATGTGGCAGCAACCAGCTGCTGGTGTGAGCTGCAGGCACCAGTGTCCCACACTCGGCTTGGATCCCTGTCGTTCCATCACAGTTAACTGCAGCTGGGTGGACAGGACTTGGAATGGTGCTATTTCAACCACGTTAGTTTAGACTGGGGACCAAAAGCTTATTTACCCCTATGCAGTTCCACTCAGGCTTGTAGTGAACGAAGTGTGAGGATGGTCTGGCTGACGTTTTACACTGACCACTTGCATTTTCCATCACCTGACACCTACTGTCCTGAGTTTGCTGTGAAAGCCTGTTTCTCTAATTCTAAGCTTCCCCCACCCCCGGTTGATGGACAGGTAATATTGGCTGCTATAAACTCGACATGTTAGGATCATAGCCAAGAGACCAGAAAAGCACACCTGCTCACTCTAGCCAACAGTGACCAGGTGACCAAATGATTCCATGTACTCCAGGTAGATGTTATACATATATTTATATATTTAACAAGTTTGTGTACTCGACAGAACTCCAGCATAACAGCCCATAATATCTAGAAACCTGTTTCAAGTCCAAAGCAGGTAGAGCACAGGTTCCATTAAGGTGGTTGAGAATCCGAATCCTATACAGGCTTAAGGCTGAAAACCAGTGTTCTGAAGGGTTGCCACTTAAGAAAAGGCTATACAAACCTTTATTTTAACATTTAAAAGGCTATACAAACCTTTATTTTAACATTTAAAAGAAAACTACATATTCATTCCAACAGCTTTCCCAGGCCTGGCGGCCCAATAAGTTACACACACAACTCAGGCACTTGAAGGCTATGGACACAGGTGATCACTAGGGAGGTGGCCAGAGTGAGAACTTTCCCACAGTGAGACCCCACAAGGACACTTTGGGGTCACAGGCCATGGGAACTGTTGCAGTGGAACCTTCCTCCAGATTACTGAACCAGGAAAAGCAGCATGGTTCTTGCTCAGGTGGGGCTTCCTGGATGCAAGGCCAGGGACTGCGTGCTCAGCAGGGTACACTGGGGGCAGTGATGATGGGCCCGCAGGTCTTGATGGAGCACTTCTCACAGTTGCACAGTGGCCATGGCTCCCAATTCTCTAAGACGATTTGCTAGCTAGCTCTTTGTTTTTTTGGCCGGTCAAAGACTTTGAGGAATTAGCTGTGATCCAGGGGTGCTCAAGGACTTCCGCTAGTGTTAGCCTCTGGCTTGCATTGTGCTTTAACAGTCTTGAAATGAGGTCCCTGGCTCCTTCAGTCACAAAGTCGGGGAATGTGAATTCAACCTGAAATATAAATGATAAAAATGACATGGGTCAGGTGTACATGAATAAACAGCAGCCCTTGGCAAGAACTGAAAGTAACACCCTACCCGTGATATCCTTCTGTAGGTCTCCTGGTAGGTCTGTGCCTCAAAGGGGGGCATCCCAACTAGGAACTCATAGCAGAGGACACCCAGGCTCCAGAGGTCCACCTTCTCATCGTGCATCCGGCCCTCAATCATCTCGGGGGGCAGGTAGTCCAGGGTGCCACACAGTGTGGTTCTCCTGAAAATGAAGGAAGCTGGGTTGACACTCTGACCTACATGGCAATGTGGCATGAGCACCCACCCCTCCCCCTGCTCAGAGCTGTCAGACAGGTGCTCACCTATATCCCACGTTTACGAAATGGATGGCGGGGAGTGTGTAAGGTCACACACTAGCCATCGTGCTTCCCCAGCAACAGCTCCAGAACCTCTTGGAAATCTCTCATCCCAGTAGCCCTGTCAGGACAGTCTGGAGAACTTTGGAGGCCAGTCTGGGCTTTGAAGCAAGAACCCATCTTAGAAAACAGAGGCGCCATGCAGTGTTCTCCGTGAATATAATTTGGAGTTCTGCATGAGCTCTCAGAGAAGGAACACTACCATCCTAGGCTGGGAATGTTGGCGGATCCCCGTAATTCCAACATCTGGTGGGATGAGGCAGGATTGACAGAGGTTCAATTCCAAGGCCCACCTGGGCTACAGTGTGAGCCTGTGTCAGTGATGCGGAGAGAGAAAAGCAGAGCCGTGGAAATGTAAGGGTCTACAAGATGGGCGAAGCACTGCATGGAGTGTCTGTCACCAGGTTCACTCCGGCTGCTCTTGGTTTGGGGCTTAGAAATGAAATTTTCTATTTTACATGTGTTTTGTCTACATGTCTGTACACATGAATGTTATGTCCAAGGAGGCCAGGAAAGGGTACTGCGTCTCCTAAACCTGGAGTTACAGAGAGTTCTGAGCCACCACATGGGTGCTGGGTACTGAACCCAGGTCCTCTGCAAGAGCAGCCAGTGCTCTCAACAGCTAAACCCCTCTCCAAACCTTCTTTTTAAAGTGCCTTACTATGTGGCCCAGAATAGTCTCCAAGGAGCAATTCCTGACCTCAGCCTTCTAACTGCTGCTGGGACTACAGCTATGTCCCACCACACCTGGCTGAGATGTTTGTTTTAGTCTTACCAGGCTGGCCTCAAACTTGAGATCCTCCTCTCAATTCCTGGGATTAAAGTATACACCATCACACTGGGCTTGGCTAGCTTCTCTCTCACCTCTCACAGAGGGAGGGCTGTGGGGGTTTGGGGGGTGTTCTGATTTAAAAACAGCTATAAAACATCACGGACAGCTAGAGAAATCTAGCTACTAAGAATTCAGCTAACCATGGCGGTCACAATGGTGGTGACTGTGCAGGGCACCTGTCTTATGGAATGTACACTGAGGCATAGCGATGCTGTGGCTGACTAAATGCCCACAAAGCCGATGCCACGGTGTCCAGGGCTCTGGAACATTGCTGTGGGCTGTTGTGCTGCCATCACCAATTCGGCGTTTTTGATCCATTTGTGTTTTGAAAGCCACAGCTGGAACAAGCCAAGTGCAGACAATGGAAGCGAATGTTGCTGAGATACTGCAGGGGCATACTCAGCAATTCATGCCTGGTGCCCCACAAGCCCTCTGTGGGAGTCTCAAAAGATGGGCCCCAAAATCCAGCAACTCTGATGAGGACTGAATTTGAGAGGCAGCTGGAGCAGCTGACAATCCCCACTCCTATCGTCTCGCCTGAACCCTGCAAGCCGTCTCTATCCTGATGCCACCACTGGACAGATCACAGTCCAGGCTGATCGCACAGCTCCAAGGCACCTACAGCTCTCTGGTGTTGATTTCACTGGGTAGCAGAAGTGCCCACTGATGTCATCAGTTCAAAAAAACCTGCCACACTGCAGCTGAAGACAAACAGAAGTGACCTTAAACTGCACAAACCATTTTTTCTTTTGCTTTTTTTTCCAAGACAGGGTTTCTCTGTGTAGCTTGGAGCCTGTCCTGGAGCTTGCTCCAGGCTGGCCTCGAACTCAGAGATCCACCTGCCTCTGCCTCCTAAGCGCTGGGACTAAAGGCTGTGCCAACTCTTATAACAGGCACTAATCTTCAAGACTACATTTATTTGTGTGCTTTGAGTGCGTGCTTACGTCAAGAGGACATCACAGAGCGAGAGGTGGGAGGACAATTTGGCCTGACTCAGTCCTCTCCCTTCCACCCAATGGAGCCACGACCGAACTGGCTCAGCAACAAGCACCTTTACTTATCGAGCTTTCTCCTCCAACCTCTAACAGGCTTCCTAAAAAGCGGCATTTGGTAATATTTTAAAAAGCAATCCCCAAAGTGGGCAAGACCTTGACAGCAGGAGCACGCTTGAAGACACCCCATTCACAAGCTGGAGAGATGGCCCAGCAGTTAAGAGCACTGGCTTCTCTCCTAAAGGACCTGGGTTCAATTCCCAGCCATATGTGGCACTTTACAACTGTTTGTAGCTCCGGTTCTAGAGGACCTGACACCCTCACACAGACATGCAGACAAAACACCAACACACATAAAGTAGATTAAAATTTAAAGACACCCCATTCACATGAAAAATCAAAGCTACTCAAACCCAACTTCGATTTGCAAAGTTTGCCTCCTTTTCAACTGCCGCATTAGACGCCGTCCCTGCCTCAGCTTGAGAGGAGACAGTAAAGGTCTAATTCCTGCTGCACCAACACTGCCTGGTTTCGCTCTGTCCGCCACCCCAGTTCAAGGCCCCCAGAGTGCATCTTTGTTTATCGATCAGACATCAGCCAGACCTCTAAGTCCATCGCCCTCTTCCATTAGCATCTCGGGATATTCAGAACCTGTAAGCTAAGGCCTAGAGTGCCAGAGCCCAAAATGGTCACAGAAAAAAGCTTTATCAAATCTACAGTGGTCCCAAGTATTCCTAGGTCAGCCAAGGCCCCTTATTTCAGAGTAAACTAGCATTTACTCAACAGTCCCCACCCCCACCCCATCCAGGGCTTCCACCTCTGGACTCCCATACCTGGAAGATGGAGCATGTACAGACCACCCGAAGTCTGCGATCTTCAACTCTCCATTTGGCCCAAGAAGCAGGTTCTCTGGCTTAATGTCTCTGTGGATGACTCTCTTTGAATGACAGTAAGACAGAGCGTTTGCCAACTCGGTGATGTACTGTTAGGGAAAAAGCATTGAAGGCAGCGTTAGCTTTATGTAAAGCAGCCAGGCAACTGTGAAAGTTGATCCAATGAAGACTAACACGGTTTTCAGCTTTTGAAGTAAACTCATTCTTTTGTAGCTCACAGTAGAGACCAATGAGGCTGGCACCCACTGCACACTGCAAGAGCAACGGCAGCTATGGGCAGCAGGAGTGAGGGTCAGCCAGTACTCCCTGGCACCGCGTCCCCCTCACCTCCCAGGCTGTGGGACTGGGGCTACACCCCTTACATTGCTCTGCAGTTTCTTAAATTACATGAGGAGTAAACGGGGGGGGGGTGTGCTATGCTAATTAATAGGGAATAAATATTCTTGGCTTATATCTCAATGCACACAATTGAACTGAAATCTTAAATGGAGAAGCGCAAATAAAATAGATGATGCTTTGTCCACGTACCAAGTCTGAAGCAGGGCAACATCAGAAACCAATGACAATTTCCTCATTTACCTTTGAGAAGAAAGTTGGTCAAACACAAGATTTCTTATTGTTTGTTTTTCAACACAGAATTTCTGTGTAGCCCTGGCTGTCCGGGAACTCACTCTGTAGACCAGAATGGTCTCAAACTCAGAGATCCATTCTCGGAAGGAACGGCTGCTTCTAGAGGCAGGCCCAGAAGTGAAGAAAAAGTTAAGCACTCTGAACCAGAGAAAGCACATGGAGCCCAATGCCCCACAATGGCAGTTCACATAGAAGGAAGAACAGCTCCCAGCAGCCAAATAAAACAAGTCCCTCTGCATTTTAAGTTAAAGACAGGAGAGAGAGAGAGAGAGAGAGAGAGAGAGAGAGAGAGAGAGAGAGAGAGAGAGAGAGAGAGAGAGAGAGAGAGAGAGAGAGAGAGAGAGAGAGAGAGAGAGAGCTCCTCTTCTAGAACTTCTAGACAGTTCCCAGTACCACACAGGTGTTCACAACCATCTGAAAGTGCAGCTCCCTCTTCTGGCCTCTGTGCATGTGGTACACAGATAAACATGCAGGCAAACTATTCAAATACAAAAAATAAATCCAAAAAGAACTCATGACAGGAAGAGCAACCTCCTGGCCCAAACTCCAAATAGTTCACACTCCACTCAGTCCTCCTCCACTCTCCACTCCTCAGGGTGACCGTGCTTAGCGGCTGAGAGCTCAGCACGGGGAGGGAGAGACTGACTTACAGCAGAAGCAAAGGACAAAGATCACCCAGGCACGGGGCACCGAGCTTACCACCTAGCAGGCTGTCACATTATAAATGTGCCATAGGGATGTATGACAAGAGTGCGCTTGGTGCCGGGCTCTTCCTCAGGACCCACACGTGTCCCTTCCTAATCACAAGGGAAATGAATGCGCTCTCAAGAAAGCGTGGACGTCACTACGCCAGTCATCACCAGCACTGATCCAGTCACAACCAAAGTAGGACACTCACTACAGTTGTTAGCAGGAGAGAAATAGGTGTGGGGCGCACAGAAACTCGGTGCTCTTGTGATTTCTGTATCTACAACTATACTAAAATAAACACTGTGGTAATTTGAATGCCATTGTCCCCCCATAAGCTCATAGGGAGTGGCACTATTAGGAGGCATGGCCTTGTTAGAGGAAGTGTGTCACTGTGGGGAACAGCTTTAAGGTCTCCCATGCTCAAGATACCACCCAGTGTCTCAATCGACTTCAGCATGTAGGACTCTCAGCTACAGCACCATGTCCCACCATGATGACAATGGACTGACCCCAATTAAATGTTTTCCTTTGTAACAGCTGCCCTGGTCGTGGTGTCTCTTCGCAGCCATACAAACCCTAAGACAAAGACAGACACAGACACACACACGGGAGATGACAAGGGAGAGCAGAACTAGATTATATACATTTCCACAGAAACACACACACACAAAGCCAACCACTCTATACATGAGGTATAAGCTGCCTTGATTTTTCCGAATGTTCCCTTTTATGAAGACAGTCGCCTGAACCATACAGCAAGGGACATTAGGAGACAAGAGGGGGAGCCCGGACAGTACAGCACTTACGGTAGCCGTTCTCTGCTCGTCAAACTTGGAGTGCTTCTGGAGCTCTCTATAGACTGTCCCAAGGGGTGCGTACTCGAGAATTAGATAAACTCTGGTGGCATCGTGGAAATATCCATACAGCCTGAGGATGTTGGGGTGCCTGCAACAAAGAATGGAGACCGTGAGTCCAGGTGCACCAAATGCCGAGCCCACCCAAGAAAACAGCACCTTAACCATACCCACACAAACATATTTGGGTGTGGTTCACACCGCTCCCTTCCAGACATCTTTATTCTTAGTGGGAACTGTCAGCTGAACACCAATCTCTAGGTGTTGAGGGGTGGGATGTGCCAACAGGAGACACATCCAAGGTAGGTAGACGGGCTGGCTGTGGGCAGGGGCCAGGTGATGGCAGGCCAGACAGCCAGACAGCAGAGCTTCAGGGCTGGCATGAGTCAAACTTGGAAAACACCGAGATCTGGTGTAGGAGGTCCTTCTGTATTTGCGTTGCTTTCATTGGTTGAATAAAGAAACTGCCTTGGCCCTTTGATAGGGCAGGCCTTAGGTAGGCAGAGTAGACAGAACAGAATGCTGGAAAGAAGGGAAGTGTGGCAGACGCCATGAATCTCCTACCTGAGACTGACGTAGGTTAGACTCTTGCCGGTAAGCTACAATCATGTGGTGACACACAGATTTAATAGAAATGGGTTAATCAAGATGTGAGAGTTAGCCAATAAGAGGCTAGAGCTAATGGGCCAGGCAGTAATTTAATTAATACAATTTCTGTGGGGTTATTTTGGGGTTTAAGCTAGCCGGGTGCCGGGAACACGGCCGGCTCTTCCTACAACAGAGATCCAAAATGGAAAACAAAAGAAAATACACCAATTGAACCATAGTCTTCCCCTAATTCTCCTCCTGAGGAAAGAAATCCCAAGTCAACTACCTGAGTGATGTAGCCTCAGGGCCACATCCCCTGCATCTATGGGAAACAGCAGTTCTAATCATTCCCGCTGGTCCCCTGCTCCTGGGGCAGGAGGGCCACTCACCGCAAGTGGGACTGTATCTCCACTTCTCTTCGAAGCTGGTGCTCCACCGCTGCTTTCTCCAGCTGAGTTTTAAACAGCACCTTCAGGGCCAGGATAAACTTGCTTTGCTTCTCCCTTGCCAAGTAAACATTTCCGAACTTTCCTTTACCCAGGGGGCGGCCAATGTCAAAATCCTCCAGAGTCCACTGCCTTCTAGAAAGTAATGTATTTAAATATGAAAAAAATCTCCACCATTTTCCAATAAACAGCTGACCTGATCCTGCTCAAATGACACCTAGTAGGGACACTAACAAGCACCAACCCGGAACCACCTTAAAGCCCAAAGTAACACTGTACTGCAGAATACAGACTGACAGACAACCCTCACCGCCACAGGACACAACACACCCTTCAGGGCGGTGTGGGGGCCTCCTCCCTGCATAGCCCAGAGAAGCCAACAGGCTACAGGGAGTCACTCTGGGAGACACAGAGGCACTGCCAGTGATGAAGCAGGAGAGACCCAACAGGCCATCTAAAGGGCTTCACAAACTGTGTACAAGTTCACTGAGTTGTACAGTCCTCAGGTCTGTGTTGTATATTAACGTGTGATATTTTTCTATTTACTACTTTTACAAATAAAGTTTTAATAAAATTTTCTATGAAAAAAGTAATTAAAGAAGTAAAAATGACTTTTGATCCCCTGGTCAATTGGTTAAATGAGGATGTGTTAGGATCGGTGGCCGCAGCCAGGTGGTGTTCTGATACTGAGGATGTGTTAGGATGGGGGGGGGTGGCCACAGCCGGTGGTGTTCTGATGGGGGGGGGGGGATGGGGGGGGGGGGGCGCAGCCGGTGGTGTTCTGGCAATGAGGATGTGTTGGGATGGGGCCACAGCAAGGTGATGTTCTGGTAGAAGAGGAAGAAAGCTTACTTTTTCGAGTCTTCAGTTTTCTGTTTTGATGCCTGTTCCTTTTCAGAATTATTTCCTATATGAAATAAGTTAAAATACTGTTTTTAGAGCAACTATATACTTCTTTTAAAAAAAAAAAAAAAAAGCCCGTGAACAGAGATAAATCAAAGAATAGTCCCATAGCCAGGCAGAGGCAGGCAGGTCTCTGTGAGTCATTGTCAGCCTGGTCTACAGAGCAAGTTCCAGGACAGGGCTACACAGAAAAATCCTGTCTCAAACAAAACAAAACAAAACAAAACAAACAACAAAAATGATCACCAAAATATTGGAGGTGCATCAAGCATGATAACCCTGGCTTTTCATTTCTTCATTGGGGAGACTACTAAACCAGAAACCATAGTCTGCCATGTGAGGGTCTCAATTTCTAGAGCAAATTTGAGCAGGCCCTCAACCAACAAGAGCGAGCGTGTCCATCCTCATCCTGGAGCCTTCCCCCAGGAAGACTTTCCAGAGAGAAACCAGCAGCATCCCACTCACAAGCTGCCCCGCCACCTTCTCCACCCCTGCTGGGACAGCGCTGCGTACAAATTATCATCATGGAAAGAGAGCACAAGCCGGTCACCCTCCTTCCAAAGACACGCTATCTTAGAAGATTGACAGTGGCACACCTAGGGACCACGGGTACTACTTCAACAGCTGCACATGTGTGAGACACGTCCTTGTCACCTGAGACTCAAACAGCACAGCAGCTCCACTCAACTCAGGTCACATGACTGGGTCCAAACTAATTTCTCCTTCATGAACCATTCTCTCGATTCATGTGTTCAATATCACCACTGCGGGACCTGAGGACCATGACCCAGGCACATACTCCAGCCACCTGGCCCTTCCACTGTCACCCTTTAGGGGACCGGCGCCCCACAACCAGCAGCAGCCCCTCCCTTACAGCCAACATCTCCTTCTGCTCCAAAGAACCTGCACTAGCTTCCCCTGGTAGGGCTAGCCATTATGTCTGTAATCATCCCACCTTCTCTTTATCCTCGACAAACATGGCATACAAGCCAGGGCTTTGAAGTAAATGCCAATCTCTGCATTTGCTTTTTGAAGAACTAAAAAGGATGACCATCCAAGGCAGTAAAAGACTGGCTTACCAGAGGCTGTGGGTTGGTGCTGCTCACTTTTCTGGGGGTTGCTGAGCCGGGAGACAGGTCGAGGAACGTTGGCAGCTGGCAACTGCTTTGGCACTGGCTTTTGACATGAGGCCAGCTTCTGTGCTTGTGAAGGGACACGGTGGGAGGAGTTGGAAGGACACAAGACCCGCTGGGCCTGGCCACTGCTAGCCAATCCTAGGTTCTGAGAAGGAATCTGCTCTGTCACCAAGACTCGTTTTGGACCAAAGGGAACTGTGGTCTGAGATGGAGAGAAAGACATTATGGCTATTGGTATCCTGAGTTTCACTTCTAATCTAAGA
The DNA here is from genome assembly GCF_014885135.2 of Alexandromys fortis. Lineage (NCBI taxonomy): Eukaryota > Metazoa > Chordata > Mammalia > Rodentia > Cricetidae > Alexandromys > Alexandromys fortis. The sequence continues at coordinate 3,308,596 of NW_026067960.1, forward strand.
CTCATAAATATCATGGCTAACAAATGGAAATGGGGGCCGGAGAGATGACTGAGCAGAGCACTGGCTGCCCTTTCGGAGGACCTGCGTTCGGTTCCCACAAGCATCCTTAACTCCAGATCCAGAGGATGTGATGTCCTCTTCGGGCCTCAAGTGTGAGGTATACACATGGTACACAGAAATACATGCAGGCAAGGATTCATTCACATAAAATACAAATTTTTTTAAAAAAATAAAGTTAAAAGGAGGGGAGATGAAGCTATCCATGTGGCTAGATGGAGGGCACCTCCCACCCTCACCCCAAAAGTCCCCTCTATTAACCACTCAGGAACTCAGCCTCCAGCCAAGGGTGGAAACACTAAACTCTGTCAAGCTCTGAAGCCAGGGATGCTGGCACACACACCTGTAATCCCAGTACTTGGGGGGCTAAGGCAGGAGGAGCACTGAGTTCCAGGCCAGCCTCAGCACCTCAGTGAGACCATCTGCCAGGAGCAGACTCAAGCGTTACCAAAACTTCATGTCCAAACCTTGTAACAACTTTATGTTTAGGAAAAAGACTAAACGAAATCTGCCTGTTCAACAGCACCAACCTCAAGCAATTTTGCAAAACAGTTTAAAGTTATGCTAGGCTTCCAATAAGCTTGTTACTAGTATTCTGTTAATACCTGGGTTTTACTTTCAGAGCACTTATTCGAGAGGGTCCCAATGAATAATCCTAGCCAGCCTGGATCTCGCTACATAGAACAGACTAGCCTGTCTCAGTCAGCCCACCTCAGCCCTCAAGGGATGGGATTAAAGGTGTGCCCATCACACCCTACCAACAAAATATTTAAGAATGTAACTTCCACCCAGGGGTTGAGGGTAGTGGTGCACACCTATAATCCCAGCACTAAGGAGGGAGAGGCTGCCAAACCTGTGAATTCCAGGCAGTTCCAACACAGCTAAGGCTGTTAACAGAGAAACCCTGTCTGGGGGGGGGGGGGGAATACAATCTCCAAAACTAAAATGCCTAAGAAATTATGAAGAAGTTGAGTTTTCAAAAGAAAAAAAGGGAGGACTGACAAAAAAGAAACAAATGTAAGTACTGCGTCAATTCCTAAACAACTCTTAAGGCCCACACCAAGCAGTAGCAGGGAAGGTGGGGCCCAGGATCCACTCACTCGGAAGATAGGAAGATACGCGGTCTCAAGTGTAAAGCCATCTCCTGAAGAAATAAAGGCCCACCGACGAAGCTTCCCGGCTGGGTCAGGAAGGGACTTAAGCTTCCACCCAAAGCAAGGGTGGGAAGAATGCCAATACCAGAATCATTTCTACAGGAGCAGCCCCCTTGGCTCAGTGGATAAGGGGGCTAGAAGCTAAGCCTGACAACTTGAGTTAGATTCCCTGACCCACATGGTAGAAAAAAACCTATGCATGCAAGCTGCCCTCTGACCTACGCTGTGGCGCACACACACAGGTGCACACAAACAATGCATTTCACTTCAAAATTATTTCTAAAAAATACAATCATGATCACTGGTAATTCTGTTTACCTTAGCAGGCCTGGAACCACAGTTTTCTTTACATCTGTCCATGTCACCTGCAGAGAGAAACAAGAGCCTTTCACTTACAGGAAGCCACCTGCTTTAAAGTGCCGACGGTCTGGACAGACCTCTGTACGGGTGCACCTCGCCCTTTCCTTGGTACAAGTGAAACGAGCTGGCATGCGTGAGGCCCCTTCCCACTGACAACCGCTGCATCTCGTCACATCCTCTCATTCTTTCCCCTCCAGGGCACGTTCTTTGTGCTTTAATACATAATGTCCACCAAACACAACCTGCTTGGGCACCTCCCACTAGCCCCACCACTGCCTTGGGCCATGATCCCATCTCTCATCCCTCTTGGAGCCGCAAAGCTCACCTATTCTAATCTTCCTCCAAACCCATTCCCATTGGGCCCTTTGAATTCCACTGCATTGCCAGTCTCTCAGCTTCCCCTACTGTGGCAAACTCAGCACTAACTTTATTCCCAGAGAACAGGTTTGACCACTCACCACTTTTGTCCCCTTTCCCCTACCCTCATGGTTTGGCCTCATTTTACCCCCCAAACCGAGTCCTTCACCTTCTCGTCTTCATCAAATGACCTTCACAGATCCCTGTAGCACAATTAGTAAAAACCCGCAGATGCTGGGGTTCAGCCTGAAGGTCAGAAAAGCAAAGCAGCAGCCACTGGCTCTTACCTCGGTCTGAAATGGCAACCTGCCTCCAGGAATCCTCAGAATGAGGATTAGATTCCTCTCTAGGGCTGAGATTAAAGGCGTGCACCAGTACGCCCGGTTTCTGTGGCAAACTAGTGTGGCTACTGGGATTAAAGGTGTGTGTCACCATTGCCTGGTCTGTAAGGCTGATCAGTGGGGCTGTTTTCTCTCTGAACGTCAGGCAAGCTTTATTTATTAAAATACAAATGAAACATCACTACAGAGCCCATTCAGCTCAAAGGTTTACAACTCCCAAGTAAGAAAGTGCTCATGGCACAGCAGGCTCAGGCTCCCCTTTGCACACATATGCTTGCTGGCAGAGGGACAAACAACTAAGTGTGTGACTGAAGAGACAGTAATGCAAAGATGAGGGAGACTAGGCAGGAGCTGGGAGCAGAAGGGAAGATAGCTGTATCCACTTCACTAGGCTCCTGGGCCCAGATGCTAGCGTTAATAAAGGACCCTGCATTTTAACTTTCCCATGATTAGCTACACCAGGGCCCTAACCCTAAGAGATTTCTATTTCCTACATCTGCAGTGAAGCCAGGATTTTGTTTGGTTTGGGTTTTTTGAGACAAGGTGTCTTTGTGTAGCCCCCAGCTGGTCTGGAACAGTGTTACACCAAGTTGGCCTTGAACTCAGAGATTCTTCTTCCTCAGCTCCCAAGTTCTGGGATTAAAGGAATTTGGGACCAGACACTGCCTTATGTTTGTTTTTGAGACAGGGTTTCAGTAGCCCAGGCTAGGCTAGCCTTGAACATGCTAAAGCGGAGGATTACTTTGAACTTCTGATCCTCCTGCCTCCACTTCCCCAGTGCTGGGATTACAAGCATGCTCACCATGCCCAGTGTATGAAGTGCAAGGAATCGAATCCAGGACATGGAATCCAAGAATCCAGGCAAGCACTCTGCTAACATTTACAGACAGGCCCCACTTTTGGGAAAGGCTCCTCTACTCTCTTGCCTCAGACTGCCTATGTGAGCAACCACATCTTGCGTGTGGGGAGGTTAATTTTTATTTTAACTATTTTTGTTGATTCAGGGTTACATGTAGTTCAGGCTGGCTTCGGATGGGCTGTGTCTCTGAGAACGGCCTTTAGCTTCTGATCTACCTGCCTCCACCTCCTCGTTATTGGTATTAAAGACGGGGGCTACCATGAAGGGTTTAGGCAGCGGTGGGGACTCCCAGGGCTTCCAGGATACTCTACAAACTGAGCTTTAACAGGTCTACACTTTGAACCAGACCCTCAAGTAGTCCCGACATCAACTGCACAAAAGGCTGAGGTGAGGGCAGCACCGGTTCTGGGCGTGTGTCTCTGCAAGGGGGCTCTCACTCATCGTCGATCCCATCTAGACCCCCGCCTCTCCACCACAATCAGTCCCCCACTAGGTCGCAGCTGCTGCACCCATACCACCTCCGCCAGTTTGCAAATTACTCGGTCGGCTGGTGGTCTGGGTCCCATTCCCACCCGAACCGAAACCCAAGGAGGGAAGAGGCCATCTGGATCTTTCTTACACCGAATGCAAACCTACTGAGACAGCCCCCTACCCCAATGCCACTCAACGTTCCCCTTCGGTTTGCAACACCCAGGCTCTCCCTCGCCCACCTGGTTCCCTTCCTACCCACGGGCAGGATCCTGACTCCGACCGAAGCCTCAAGCGATCCCGGGATCTCAGCCGTTACAATTCAAAGGTTCTCCTTTTAAAATAGGAGTTAAACCCTCTGCTCCGAAGGCTGATTGGCTCGAGGCAAAGCGACACCGTCCTGTGATTGGCTCACCGTGAACGCGACGACGGGAAGCTCGGGCCTTGCGTGACTGGAGCGCAAGCGCACTGAGTCGTCAGAGCCCGGAAGTGGTGAGCCAACGGCCTGTCCGATCTGTGGCCGTTCTGTCGCTCGCCGTGTTCCCCCGGATCGGGCGTTTGCCGGTCACACAACAGCCCTGTGGGTTCAGGGTTGTCGCGAAGGTGATCGGCTCGGAGGCGGTGAATGAGCGTCCGGAACGTGCCAGTGAGTAAGATGGCGAGAAGGGCAGGCTGGCGAGTGATCGGGAGGTTGCTCGGCGCTCTGCTGCGTGCCCTTCGCGCGTGCGCAGTGAGTACGCACTCAGAGCGATCGATCAGGCACGATTCGCGCCTCCATTTTTCTAGAAGAGAAAGGGAGACCGAGACCCTGATCGGGGGTACGGGGTTGTGGGTAGGAGGGGCCATAGGGAATCGGGTTGGTGCGGTTGGCTGGGGTCTGTGGTTGATTGCGTGAACTATCTGCAACTTGCGGAGAGGATGGCGAGAGGCCGTACGCCCCGAATCCGTGTGCCAGAGTTTGCCGGCCAGGCCTGCAGCCCGAGCCTCCAAGGGCCTCGGTCCCTGCTTCCCGCCTGAGCGGTCCCTGGGTCCGCTGCAGCCCCGGGGCGGGCTCTTCCTGCCTCGTGCCTGAGAGTTCCTTTTGGCGAACTGGAGGGCCTCTAAGTAGACCTGTGCTCCACTGGAAGTTTCGTGGGGCATTCAGTGAAGGCTCAACCACTCCCCCGCCCCTTAAATCTCGTGGTACAGCCCCTGGTGTTCCCTGGCAAAAGTGAAGAGATGGTAGCTCAGTAGTTTAAGTTGTGGACTCCGGAGTGCGCAGACTTGCCCTCAGCTATCGGGGGCTGACTTTAGCTTGGATGAACCGGTCTTCTAGATTCTTGGAACTTATTTCCTCCTCTGTTGTGTCCCAGTGTCTTATGCAAGAGTAGATTTGTGTACATTTCTTACGTAAGTGCACGAGTATATTGAATACTTTCGTTTAGTGAGCTAATGCCAAGTAGGTGCTTGGAATCGTATCTGGCAGTACGAAGTGCTTGATTGGTGTTACCTGTTGAGGACACCCCATCAGAACGATGCTGTGTGTGGCCCTGCGGGCGTTTTGTTGTCGTTGTTATTGTTGTGCAGGGCTTTTTGTTGTTGTTGCTGTTGTTGTTACTGAGTCTAGGGCATCTGGCAGGCTAAGTAAACATTAACCCTCGGCCTTATTACCAGTCCCACCTTCTTGCTTGCTGTCCCCCGATTCCTGTAGCCAGACATCTAGCCACATACTGATAATTATCAAATTGCCGGCACAAATTGATATGGAAGCCATCACCTTTAGTTTTGGGTTGTTTTCATGGACTGGAGAGCTTCGACCCTTCCAGATGAAACTGAGAGCACAGTCTGTCCAGATTTACATTTCCTGTTTGTTCTGGTGGTATCATTTTAAGTTTGTTTGTGACAGGGTCTCACTGTGCAGCTCTGGCTGGCCTGTGACTTCCTGTGTAGACCAGGCTGGTCTCAAAATCATAAGGATCTGCCAGTCTCTGCCTCCCGAGTGCTGGGATTAAAGGCATACATCACCACCGCCCAGAGAAAATAGGTTTTAAAATAATAAAATGTCACTCAGAGATTTACAGTCCAGCTGGTGAGAAAGGTAAAGTACTCCAGGCATCTACAGAGTGTGAGCTGTCTGCCTATTGCAGGCACCAGTGCTAACAGAAGGGATAGCAACAGAGAAAGGCTGCAAGTGGGTAGTTTAGCAGAGGAGAGAAATAGTGAAGGGTTCTACTGTAGCCATTGGTGACATGGCTTGTATAGTTTCTGTATGCAAGCACCCACCTCTGCAATTTCTGTGCACCATCTTGATTAACCTCCAGTGACTTAGGTAACAGCAGAGGAACCTGAGCCAAGGAAAACAGGGTGACCGTCCAAAGATAATACAGCTAATCGGGCTGGGAGTGGAGTGTGTGACTGCTCCTGGCCGAGGAGATCCGCGCTGCTGGTAGCTGAGGAGTGCCTCTGCTTTTCACCAGTGCCTGTTTACTCTTGCAGCAGTCAGGGAAACTGTCCTCTTCTGCAAAATGTACAGAACCAAAGTGGGCTTGAAGGACCGGCAGCAGCTCTACAAGCTGATCATTAGCCAGCTGCTCTATGATGGTTACATCAGCATCGCCAATGGCCTCATCAATGAGATCAAGCCCCAGTCGGTGTGCGCACCCTCGGAGCAGCTCCTGCACCTCATCAAACTAGGTAAACTGAGTGCGGATTCCCGCATCCCAGAGTGACGTTGTAGATGTCTGCTAAGAGCAGTTTCTGAGGTTGTTCTGTTTGTTTCAGTGTCCAGTGTGTGCCACATTCAGAGATGAGGACTTAAAGGGTCACTGAAGTCCAGGTGATGAAGCTGGGTCTATCTGTACAAATCACCTGGACACTCCCCTCAGGTCTCAGCTCAGATGTCATGGCTGATTGCTCTTCTCGCCTTTGCCCCTGTCTCCCCATGCTCCTTTGCTCAGTTACTCTGCCACTGTGATCCGCTTCCCTCCTAACAGCCTATCTGAAAGTGGCTTTTCCTTTGAATCATTTACACACACACACACAAAACGTCTCTGTAGCTATCGGGGCCTTGTGTTGGCCGTTGGTATATCCTGGCACCTACCTTACCCTGTACCCAGCTGTGTCCACATGTCACTGCCAACGTTGATGGTAAGTTTGTGTTTGAGCATGCTTTCAGTCAGGAAGTGGTCTCCACAGCTCACACACAGACACACACTCTAACATTATTCTGGGTCATTATGAAAGCGTACATAACTAGAGACGTGTTCACAGAAAAGATAGCACCACACGGAACAGATTTATTCCTTTGACTTGATAATGCCACTTATGAAATTGTCTGGAGGAAATAAATTAAAATGGTCCACAGAGAAAATTTAAATGTTTAACTTTAAATTTAAGATTTTAATTCTAGGGCTAGAGAGATGGCTCAGAGGTTAAGAGCATTGCCTGCTCTTCCAAAGGTCCTGAGTTCAATTCCCAGCAACCACATGGTGGCTCACAGCCATCTGTAATGGAGTCTGGTGCCCTCTTCTGGCCTGCAGGCATATACACAGACAGAATATTGTATACATAATAAATAAAATAAATATTTAAAAAAAAGAAAAAAAAAAATTTTAATTCTAGATATCCATAAAAATGTATAATGTAGAAGCAATACAATGTTGAAGACTTGTTCTGGTGAACTGTGAATGTTTAAACAACCAGGCAAGTCCCAGTAGTACACACCAGCATTTGTTTTGAAAAGCAAGAGTTGTATGCTTGGGAAGAGGCCACAAAAGTTCTTCACGTGTTTTGAGCCCTCCTATACCAATTACACTTACTGTTTATGTGATAGGTGAGGTTATTTTAAATCCAACACTTTCTTGTTTGTTCTGGGGATTACTGAGGAGTGGTTTTTATTATTACTGTTTTGCTAGTTTGGGTCTGTATGTGTGCAGTGCCCCTGGAGGCCAGAAGAGGGTGTCAGATTCCCTGGAACAAGAATTACAGGCATTTGTTAGCTAAGAATTCAACCCAAATCCTCTGGAAGAACAACCAGTGCTTTTAACAGCTGAGCCATCTCTCCACCTCTGTTTTATTTTGATTTTAATTTTTTTTTTAGCTTAGGTTTGTTTTTTATTTTATGTATTTGAGTGTTTAGCCTGCATATATGTGCATGTACCATGTGAGTGCCTTGTGCCCACATAGGCCAAAAAAAGTTATCCAGTCTCTTGGAACTGGGATCATAAATGGTTGTGAGTTACCATGTGGGTAATGAGAACTGAGTCTCAGGGCAAGTACTCTTAACTACTGAACCATCTTTCCAGCCTCCTTGATTTGTTTTTAAGACAAGATTTCCTTATGTAGCCCTGGCTGTGCTGGAACTTATTATATAGACCAGACAGGCTTCAGCTTACCTGCCTCTGCCTCCCGTAAGTGGGCTCCAACATTCCCAGCTTTTTATTTGCTTGCTTGCTTGTTTGCTTGCTTGTTTGATAATGGATTTCTTATCTCCAAGGCTACCTTGAGCTCAATATGTAGGTGAAGTGGATCTTAAGTTCATGATCCTCTTGCCTCTTCCTCCTAAGTTCTGGGGTCACAGGCAACTTTTGTAACACCCAACGAACATATTTTTTATAAACCTCAGTATCCTTAAGTATGGCATTCTTTCAAAAGCATTTCACTACTGTCACTAGTTCACCCCAAAGCTGCAACTAACTGATCACAACCCTAAAGACTAGAATTTGGTGCTGGATATATAACTCAGTGATAGGGTATTTGCCTGGTAGGTGTGAGGCTATGGGTTGTCCCCTGCACCATAAAATAAGCAAAGATGGACTGGAGAGATGGCTCAGCAGTTAAGAACATTTTCCAGAGGTCCTGAGTTCAATTCCCAGCAACCACATGGTGGCTCACAACCATCTGAAATGAGATCTGGTGCCCCTTTCTGGCAAGTAGGCATACATGTAGGCAGAACACTGTATACATAAGAAATGAAGAAATAAAAAAAAAAAAAAAAGAAAGGCATCTAAGTTTTGTTTCCCCATTCTAAATGGGGAAAATAAATTAACTACAGTGCTGTTGCTTTGTGGTGTTAAAGATGAATTCTGCCTGCAGCAGTGTGCATCGCACACCGGATGGGCAGGGTACATGGCTGGTCGAGCATTTGGTGGTGGTGGCAGACATCGTTTCCACCCTAGACCCGGAGCTTGTCTTTGCACTTAACAGCTTTTCTCACGCTCTTAATTTTGGTTTCTCCAGGGATGGAAAACGATGACTCTGCAGTTCAGTATGCAATTGGTCGCTCCGATACAGTTGCCCCTGGCACAGGGATTGACCTGGAGTTTGATGCAGATGTCCAGACAATGTCGCCCGAAGCTTCCGAGTATGAAACCTGCTATGTCACTTCCCACAAAGGCCCATGCCGCGTGGCCACCTATAGCAGAGACGGGCAGTTGATAGCCACAGGCTCCGCTGATGCTTCCATAAAGATACTGGACACGGAAAGAATGTTGGCCAAAAGTGCCATGCCAATTGAGGTACCCTTCCCGCCTACCATTGCTCCAGACAGGCAGCTGTGTGCTCACCAGCTCTGGTGTACCCCGTGGGACTGTGGGCTTGGACCAGGTGCCTCTGTACCTTGAGCATCTATCTCTCCTTTTCTTGTTGGTCCAGGTCATGATGAATGAGACTGCACAACAGAACATGGAGAACCACCCAGTGATTCGAACTCTTTACGACCACGTGGATGAAGTCACGTGTCTTGCTTTTCACCCTACAGAACAGATCCTGGCCTCGGGCTCAAGGGATTATACTCTAAAATTGTTTGATTATTCCAAACCGTCTGCTAAAAGAGCCTTCAAATACATTCAGGTTAGAGATCAGAGGAGCCTTGACTTTTATTTAGATACAGTATTTTATGGTTATTTTCTTAACCATAGTTTCGGGTATTTGGTGACTTTTTCCAGGTGATCTCAGTGATCACCCTATAAAGGATAAGCCCTGGGTGCCACTTTACCAGACTCCACTGGTGTGTGGGTCATGGCTGTCCTCTGCCCAGGTAGGACTGCAGCTGGTCACAGCTCCGTGGTGCACATCTCTCAGGACTGCTGATGAGCTGGGCCAGGACTGGCACGAGTTCATTCATGACCAGCCTGCGCATAGTCAATTCTTTGCCAACTTGAACTATAATGTGAGACCCTGTCCGAAGCGGGGTTAGGGATGGGTCACTTTTGTTGTACTGTGGGTTCAAGCTCCAGGACTGGGAAAAAACAAAAACTTCCCTAAAAGTGTAACTTAAGCCACCAGTGTTCTCAGTTGGAACTGTTGAATGTTTCAGAAGCGGCTTCCGTCATTCATTGGCTGGTTTTCCTTAGTATCGCTGCCCTGGAGCAGGTTTTTTCACCTCTGGGCGCATGAGGGCAGCTCCCTTTCTCCATTTGCAAGGGTCTGTCTGATTTCATCCCATGTTCATTCGCAAGTGACCTCTTGTCTAGTTTATGGAGTAACTGGCCAGTAAGTTTTCTGCATCCTGGGATGTGCATTTGTCCCCCTGCCTCCTTCGGCATGCTGGTCAGGTCTGGTGACTGACACTGTGCCTCTGTCCTCACAGGAAGCTGAAATGCTGCGCTCCATCTCTTTCCACCCTTCTGGGGACTTTATCCTAGTTGGGACTCAGCATCCTACACTCCGCCTCTATGATATCAACACCTTCCAGTGTTTCGTTTCTTGCAATCCCCAAGACCAGCACACCGATGCCATCTGTTCCGTTAACTACAATCCTAGTGCCAACATGTACGTCACTGGCAGCAAGGACGGCTGCATCAAGCTGTGGGATGGCGTTTCCAATCGCTGCATCACAACCTTTGAGAAAGCTCACGATGGCGCAGAAGTCTGTTCTGCTATTTTCTCCAAGAATTCCAAGTACATCCTCTCGAGTGGAAAAGACTCTGTAGCTAAGCTCTGGGAGATATCCACAGGGCGGACGCTGGTGAGGTACACAGGTGCGTGAGAAGGGATGCTGGGGTTTCCTGGGGATCAGATTCCTGAGGACTGGATATACTGGAGGAAAGGAGTTCAGAGAGGCCTTTGGCCCATCCCCTAGGCCAATATAGGAAACCCCTGCAAGCGATCACCGGTGTCCACGAATAAAGTAGACCCAGCAGAGAGGAAGAAAAGAAAGCCAGCTCAGTTCCCCCACTAGTTATTGTTAGTCTCCAGTTTGTAGCGTCTGTGCCCGTGGGTTCCTTTTATGTTAAGTCTTGAATTTGCCCAGCATGGTGCTCAGTTCAGCTCTGGGTACAGAGAGTGTTGTTTGCTGCTGCACCTTATTGTGGTCCACAGCAGCTAAGAGTGTTGTTTGACAGGATCGTCTGAGAAGTTCCTCTCCTGTGAGATGTGTGGGTCTCACTACAGGAAGCACGCCAAGGTTGTAGCTTGCAGGGTATTGTCAAGAAGCTCTCTGAGTTAGCATCTTGGAGAGGGACATAGAAGAGCTGGTGACATTCAAGCCACTAGGGTGCAGCACTGGTCCTCTCTGTGGCACAAGCTAGTTGCCTAAAGAGCCACTTTTGTCATTATCTTTGGTAGCTTAGATACTTTATATGGTATCATTTTGGAAAACATCTCTTAAAACCAGGTGCTCTTTGTATGCAGAAGCCATCAGAGTGAACGTGAAAATGTTCCATTTACAAGTGACAGTCCTTGCTTTCTAGGGAATGATGTGCTGGGACAGGCATGAACTGGACTGCTACCAAAAGCTTGGATTTTTGTAGACACCTGATTTATTGGCTTAATTTAGTAGAGAGTTGCAATTTTTTTTCTGAAGGAATGTATACATTATGGATTTCCTAATTCCCAAGTCAGCACCCTGACAGTCGGCATGCCAGGGTTTCCATTCTGGTTTGAAGACTTACTTAGAATGCAGAGTGGTTTTGAGATAGCGATAGACAGGGGGAACCCAAAGAGGACATTGGATGTATTAAATTCATCATGTGTTTTTATATGTACTAGACGGGTCAATATTTGTAATCTATAGCTAGGTTATGGATAGATAGGAAAAAGATGAGCCCAAACTTACAGGAAGAGAGTTAAAATTTGCAGTATTTTGTAAGAGAAATTAAATGGAAAGTTGGTTATAAAATGCACAGCCTTCCCGTAAACCCAAGAAGTAGTAGAAGTGAGGCCGTCTTTCTTGACTGATCGAACCGTCTGTGACTCAAAGGGATGTTGTGTTGTTGGTGAGACATTTGACTGACGGGTCATTTGATGGATGTTTCAGAAAGGTGAGGAGTGTCGTGTTGGTGTTTTGTCACACTCCTCAGTAAGTCCATGGACTGCACACAGGCTGATGTCTGTCACCATTACTTGGAGTCAGTGGAAGTTAGGAACGGACACAGGTGCAAATTAGAATCCAGAGTGCTGCACAGCACTGAGTAGATCTGCCTTGCACCTGGTACTGTGCAGACCTTACAGATAAATGTTCCTGGCAGCGTCTCCTGAGCACTTGCAAGGTGGGGTTTGTGAGTCATTTGCTTTACTCCTCAGCACCCTCATGGGCAGGTGCTGGAGAGTTGAGGAAAAAAAAAAAAGACTTGAAGTAGGAAAGCATCTACCCAAAATCACGGCCCCTTAGGAGTGCACACCCCGCTTACTACCTCTATAGCCATGTTCCTCCCTCCTACAGATCTGCACACCCCGCTAACTAACCTCTATAGCCATGTTCCTCCCTCCTACAGATCTGCACACCCCGCTAACTAACCTCTATAGCCATGTTCCTCCCTCCTACAGATCTGCACTGCGAACTCTGAATGAAAGTAGCACATGAGCTCTGGTTTCTGAGGTTAGAAGTGCAAGGGTATTTGGGAGACTGTCTACTAAAATATAGCCTCATTAAGTAGTGGATTGCCCTGGCTGTTTTAATATTTATACATTACATGGTATTTACAGCATAAATGACTGCTATTTATAGTCATGAAGTGATAAAGCTTCCCTTTGAAAGGTAGGCGCTTATGTGGTGTGCCGTTAGTTTATCCTGAGGATAGGATGCTGTGTGCAGTATTTTACAAACTGTTCAGTGGATGCAAGCTGAATGCCCAGCAGCAAGACATCATTAGTGATGCTAGGCAGTGCCCAGCACCACGGGCTTAAACTAGGAGATGAATGACGTAGTACAAGGTGGGCGTTTGCCTGCAAGTGCCTCAAAGGGAGCGTTGGTTGCCTGAGTAGTCGGCCTGGAGGTGACAGTAATGGCACAGCGTTAGGACATTGTGAGGGTCTAAGGCTACCCCTTGGTCCAGAGGCTAACATGTTGGTTTGTGTGACAGGCGCAGGTCTGAGTGGACGGCAGGTGCACCGGACGCAGGCTGTGTTTAACCACACCGAGGACTATATTTTGCTGCCGGACGAAAGGACCATCAGCCTCTGCTGCTGGGACTCTAGGACAGCTGAGCGCAGAAACCTGCTTTCCCTGGGCCACAACAACATCGTGCGCTGTATTGTGCACTCGCCCACCAACCCTGGCTTCATGACGTGCAGTGACGACTTCCGAGCTCGGTTCTGGTACCGGAGGTCCACCACTGACTGAGCCAGCCCCACTCCTAGGGTTCCTGTCTCAGGACTCTGCCCTCCTGTGTCCTGCCGCCAGCTGCAGGAGTGAGCAGTTTACCATCTGTGGTGGGTGTGCCGCTGCCTGGCTCCTGCCTTGGGTTTGAATGTGGAAGCTCTTTTCTTGACCTTGATGGAGAATTGTGGGAGAAGTTGGGAACAGACCTGTGTACTTGTCTGCTGCCGTGATTCCGGTGTGCTTCCCACCGGCTACGTAAGTGCAGGACTTGCCATGGCTTTCAACTGGTCCAGGAGAAGGACAGAACACTGGACGTTCTTCGCGCCAGCCAGGACTCTCCACAAGGAGTGCCCGCAGGCTCTTTTGTGACCTCTTGCGCCTGCCCTGCCCCCTTTGTATTTCCTTTCCAGCTGTGTTTCGGCCCGTGAGCAGGTCTGCAGCTCAGAGGAACTCAGTTTGGTGCCGTGTGGAACCACCTTGCAGGGTCCCAGTCCCATTCTGAGGTGACGTCACCCTGGTAATAAAGCTCAGATCCAAAATCTCACTGTTCCTTTCTTCTTCACTTCAGTAACCTAAGGGTTTCCATCGCCCTATCTGCCATTTCCTGCAGCGTCCTCTTGGTACCAGCAAGGCTCACCGCTCCGAACAGTGACCATAAGCCCAGTAAAGTAGGATGATCGGGAGCATAGGGCCTGCCTTGGCTAAATAGCAAGTTTGAGACCAGCCTGGGCTAGGCCTGCCTTTAATCCTGCTCTCGGGAGACAGAGGCAAGTGGATCTCTGTGAGATCCTAGTCTGGTCTACATGATGAATTCCAGGGAAGCCAGAACTACATAGTGAGTCCCTTGTCTCAACAAACAAACAGAATGGATGGTAATGATTTGATGGGATACATAATCAAAACTATCCAGTCTAAGCCGCAAGAGCCTGCTGTTGCCCTCAGCCTGACAGAAGCTTCTATTCGGGGTACACAGGAACACGCTGGGGGGGGGGGGGGGCTGTTACTGCAGCGTGCTATCTGATGTATCTCTCACTTGAAGTGTCTGGGAAGCTGACGAGGTCTCTGTCTAGCTGCATGGAGGTGAACCAGCCCTGTGAGCCTCCTAAAGAAGACTCCCTGGGGACCTGGGCAGAAGTACCTGGAAACAGTGAGATCACTGATAGAGTTGTGACTAGGCCACACTAGGTCACTGCTGTGTTGTGGGGACTCTGACAAACATTCTGCTCCAGCCTCACCTCTAGGGTGGGAGATTGGGGTAGGCAGGGGTCACTGGGTTTGGGGTCGCAATCCTGAAAAGCTATATTTTTGTATCCACAGTACGTGTGAGCTTACACTTTTATTTTGTGTTCTGGTTCTCCAGTATTGGAGCGTGGCCACTTGGGGGTGCTACCTATAAGAGTATAAGAAAGTTACTGGCTAGGGACAAGAACAGCCGCTCTGACCTGCTCTGCCCGCAGGCTCCCCACTCCTTCCTGTGACTTCCCTCTTGCGTTCCTGCTGTGACAACACTGCAGAGCAGAGGCTCGCCACTTCTGTCCCTGCCTGCACTCCCAGCAGGCAAGCTGTCCGGCACTTGAGGATTAAAATAATAATGCCACTTCATACAGTCCCTGGGCTAGTCTCAATGGCTGTGGTTTCAATACTAACATTTACAAGATCAAAATTCTCTTCTCTGTTCCCAAAATAGTTTTCTCCCCTCCCTCTGTCCCTTCCTCTCCCCTGCCTTTTAAAAGCCACGGTCACGTTTTTTAGCTTGTGTAGATGTCAAGAACATTGCACGGACCTGGTGTTCACATCTTGATAATTGTGCACAACACCCCCGGCCTTTGATGAGTTTCTGTCTGCTCAGAACAACCTGTTATTTCTTAAAGATGTGACTTCTAAAATAAACTTTTTACATAACAGTAACGTAAGCTAGTTTGTGTTTTTTGGAGATTGCCATGAGCCTTTGACAGTTGAATGGCAGTTCTTAAGCCATAAGGGTAGGCCGTATGTTTCACAGCCTGGAGCTTGTTCTAGAAGGCCTAGGTACATTCCAGCGGGCTTTGTTCTTCTCTGAACAGAAAGGACTTGGGTATAGTTCCCTTCCTTCAGATCAGTTCAAGAAAACTCTGCTTTGTATCTCAGTTTTCTTTAGAAGAGCAGTATGGGGGAGCCTGGTCTCAGCTCTGGCCCTGAAGGTAGTCACTGTTGTGAGCTGTGAGTCCCTTGGGTGCTCAGAGGCCTCGTTCAGCTCCATGCAGCTAGCACTTGAGCACGTGGAGGTATAGATCGCTGTGGTGTAAACAGGTTCCAGGGCGAGGGAAGGCATTTGTGCTCCGACTTGTGAAAGTAAGTGAGCCACCCTGATACCCTTGCCGTTCAAATGTGAGCAGAATTTATTCTTACTAAATAGAGTTATCAAGAACACCAGAGAAGTCCTGAGAAACAAGAAAACATGCAGAGGTTAGCAGGGTTGGAGCCAGCAGCTATGCCGGCCTGGTGACCTTGTGAGGTCGTGGTTTCTGAGCAGAAATGAAGCTTGGCTTCATGGGATGGGAACTTGCATCAAGACCAAGAAGAGAAAATAGTAAAGGAAAGAGTAAGAGTTTTGTTTTTTAAGTCCCTGAAAGTAAGATTTGAGTTTCAAGGTAGAGAGAGAGAGAGAGAGAGAGAGAGAGAGAGAGAGAGAGAGAGAGAGAGAGAGAGAGAGAGAAGAGAACTCCAAAGATCCATGTACTCTGTCTGCACTAGCTGGGGAGTTGACGGATGCACAAGACGGGCCAGTGGGGAAGGCTTTGAGAGCCAGCCTGTTTACCAACTGTTCCTCTAGCCAATGTGGACCTGTTACCACTACCCAAACCACCTGGGAAATTTAAAGCCGTCTCCAATGAGGAAGCAGCCACAAGTGCCTTACAGAACAGCCCAAGTCTCTGAGAACATTATCTAAACCCCAGTCCTCAGTCTCTTAGGTAACAGGGTCAAGAGAGCTTACAGTCAGGATACAAGCCATCCTGGTGCCAACTAGTGAAAACAGACCCACAGAATTATCCATACAAAATGTATGCATATGTAGACTACATCCAAAGAGCCAAAACAAAGCAAATTGGGGGCTAGCATTGTAGCCCAACTAGCAGAGTTCCTAACCTGGGTCCTAAACGTAGCACACACTGCAGCCCCAGCACTTGGAAAGTGGATACAAGCTCAGATATTCAAGATCTTGAAGCAATACAGTCTGAAAACTTCAAGGTGTGATCCCTCTGTACACTGTTCCACTCAGCTGTCTTTATAGCCCTGGTACAGTGTTGGAATACCACCAAACCCAGTAAAATTTCACAGCTGAGAGCTGGTGTGGAAACCGTTGATGGGCATCTAACACAAAGGCTTTCCTAAGATACTTATTAGACCCTGGAGAAATGAAGAGAGGAAATCCACTAAGCCCAGGTAAGAAAATTGAGTCCAAAGTACTACTCTCTAATGGCACGAGCCTGTAACACAGCACTCAGGAGACTGAGGCAGGAGCATTGCCATGATTCTGAGGCCATGCTGGACCAAGCTAGCCTAATTCCAAGCTAGCCTGAGCTAGTATGGGGCTGAAGAAAGAAAATAGTACTGTGTTGGCTCTTGGGAGAACATTAAGGACGTGACTACAAGATGGGTGTGGCAGCGTGCTCATAATCCCAGCTCTTGAAGTAGAGGCAAAAGGATCCGGACTGTCCTCTGGGGCAGAGCAATGTCAAGGCCAGCCTGGGCAATAGGAGATCTTATCTCAAAAAAATAAATACAACAGAAGCCCAAGGTCCGTTCCTCCCGCTCCCCACCAGAGGTTCTTGGCTCATTGTGTTAACTGCAGACCGTCAGGTATTTTGAAAGCACCCAGTTCCCCAGAATAGCCTGTTGTTGCAATACTTGCTCGTCAGACTCGCTGGCCTTAAGATGCAGGCAGATTGCGGCAAAGTAGCTAAGGTGCCATCTCAGACCTTCCATTCATAAATGAGTCAAACCGGGACCGAGAAGTCAGATGTGTTTACAAGTTACTGACCTAGCCTCTAGTAGGAGGTAGCCCAACCCATTTCTTGGCCAGATCCCATTTGTCCAATGTATAAATGAGTTTTGATTTTGGTCCAGGCTGAGTTCTCGAGAACATGACATATCAGTTACAGCATCATAGTTATTCCATGAACTTGAGACATCCTTCAGTGTGGGAAAGGAGAGTTGCCAGGAGCTTGCTAAGATGATGGGAACCAACTTTCAATGTGAGTTACTAAGGCATCCTTCTCAACTTCAAATCCTATCATAGTTACTTTACTATGACCTCCAGCAAGTTTGTCCTTCCTTTTGTTTTTGAGGCAGGGTCTTTTAATGCTATGTCTAAGTTTTCACACATGTGTGTATCAGATGTGGCACATACTCCCCCTTTACCTCCCAGCCCTTCCTTTCATCCCCTCCCACTTCCTTTGCTCCCTCTGTCCACATAGACTATTTTACTTCTTTCCTTGTATGCGTGTGTAAATGATTTTATATATCTATATAAAATCGAGGAGCCACAAATGAGAGAAAACATTTTTCTTTCTGAGACTGTCTCAATTCACAGTGTGACTATTGAATCCATTGTCTTGCAAATGGTACAACTTCGTTCCACGTAATGACTGGAAAGAATTTCCCATCCCCCTTTGTTGTTGGACGAGTAGGTTGGTTCCATGATGGAGTTGTCATGGTCAGTGCTACAGTACACAGTGGCATGCAAGCACTTCTGTGACAGGTTGACGCAGAGAACTTTGGGTAGATACCCAAGAGTATCAAGGCTGGGTCATGTAAAAGGTCTCTGTTGAGTTATTTGAGAAGCCTCCATACTGACTTCCACGAGGCTGACTTGGCGTTCTCTCAATGATATATAAGGGTTCCTTTGTCACATCTGCTATTAACATCTGTTGTCATTTGTTTTGATGACTGCCATCCTGACTGGGGTGACATTGGATTTGGGGTTCTTTTGATTTGCATTTCTCTGATGGTTGGCTAGTGAAACTGGACGTTTTTTGTGTTTATTGGCCATCTGTGTTTCATCCTTTAAGAACTCTATCCAGTTCATTGATGTGGATGATTTGGTTCCTTGTTTGTTGTTGAGGTCTTTATATATTCTAGATACTAGTCCTGGCCCATCAGATGTTTAGCTAGCAGAGATTTTTTTTCTCTGTGTGCACACGTGTGCACATGTATGTGTGTGCACGTGTGTGCATGTGTGTGTGTCTGTCTGTCTGTGTCTTTTGAGATTTGCCTCTCTGTGTCTCCTGAGTGCTGGGATTATAGGCATATGTTACCACACCTAGCTCTTCTCCCTTTCTGTAGACTGACAAGACAGGATCTCACTAGTACTCTGGGCTGCCCTCAAGCCTTTCAAGTACTGGGATTATAGTATGGAAGTATAGTATAGTATGGAAGGCTGCCATGCCCAGCCTTCATCTGGTTTTTATAGCGAATCTCAAGTGTATGCTAAAGTCAACAGTACAATAGAGCTGTGGTTGCCAGGATCTGGGAGGGACATGTGAGGAAAGACAGCTGTTGGGGATGAAGTTTCCCTTCAGGGAGATGAAATTAACTCATTAAGGGTGGTGGTTTTACATCTCTAAGTATGCTTTTTTTTTTAATGTATTTATTTATTATATGTACACTTTCCAGGATACAGTGCCAGATCTCATTACAGATGGTTGTGAGCCATCATGTGGTTGCTGGGAATTGAACTCAGGACCTCTGGAAGAGCAGCCAGTGCTCTTAACTTCTGAGCCATCTCTCCAGCCCTCTAAGTATGCTTTTAAAATTTGGTTGTTTTGCACCCTTTTTTAAAAAAGTGAATTTGGAGGCTGGAGAGATGGCTCCGCGGTTAGGAGCACGGGCTGCTCTTCCAGAGGACCTGAGTTCACTTCCCAGCACCCACCAAATGACTGCAAAGTCTAGGACTAGAGAGATGGCTCAGCAGTTACGAGCACGTACTTCCTTTCAGAGGACCCATGCTGACTCCTAACTAGCTCCCGCTCCAGGGGTCTGACACCCCCTTCTGACCTCTGTGGCATAGGCACACATGTGGGACAATACATACATGAAGACAAAGCACCATACATATAAAATACAAAGATATAAAAATTTAAAGTCTACAGGGGTTGTGAGATGGCTTAGGGGATGACAGAGACAGAAAGACAGAGACTTGGGGTTTCTGTTGCTGCAATGAAACACCATAACCAAAAAGCAAGTTGGGGAGGAAAGGGTTTATTTGGTTTCCACCTCCACAGCGCTCTTCATTATTGAAGAAAATCAGGACAGGAGCTTAAACAGGGCCAGAACCTGATGCAGAAGCAATGGAGGGCAGGTGCTTACTGGCCTGCTCCCCTTGGCTTGCTCACCCTTCTTGTAGAATCTAGGAGCACCAGCCCATGAACGGCCCCACCTACACCATCAATCCCTATTTAAGAAACTGCTTTACAGCCAGATCTTATGGAAGCATTTTTCTCAATTGAGGTTCACTTCTTTCAGATAACTCTAATTTGTGTGTCAAGTTGATATAAGACCAGCCGGGACAACACACACACACACACACACATTTATGTCTCCTGTGTAATGAGGCCCAGTGTATCTTACGTGCAGATACCCTTCATCATGGCATGTGGTCTTTCTGTGGTCCCAGGGATCAAACCCAAGGTCTTTCACAAGCTAGGCATACACATCACCCATGAGCCACATCCCCAGCCCATCATGACCAATCTTGATTTACCCAAACATCCACACATTTCCTGAATGACTGAAGCAAGATCTCAGATGCACTCATATATAAATATTTCATTGCATTAGAAGAGCAGGGTCTTTCAAAAGCACAGTCAGCATCTGAAAACAGAATGTCAAAATAACAAGGTCAGTGTCTGCACTTCCATACAAATCTGTCCGAAAGAAGCTCCAAGTGACTCTGGCCCAATCCCAGTGCTCTGGAATCTCGGGTTCTTCTCTGCTCTGCTCAGCCTGTCAGTGTGTGGCGGTCACGTGGCACAAATGTCCACCAACAGGACCCAGCTTACAATCACTATCCTTCCTGCTGACCATCACAGGGAGCAAGAGAGATACCCTGGTAGAGGGGACAGGTGTCCCCACCACATGTAAACCCACAGGGAGACCTGGGGTACGGGTTCCTGGGCTGGCCTGCAAGCTCCCCTTTGTTCTGGTTTCACAGCTTCTCCGGGTGCTAAGACAAACTCCACCACAAAAAAGAAAAAAGGGGGGAGGGGCTGACGGAGTAAACCTAGAGTTCTGCCGCTAGTGAGCATCGCACCAACGGCTGCTGAAGGTGAGCTCTGCCGCTCGTGAGCTCTGCGGATCCTCTATGTGAATGAGAGAGAGTGTGAGTCCCTGTCAGTCTCTCTCATTTGGCTAGCATTGGGTATTGGGCCAAACACTTCTTTCCACTCCCTTCCTCCTATTTCCCTAACAAGCAAGGACATTTGGGTGTGGGTTTGGAATTTTACAGATCTCTGCTTTTCTAGGAACGTTACTCACTCTCTGAAGATTTCTCAGCCCCCCTTCCCCCTCATGTATTAGGGACCGTGACTCTTGTTTTAGAAATTAGTATAAGCCACAAGTGCTTTTAAGTTGAGCTCAGTGTCAGGGCTTGAGCTGTAGCTCAGTTGGTAGAGCACTCGTGTAGCGTGCTCAAGAAGGCCCTGCCTGGATTCCATCCCCGGCACCGCACACACCGGGTATGGTGGTACACACCTGTAGTCTCAACCCTTAGGAGGGAAAGGCAGGAGGATCACAAGTTCAAGGTCCTCCTCAGCTACATAGAAACTGTGAGCCCGGCCTGGGCTGTGCGAGACCCTATTTCAAAATAAAGGAAGGAAAGAAGTGGGAGGTAAGGGGGCTCTTAGAATCCATCTGGGCTTAAATCAATGGCACAGTGACTGAAAGGCTGCTCAGCAGTTAAGAGGCTGGAAACCGGCTGTAACCGCAGTTCCAGAGGATCTCACGCCCTCTTCAGGTGTCTGGGGGCACTGCAAGCACCTGGTGCATTTATGTCCATACAGCAAAACACGGTTCTTACTAAAATAAATAAATAACCGACACAAACGTCCCCTGCTGTGAGAATTCTCCAGTACTCTGAATGACAGTCATGCCTTTTGGTTTGTCACTGTCTGCAAAGCGGTGGGAAAAGCTCTTCTGTATGCTGAGACCGTCACCGAAGCCTCCTCCCAGCCCCCCGCCTTGTGACTCAGGACTCCTCTTCAAGTGCTGGGTTTCCTTAACGGGCGCACGCATGTCCCCCTTCCGTTGCAGCCTCTGTTCTGACTCACGCCCACCCTCTTCAGATCTCGTCTTCCTCGTGAACCTTGTGGGAACTACTCCGTCTTCCCTGTGGGCTTCGACACAGACCGCGTGGCTAAGTCAGTTTCTTCTATTCGTTTGTTAAGACACAGATTCACACTGCAGCCCAGACTGGCCTAGAACTCCGAGGTAGCCCAGGCTAGCCTTAAAATTGCAGCAGTTCCCCTAGCTCGGCACTACAGATGTAGGGATGGCTGCAGCATGCGCTAGCGTGCCCAGTTCTGAGTCCGCTGATGAATGAACCTGTCATTCTGTCTAGTCCTTGTCCCTTCCTGTTATCTGCCATCATGTGCACACTGCTGACTGCTTGTTCCTCGGAGAAAATTTCAAACAAGGATAGTATATTTATTTACTTACTTGTTGCGATTTATCATGTTGATTTATCTTATCTGGGGAGAGGTGCACACGCATGCCTGGTCAGCAGACAGCTTGCAGGAATTGATTCTCTTCTGCTAGCACATGGTTCCAGGGACTCTAGCTCAAGTTTTCAGGCAGCAAAAAGTTTTACCCATTGAGCTATCTTGCCTGTTCAATGTTTTCAATTACTTTTTTTTGTTTGTTTGTTTGAGACAGGGTCTCACTCAGTAGCCCCGGCTGGCCTGGAACTCACGCTGTGACTCAGACTATCGTTGATCAGCCCTCCTCTGCCTCCAGAGTACTAGGATTAAAGATGTGTGCCACCACCCCTGGCTTTGCAGTTTCTCGCGTTTTAAAGATAAGCTTTTGAAAAGGCAGAGCCCTATCTAGAAACTAGCCAGTTACTTCAATTGTCAGATACGCACTGGCAATCAGGTGTAGGCACTGGGAGGTGTGGGGCACCCAGAAGAAACTGAAAGTTTGTAAAGGAAGGCTGGGCATAGTGGCACACATTTTAATCCCACACTTGGGGAGCAGAAATAGGTGGGTCTTTGTGAGTTTACAACCTGCCTGATCTACATAGAAAGTTCTAGTCCAGCTGGGAGGAGCTGCTTAGAAGATGGGAACCCTCATGCTTAGGTGAAATGGAAGCACAAGCTTATTCTGGCTTCTTCTGCAGAGGGGCTGCTCTCTGGATAGTGGGTCCTGCTTGGGGAAAGCTGTCAACCGTCAGAACGTCGTCATTAGATCCCAGAGACAGCTGAGCGTGGGGCTGGGCCCTGGGCTCTTTCCATAGCCCACACTAAGATAACCCTCACCACCAAGGGTTAGAGTGAAGATGGAGGAGGGCCTGTGGTTCAGAGCAAGGATCTTTCCTTAAAGGAACATGAGAGCAGAACTGTCTTCTACACCATGCCCCTTCCTGCTGTTATCCTCGATGTCACAAGGCGAGGGACAGGCAGGAAGGAAGACATGCTGACCACAGCGGAAACACAGCCAGTCTGCCTCATCATGGAATTGCCTTGGCCCGCTGGTTGGGAATTGTTCATAGTCTTCAAGGGACAAGAATGTGGTGTGAGCCTACGTCGGGCTGCTCAAAGTAGGAACTTCACCTTATAAAGCAGAAGGGGGGTTTTTTCGTGTGTGTGGGTTTTTTTTTTCCTCCTTCTTCTTCTTCTTTTGTGGTTTTACACAGCAAATGAGTGTCAGCATCCACTTACAGATGAAGTGAAACGTCAGGCATGGAGGCGTGAGGGTGGCCTGTATGTGCTTCTGGCCCCTCCTCCCGTATCCCTCCCATTTGACTCTCATCACTTGAAAGGATCTTCCCGACTGTTTCCATGTGTTAGCAAACAGTTCCATAGAATCCAGCTGCTGAGAACCGGCCAGCATGCAGTGACATTGCGTCATCGGGCTCTGGAGCCAGAGGTATTAGCGGAGAGCTCCGAGGAGCCTGCTCACATCACCGACATGAGAGGCACCAGCATTAGAGAGGCTGCACCCAAGGTGAGTGACTGATGAGGCCCTGCGCGCGAGAGGCAGCAGCGGACCCCACCGCTTTTTGTCTTTGCGTCTCTAATAAGGCGAAGGATAAGCATGGGGGCAGGTGGGTTTGGAATGAGAATGTTTCTCTTTACCAGTTGTTGGCTTCGGGATGGCTGGAAATGACTGGAAGAAATCAGCTGGAGGCAGACAGCTCAAGCCTCCACCGTGTGTCTGTTCACGACCCAGCAAACTCTGTTAGCAAGATGCAAAGCTCTGCCTCTGTCCACACCATCTCTTCTCTCCCTTCCTCTGCATCCTGAGTGTGCTTAGTGTGGTCTAAGGATGCTGATTGCTTTGGGGACTCATTTCCCTTAAACAGAGAGCACCTAGACCTTGACTCTATGCTTGTTCAGTCCAGCGAGGATCTCATGGGCTGCCTTCAGTTCCCCTGGCTGCTGAGAACTCAAGCTTTGGTACAGGCTTCAAGTCTGGGTCACGAACCAAGAGACATTCCTATGTAGCTTGGCACACTGCTATCCTGAGAAGGGTACTGGGGCTTGAGACACGGCTCAGTAGCTAAAATACTTGCTATACAGGCATGGGGACCTGAATTCTGTACCCAGCACCCACATAAAAAGCCAGCCATGGAGGAATTCTCCTGTAACCCAGGAGATGGCAAAGTGGAGACAGGAAAGTCCCTGGAGCTCTCTGGTCAGCTTTCCCTGGGACAAGCCACTCTTGCTTCAGATTCCAAAGTAAGGTGGGTGGGTGGTAGAGAAGGATGTCATGACAATTGATTCACACATCCTTACTGCACACACACAGGATGATAGAGAAGGATGTCACTACATCAACCTCCTGCTCACACATCCTTACTGCACACACACACACACACACACACACACAGCTGGTGCGGGTAGCCACGGGAAAATGACACTCACAGTTGATGCTTTCCTGTTCTGTCCTATCCTTTCTAAAATTTAAAAGAATGAAACAGACAAAGGAGAGATGAGGCAGTCGCTAAATGGGGAGGCTGCTAGCCGGAATTAAGTACCGGCTGACATTGTGATGGTAACAAGCCAGGCTGGGGCTATGTGATCCGGGGCTGGGTTCCGTGACAGATCCTTATTCAGATAACGTGTAAATATCCGAGCTGAGGATCTTGCCCTGTGGTTCACTCTGACATTTTTCGAATGAGTGGTTTAGTCAAGCCCCGCGTGTCTTTCGCCCAAACCCACCAGTTCCCGTGAGTTTCTCCCCCTTCACAGGGCATCGGGGCGTCCGTTTGTCGATAAGTTGAGGCAGCACAGGCTTTGCTCGCTGTTGTTCAGCAGTCTGAAAATTAGCAGCAGACCCTGCACTCCTCTGTCCGGGCTGGGGCTATAGGGCAGCAGGTTGGGTGCCTGCATTACAGGCACAGAGCCCCGGGTTCTGTCCTCAGCCCTGGAGGAACACACCTGTAATCCCAACCCTTGGAGACAAGAGGATGGGAGATTCAAAGTTATCCTCAGCCATGGCTACCCAGGTTTCATGAGACTCTGGTGTGAAACAACAGGAGATGCTTCATCCCTGTGTCCTTCCCATCACCCCGATTCTATGAGCCCACTGGAGCTTCAGACCGTAGCATGCTCCTTCTCCAAGAACACGCTTTTCACCATTTTGGCTGTGATTCATTGGTCTGTTTGTCCAAGCCAGCCTTCATTCCAGAGCCACGCATTGTACTCTCTGCCAGGTTTTATGTGTCATTAATCTAGAATGATCCACTTCCTACTTTTCTGTCATGACTTTG
>NW_026067960.1:3336179-3495610 GCF_014885135.2 Alexandromys fortis
AGAATGAACAGCAAAGCCTTCAATGCCCAGGAGACTGGGTGGGAGGTGACCCAGTGGGACATTCAGCATGGGCATGCCAGCCACTGGCTGGGATAAGGGTGCTTTCAGAGGCTTTGTCTGTGAGGAGCAAGTTCAACTCAGCCCGTCTTCACTGAGGCTGTAAGCCGGGCATTCCACACTCAGTGCCAGAGAGCACGCATACGTGTGCGCCGCACGTGCGGGTTCATACGCCTGAAACTGCAGAGCCACAGGCCCAGCTGAGCCCACTCCTCAGAACTTTCCCTGCTCCCTCCTCCCTTCTCTCAGGCCCCATCTACAAAGCCTCTTTGGAACCTATCTAAATCTGCTCCCTACCCCACATACTCCCATCACTCTCTCTCCCATCTTGTCTTCACACAGCATGCCTGGACATTGTTTGACTCCGCTGGGTTCATGGTTGGTGTCTGTTTCTCTCTGGAAAGACATTCTAGGGTTGGGCGGGCCCTAAGCTGCTTATGGTGCTAAAGGGGCCTCAGCAGTGCGTGCGTGCGTGCGTGCGTGCGTGCGTGCGTGCGTGCGTGTGTGTGTGTGTGTGTGTGTGTGTGTGTACAGTAGGTGCTCAGTAAATGCCTCCTGGGCCATGTGTAACAGGCAGTTATAGGGAAGCATACGCAACACAGCCTCACCACAGAGACAGGAGCAGCACTTCCTGGTTGTCAGGTATCTGGAAACAGAAGTCACCCTGGACTCTCAGCTCTTTAACCCCTCCTAAGCCCAGCCTGAGCGCCACTTGACCTGGATTCTTGAGAAATGCCCCCCCCCTTCTATGGTCACGTGGCCATTTAGCTTTGCATTTTTAGGATTAAAGTCATGGTCACAAGAACCTTCCCTCTGAGCTTGGCAGCGAGTTCCCCTCATCATCTCATGAGGTGAAATAGTCCAAGTGCAAGACCCAGTGAGGAAACACAAGGAGATATATTTTCGTGCCTTAACCCTTGACCCGACGCAGCGGCTTTGGGCTGCAGGAATTCTGGGGCAAGAAGACCGAGCTGATGTGGCAGCTGGGTCAGAACAACAGGCAGACCAAATGAACACAGCGATTTCAGGTGCAGCCAGGTGACCTGGCAGGTGTGGTGGACACAGAGAGCCGCCGTGGAGATGCAATGACACATTCCAGGCAAAAGAGGGGGCATGCGCAGCAGATCATGAGCAAAGGCCCTGTGTGGGGAACAGGTGCCCAGAAAGGTTGGGTGCTCAGAGCAGAGGAAAGAAATGAAGAGACTGTCCAGAAATGAGGCTGGAGAAGGGAGATCAGTGAGGCAACATAGCCTCGTTTGCTGTGTCAGGACTTCAAAGCTCCAAAGGAAACTACTCACCTACTTAAAGCGGATGCCACCCCCTGGTTGATGTTTGAAAACATTCCTTGGGTTGCTAAGCAACAGAAGCTGAGTGAGAAAGGACAGAAACCTAGAGCTGAGCTAAAAAACTCAAGGCCAGGGGTTTCACTTCCATTCCAGATAAAAATCATCCTATGTCCACTGGCATGGAGAAGGATTCATTTCCTCCGAACTTTGGAAGGGAACATGAGCAGAAGACCAGTGTCCCTCCTTCCATTCTATACATACTGAGGGCCTACTGTGTGGCAGTCACTAGTCTGTACATACTGAGGGCCTACTGTGTGGCAGTCACTAGTCTAAGTGCTTCAGAGGAATGAGTGTCTGCTCTTTCACACCCTGTATTTATTGATTCAGAGACAGAGTCTTACTGTGTAGCCCCAGCAGGCCTGCAATTCACTGTGTGTCCAGACTGGCCTTGAATTTGGAGGTCCAATAGCATCTGCCTCCTGAGTGCTGGGACTAAAGGTGCATATCACGAAGCCAGCTCTTCCTCATTATGTCATAGCCAGTTGTTACCACTCATCTATAAATCAACTGCACACTCACTGTCTGTCTAGTCTCTGGTTTAATGGTCTCTTTCCTCTGGACATTTTCTTTCCTATAGAAGACATTTTATTTTAAAAAAGAAAAAGAAAAAAAGGAAGGGAGAAAAGGGAAAGAAAGGAGAAAGAAAGAAAGAAAGAAAGAAAGAAAGAAAGAAAGAAAGAAAGAAAGCCATCACTATATCACTATCCTGGAGCTTCAAACATTGGCCAGCATCAGAAAGTTCAAAAGGAAGAGAGCACAGGACGCAGCAATAGAGCGAGATGGGGAAGCAGCCCTGGAAATGCAGTGCAGTCCCTTTGAGCTGCAATGACTAAGGGAGGAAATGACAGAGACCTAGAGGGAAATCACTCTGAAAAGGAGGAAGGGGAGACTGCTAAGAAGGCTGCCTCCGAGGAGAAGACAGCTCTCCAATGTGAGCTGCACAAAAAGGGGAACTACATTTTTCAAGAACCGTTTCCAAACATGTATTGTTCATGAAACGTTTGCTTGGCTCAGAGGATGGCTGTACGTTCAGCCCAGAGCAGAGGTGTGGCAAGGCAAAGCCTAGGTGTGATCCCATTCCTGGACAACAGCCTTGGCTCCAAGCAGGAGGCTGTAAGACCCCCCCCCCGTAGGAGCAGAGTGAACCCCAAAGCTGCTCTTGGCATTCAGGAAGCATTTGTTCATGAGCTTACAGGTGGGAATTGCAAACTATTATGTTCTTTACCTTTGTTGCATTTTTATTGAGAGAAAGAATGTGTGCATGTGTGTGTGCCATGGCCTGCGTGGCCTTCAGAGGACAACTTTCAGGAGGCAGTCCTCTGCTTCCACCACCCGAGGATTGAACCCAGGGCGTCCGGTCTGACAAGTGCCCTTCCATCGTCTCACTGGCCCAGGAGTATGTTTGTTGGTTGCTCTTAGGGGAACAGGTGTGGAGAAGAAAGCATAGGGTCTCTGTCCCCAGAGATGAGATGTTTGTTACCTGGTCAACAAGACAAAAAAAGAGAAGAAAAAAAAAGGACTTTGTGGAATGTTTGCTTCAGGTTCAGAATTTAAATTGAACTCCACTGAAAGAGATATAAAAACACAGGGCAGGGCCAGGCGGCAGTGGTGGATGCCTGTAAGCCCAGCACTCAGGAGGCAGAGGCAAGCAGATCTCTGTGAGATCAAGGCCAGCCTGGTCTACAGAGCAAGTTCCAGGACAGCCAGGATTACACAGAAAAAAAAAAAAACCTGTCTCAAAAAACTAACAAACAAGTAAATAAATTGGTCAGTTCCCAATGTTTATATTGCCGGGGGGGCTCCATTCTGTGAGTGCTTCACTGGTGACAGGATCAAAAGCCACTGAACAATGACCAGAGAGGACCGGGCCAGTGGAGTGAGCCACCCGTTAGCCTGTCACTTCCAAAATAATAAACCCAGTAAACCGGCGTGAGTGAGCGCACACCAGCCGAAAGTTGACACGGTAGGGTCCCACAGGCCTCCTTGAATCCCTGAAGTGACCCTGGAAAACATGCGAAGCCAGTGTGCAAGTGTGAAGCTTCCGAAGCCAGTGTGAGTGTGAAGCTTCCGAAGCCAGTGTGTGTGCGAGTGTGAAGCTTCCGAAGCCAGTGTGAGTGTGAAGCTTCCAAAACCAGTGTGTGTGCGAGTGTGGAGCTTCCGAAGCACACATGTGTTGTTGAATGACTGCACCAACTTTGAGCTCTCCTTGGTCACTCCAGTGGGAAAGTCACATCCCTCAGGACCTGTCTCTGGTAGGCCAGAGGTTTTTAGGTGTGGCACACAGGTAGTACTTGACAAACATCTGCAAATTATGTATAATTTACATTGCATTAATGCATATGAAAAAAAAACTAGCTCATCAGATCCATACTTTTAAGAGTTAATATTGATTAAGGAAGCTTAGGGTTTTTTTTTTTTTTTGGTTTTGTTCCGTCAGTTTTCCCAATCAAGTATCTTTTTTTTTCTTTTTGTTTCCTTTCATTTTCTTTTTTCAGAGGGTCTCACCATGTAGCTCTGTCTGACCTACAACTTGCTGTATAGATGGTGCTGACCTGGGACTCACAGACATTCCCCTGCCTCCACTTCCTAGGTGCTAGAATTAAAGGTGTGCACCACCAGCCCTGGCTCTAACCAAATACCAGGATACATCAAGCAAGAAGTAGGGGTGGCGTTTTCTGTGAGGAGGGATCCACCAGAACCAGGACAAGGCTGGGCTGGGCTTCAGAGTACCAGGCTAGCCAGGGCTACCCAATAAGACCCTGCCTCAAACTCTGAGCTTAGACCAAGGGCTCCAAGTACCTGTTTCCTAGCACACACAGGCCAAATAAATAGAAGTGTGCTTGAGCGAGTGGGCAAGACCCACCCCCGCTGGGAGCCCAGTGGCCAGACGTCAAGAAGGAAATGTTTAATTCCTGGTGGTGGCTTGGAATTTTTCTAGCCCACAGTCTTCCTCAAAGAAGGCATTGCCTTCCACACTTGTCGAAGTCTTTGTAAACGTGTGGCTTTTCATTCAAACCAGCAGGAAGAAATGACTGCTAGGTAGGTCAGCGTTCACTCCCACCACGAAAATGTCGGTCTACATCTGGGTTACGCTATGAACTAGGGGCATTTTCAGAGGGATGCGGACGATGAGGAAGCAGCCCTCCCTGGGTTTCCCTTTTTCTCCTCTATGCTGCCTCTCAGTCATGTCCGCTGGGTTTGCCTCCTTCTTTGTCCTTGGTGTCTCCTGACTAGGCAGCCACCAAGGCTGTCTGCATCCAGACTGGAGGATTCCCGGGGAAAGGTCTGTGGGAATACGGCTGTTGGTTTCTGTCCAGAGAGACAGGCCAGAGCAGGTGTTGGAGAGCACTGTCAGGCACATGGCCTCTGAATTCCTGCAGCCTCTGTAGAGAGCCAGAGGCCTAGGGCGATCATCTTTGCCTGTGCTGCCTCGTGAGGAGGTTGTGGACATGGGTTGTGCCCGGGTCTGTAGAGGATCAAGATGAAGGTGAGTTGTGAGAACCGCCCTCCTTGTCTGACATCCCTTTTTTTCTATGGTGGATTGCCAGGGGCCCTACACGAAGAGCCTGGGGTCATTTCAGACTGTCTGCTGAACCTCCAGGAGGTTTCCAAAAGAATGATACCTTGGGAAACAGATTTGGAAACAAAAGATTCTATTTTATTTTAAAAGTTACTTTCTGTGTATGGGGGCGGGTGTATGGGAAAGTCTGAAACTTCAGGCTGAAGAAGTGCCACAAGTACACAGCAAGTACTAAGCCTCCTAAGCTACCTAACAAAACCTTGGGTCAAAGACAACACAAAAGGTGACATTCTGCCCAGTATTTTCTTATTTTCTTTCTTTCTTTCTTTCTTTCTTTCTTTCTTTCTTTCTTTCTTTTCTCTTTTTGAAAACTTAAATGTCATATTGCATAAAAAGCAATCAGGGAGGGAGGGGTCGGGGGCATCCTTTCAGATAAACGGCGCGCCGGGTCGCTTAGCTCCCTCTGGACAGCTGCTCCTCTTTAACCTCCAGCTACTTTGCACTGCTTTGGAAAAGCAAGGGCAGCAATTCCCTCCAGTGTCTACATCTAGGATGCTGCCAGGGACCACTTGGCTGTTACCTCATCTAAACACCCCCAGTCCCCTTGCTGATGGGATACAGGGTGGAACGCAGCTGACTGGGACAAGGGAGGAGTGGCTGCTCCACGTGAAACAACTGGATATAGCACTGATTCAGAGGGCAAGTTCTGGGCACGACATAGGAAGCTCTTCTGGCTATTTTAAGAGACTCTCTCAGTTCCCTATAGTGCATGGAATTTTACTTTAGTGTAAATACAGCTGGGGAAAGATTCTCAATGGAAAGTAACAGAGAAAAAGCAGCTTCAGGGCAAGCAGTGGTGGCACACAGCTTTAATCCCAGAACATGGAAGGCAGAGGCAGGTGGATCTCTGTGAGCTCTAGGCTAACCTGGTCTACAGAATGAGTTCCAGGACAGAGAACCAACACTCAGGGATACTCAGAGAAACCCTGTCTCTAAAAAGGAAGAAGAAAAGAAGCTGTTTGATGCTAGACCTGGTGGCACCGGCTTGTAACCCAGTTACTTGGGTGGTGGAGGCAGAAATATCACAAGTTCAAGGCCAGCCTGAGCAACTAAAGGAGACTCTGTCTCAGAATAAAAAAGTAAAGGACAGGGGCTGGAGAGATGGCTCAGAGGTTAAGAGCATTGCCTGCTCTACCAAAGGTCCTGAGTTCAATTCCCAGCAACCACATGGTGGCTCACAACCATCTGTAATGGGGCCTGGTGCCCTCTTCTGGCCTGACAGACAGAATATCGTATACCTAATAAATAAATAAATATTTTTTTTAAAAAAAAGTAAAGGACAGCTGGAGCCTGGGAAGCTCTGGGTCCCAGGTCAGAATCTCAGAACAGAAAAACAAAAAGAACGTGGGAGCAGGGTTGTGGGAAGGCGCGAGTAAGCTCCTTTCTACGCCATAGGATGGTGATGAAATACAAAGAAGGAAGGAGAGACAATGGGAAGACAGAGTCAGAGAGGACTGGGAAAGGCAGGTGTTGGAGAGAGAGGTGGAAAGAGGGGGGCTGCTGGCCTGCGAACATCATGGGATAGCACCAAGGATGAGAAAGTGGGCACATGGCTCCTTCAATCGTGTCATGAATGTCACTATGTCCTGCTACTACACTCCAGCTCATGTGTCCCATGTGTCAGGCCCTCCTGCTAGCTGAGCTACCTCCCCTGCTGGAACTTTGTGCACAAGACCCAAAGCACCATGCATCTGCTGCAGGAGGGGGAGTGTACAGTGCAGCCTCCTCGGCCGCCCAGAGCCTCGCCTATCCTTCCCAGACCGCCCAAGTCTTCCAGTGTAAACAACTTGAATATTCATGCACCAGCAGGTTTAGTCTGTGGGAGTAAAGGGTCTCAAAGTCCAGTGATTCTCGGGGTTGAGGCCGTAGCTCGGTGGTAGTATGCTTTCCAGGGTAGCAGGAGAGCCTCAGTTCAGATTCCCAGCGTCCACTGAAAAGCCAGCGCTTGTCTATAATCCCAGCATGGGTCAGTGGGCAGAGACAGGAGGATCCCTGGAGCTTGCTGGCTAGCCAGTCTAGCAAAATCAGACCCTGTCTGAAACCTAAGGCAGAGTGCCTTTGAGGAAGATACCCTAAGTGGGCTGCTCCTCCACACACGCGACAACTTTCTCCCTCTTTTTGCTCAATTACAACAAGTGACATTGGATGGCATTCACAATCACAGGGAGGCTGTGGGATTAGGGGACTTTCACAGAATCGCTTTGCTACGGCTCCTCAGAGCACCCGACCCTCCTCCTGTCCCCTGTCTGAATGTCACCTTATATCAGAAGTGGCACCCCAAGGATGCTCTGCTTCTTCCTTGAGGTCCTTCCTCCTCTGCAGCCGTCCCTTTGCAGAGAAGGTGGGTGAGAGCTCGGAGGCGGTGAAGGGGTTTTGACTTGGAAAGTTTTTTTTCTTCTTTTCTAAACATAATGTACCTTTCTTACTGATGGAAAACAAGCATTCTCGGTCCCCTGGGCAAGGCTGTCTGCTCTGCTCTGATGCTTCCTAGCTGAGCTTTACGTCCCCACGATGTGAACTTCCCCAAGCTTAGCTTTCTCGTCAAAATATCTGGTGGACCCTTTGGAGACCTCGTTAATGGGACTTCCCATTTCCCACCCGTGCACAGTATACATGTTCTTTTATTTAATGTTATGGTGTGTATATGATGTTGGGGGTCTATCTGTGCCATAATTTGGGTGGGGAGAGCAGCTGACAACTTTGTAGAATGGGTCCTCTCCTTCATCTGGGTTTCAGGGCTCAGACTAACATCATCAGGCTTACACAGGAAACACCTTCACCTGAGCCATCTCGATGGCCAGTATATGCTACCTTACCTTTATATTTTATTTTATGTATACAGGTGTTTGGCTGTGTATATGTATGTGCACCACATATGTGCCTGGTGCCCATGGAGGTCAAAAGAGGGCACTGGATCCCCTGGAGCTGGACTTACAAATGTTTGTGAGCTGCCAGTGTGCGCTGGGGATTGAACCTGGGTCCTCTGGAAGAGCAGCAATTACTCTAAACCGCTGAGCCGTCTCTCTAGCCCTGTAGTTTATTTTTCTTTTTAAGGTGTAGTTTCATTTAACCATCCTTTCATGGTCCAAAAAAGGGAAGTGTGGGAGAGACCTTTACCTTCCTAAAAACTAAGAATTCTTGAAAATGAGCCATGGCGCCTGTGAGACAGAAGCGGAAACGTTCAGCGTGGCCATGGGTCAGAACTGTAGTTCAGAAGAGGCCTGTGTTCACCCTGC
Source organism: Alexandromys fortis (assembly GCF_014885135.2). Classification (NCBI taxonomy): domain Eukaryota; kingdom Metazoa; phylum Chordata; class Mammalia; order Rodentia; family Cricetidae; genus Alexandromys; species Alexandromys fortis. Next base: position 3,344,399 of record NW_026067960.1, read on the forward strand.
AGGGACTGCTGTTGTCTGGGCCACTCTCTCCTTCGCTGTCTCCTGCTGTGGGCTCACCATGTGCTAGATCCCTCCAGTGTCTGTGGCTTCAGCGGAAGCCATTGCATGACTTTCCTGTCCCCAGCGATGACCTCTTTTATTTTAGAGGCAGAGGAGTCTGGGGACAGGGACATTTTGTGAAGGATAAAACAAACAGGAAGCAGAATTGGGCCCCATCATGCTGGCTGAGCCCCAATTTGGAAAGAGGGAAGGAAGGAAGAAGAGAAGGTTCCAAAACGGAGAGACAATCAGGGACTTTGCGGAGTCCTGCCTTAGGCACGGGTGCTCACAGCCCACGGCTACTGACTTTCACCTCCAGGAGAAGCAGGGCAAGCCTTAAAGCCCAGCCATGGGTGGGCTGTGCAGCAGCACACTGCTTCCCCTGATCCCCTCAGAGGTATATTACTGACTATTCATTGTTATTATTACTGTATGTAGGTATGCATGATATGCATGTATGTGGGCGCACATTCTGTGGCATGCATGTGGAGGTCAGAGAATTCTGTGGAGTCAGTTCTCTCCTTCTGCTACTTTCCGGGGATCACACAAAGGTCACAGCCATTCCCGGCTCAGCCATCTCCACAGTCTGCTACTTCGCTTTTCTTATTCCACTGGCTCAGCCCTTTGAGAAGCAAAGTGACTTTTTTTTTTTTTTTTTTTTTTTTTTTTTTTTGNATAAGAGACAGAGAGAGAGGAGAGAGAGGAGAGAAGAGAGAGAGAGAGAGAATGAGCACATGGTAAATTTCCTCATGTAGTGTTCCCCTCTCTCTCTATTTTTTTTTTATTTTCAAGACAGGGTTTCTCCGTAGCTTTTGGTTCCTGTCCTGGAACTAGCTCTTGTAGACCAGGCTGGCCTCGAACTCACAGACATCCGCCTGCCTCTGCCTCCCAAGTGCTGGGATTAAAGGCGTGTGCCACCACCGCCTGGGCAAAGTGACTCTTTAAAGTCGGCCTGTGATGCCACAGCCCCCTCCTCACCCACGTGTCTTATAACTGTGGTGCTCACAGAACTATTTCCCGCCCAGAGCCTATCTGCTGTCTCTTTGTTTTACTTCAGTGCTAGCGTGGAGCCCAGGGCCTTGTCGGTGCCAGACAGCTCCTACCAGAGAGGCACAGTCCCGGCCTCTGGTCATTCTTAAACTAGCTCATTCTAGATTTGAACTTGTTTGGCAAATTAGACTTATGTTGAGGGAGCAGGCTATGGAGATGTGACAGTGACATCTTCCAGGGTGACAGGCCCCATCTGAACCCTGATGGATGGTCTCTGTTAGGTGACCTTGGGTACAGAAGTCCCTTAACCTCCTCTGGTCTTAAGTGCCTCAGAGCTCTCATAATGAGCCCAACCAGGCAGACTTCCAGACCCCGTCCCCAGGTCCGACCCTTGACTTTCTGCATTTTTGTCCCTTCCATAAACTGGGATCATGGGAAGCAAAGGTATTGTTGAGGGGCAGGCTCCTGTCGTGCAGCCTGCAGAGGGGATTCGGGGTTAGGTACAGCGAAGATGAAGATGCCAGGGTGATCGGAACCAGGAAAGGATGCTTCCACATTTCCCTGGCTTCGGCGAAGGTAGGACAGATATGGCGCGTCAGTTTTCCCAGCGCGAGCCTCCTGCTGGTAGTTACCTTTCCCTAGCGCTTCCCCAGTCTTTCCCTGCAGCCACGGGAAAGCAGGCTCCACCCACTTTGGGCATCCTTAAGGCTATCTGCCTTGAACTCCGTACACCCCACCTAGCCACGAGGTATAAATAGTAGCCCCGACAGAAATCAAAGCCCTGATGATTATGAACGGCCTTCCAGCTGTTCCAGTTCCCCTGACTCCTCCATTGGCGCCCCCACACACACCCTCGCTTGGGGCTTCACGTCTCTCTTCCTCTGCCGACAGGCCCTCCCACTCACCCTTCATCTGACTAAGCCCCGCCCCCAGAAAGCCACTGTCCCAGAAAACTTTCCCCACCTTTCCTACCACAGCTTGCCCTAGGCAGGCCTGGCTTCTTCCAATTTCCCTTTTTTTTCCCCCATCACACTCATAAAGCCTCTCATTGACTTCTATGGATCCGACATTTACTTCTGTGGAAGTTGAATGGAAACAAGCCGTATCCATAAGATACATTAGTAGATCAGGGACTGTCGCGTTTACCACGGTGCCTTCAGCGAGATTCTGGCAAGGGTATATTCATATTTGCTTATGTCCTGGTGAGTGAGTGGATGGATGGATGGATGGATGGATGGATGGATGGATGGACAATTTCTCAGGTCTCCAGCTGATCAATCTCCTCCTCCAGCTAAATAGAGTTTGTGAGCTGATTCTTGAGGGTCCTTCCTCCCTGCCCAGTGAGGTCACCTCTGTTCTTTGTCTTCAAGACAAAAGGGTCCTAAATCCCTCCTGCTTCTGCCTTCCAAATTCATGTCTCTTCTGTTTCCTGACTGTTGACTGGAGATGTGCAAGTGGCCATGGAAATGCCCGTCTGAGGAGGAGGACCTAGTCAGAGACATGTATGAGGTCACACGGGAAGGCTTGAGGATGTGTGAACAGGGGAGCTAGAGGAACTGGAAAATGAAGAGTTGTCCAGATGGCCACATATTTCTCCCACACTGGGCGTGGTGGCACACATCTGTAACCCCAGAATTTAGGAGGTAGAGACAGGGTGAAGTGTGATCCTATGGGCGGGAGAGAAACATCCAGTCACAACAGGACCAGAAGTTCAGTTCTTTAGGGACTATAGACCAGCATGGGCCATGTGAGATCCTGCCTCAGAGCCATAGCAGCTGTAGAGATGGCTCAGAGGTTAGGAGCAATGGCTGTTCTCCCAGAGGTCCAGATTTGATTCCCAGAACACATAGGTGGCTCACATAGTCATAGCTGTGACTTCAGTTCCAGGAAAATACAATACCCTCTTCTGGTTTCCTTAGGTGTCAGGCAAGTACATGGTGCACAGATAAACACATGCAGGAAAAACACCCATCAAAATAAAGAATAAACTAAGAATTTTCTAAAACAAATAAAACCATAAAACTCAACCTAGCAAGAAAGGAATGGACATGACACTTGTTTTAAAAAAAATTTTTTTTCACAGGGCTTGGCGGAGCATGCCTTTAATCTCAGCACTTGGGAGGCAGAGGCAGGCAGATCTCTACGAGTTTGAAGCCAGCCTGGTCTACACAGTGAGTTCCAGGATAGTCAAAGACACACTAGAGAAACTCTGTCTCAAAAAATCAAAAAAAAAATCATAAAAACAAGAATGAAAAGGAAAACCTTGGGGCCAGTAAGAAGACTCAGTGGGTAAAGGTGGTAAGGGGATCTCCTGCCTTGCCTGGTGACTTGAGTTATACCTTAGAGACCCATTCTGTAGAAAGAACTGACTCCGGGAAATTGTCCTCTGACCTTCACAGGCATGCTGATGTACACGTGCAACCACAAACACGCACACACAAAAAAAGGATTTCAAGTTTTAAAATAAGAACATCATAAGAAACAGAGATAAACATGTGTCCTACACTGTCATGTAAGTATCCATGCCAATGTTTCCAAATTAACACCCTATTAAAGAACAGCTTGCGAGTCACCCTCTGATACCACTGGACTGCTGCCAGGTTCCATGGCTGTGGCTGCCAACAGCTTCCATATGTTAGTTTCAAAGGACTGGGCATGGCAGTGCCAGGAGCCTGGGTGCACAGTGAGGACTTGCTGCTGTTGTCATAGGGGCTACTGTGGTGTCTCCTCTTCCTCTGTGATGAACTGGCCATGACTTGCCCTGATGGATTTGCCCATAGGGCCTTCCATAGGTCCTTCATGTGGGAGCCCAATTCTGCCTAGAGGAAGGCAGCCTCTACAGGGTGACCCCTGAGCTGAAAACTGGTCATGCATTTGAAAGATGCTGGTGAAAGAGTGTCCTGGGCAAATGGAATGGCAGGGGGATGGTTCCAAACTAGGAGCATCATGAAAAGTCAAGAGACAATATGGTTAGAAGACCAGCAATGAGGGCAGGAGTGGCAGGCCTGAGGGACGACCACGGGGGCCTCAAAGCCACCCCCAGGAACTTGGCTGGCATCCTAAAAAGTAGTTGTGAGTGATCTGAGTTTTTAGACAGGCTCACATGTGTGAGTGTGTGTGTGTGCATCTGTGTGCATGTGTGTGCATCCGTGTGTGTGCATGCATGTGTGTGTATAGAATATTACAGGAAGAGATCCATTGAATCCAAAGGTTATTAGATCTCTCTGACCCTCTATTTTCCTACCTGTAAAATGGAGACAAGATAGCCTGTGTCTGAGACTTCTGGAATTTGTGATATAAAATGTCTGAGCACTCAATAGGAAATAGGGTCTTGTCCCATATAGTCCACTGTGTTCCTAGGATCCCCACGCGTGTTTCATTCCTCTTCTGGTGTTCTTGTTGCTGGTGTTTCATTTTGTTTTGTTTTGACTTCTTGAGACAAGGTTTTCTATAGGCCAGGATGAACTTGAACTCCTGATTCACCCCCTCCTACCTCCCCGAGCTGGGATGACAGACATGTGTCACCTTGCCCTGTTAGCTTCCTTCTTCTTGTGCAGTAAACTTGGTCTCTGTTATTAAAATTTGGTGACCGAGGCTCGGGGCATTTCTGTTGCTTACCTAGCATACTTGATGCCCTAGGTTTCGTCTCCAACATTGCCACTAATTAATTAATCAGGAAATTGTAACTATCGATCGCTTGCTGTTTATAAAGAACCACGATACAGAAGGGACTCGCACTGTGGTATGTTAGAGGTCACTTTGCTTTTGAAGATGTGGCCAGGAGCAAGCAGTCAGCTGCAGGAAACCATATGTCAGGAATGAGGCAGCTGCTATCGATCCAGGACAGCTGTGGGTGCCCCATGGGGCAGATGCTTCCTGGCTTGGGTGATCCTAAAAACCCATTGTTCTCTGGAAACACCCCCGCCTCTCTGAATGTCCAGTCCCAGAAGAAGCCACTGCTGTCTGGACAGTGTGGCTCAGCTGCTTTCAACAGCTGCTCTGTGACACCCATGGTGAACCAGATAGATCCTGCACGAATCCGTGATAGGCTTCCCCGCCAAAGCGCTTTGGATAGATTTCCTAAGAACTGTGAAGGGTGAAGGCCAGCTTTTGTTTTCCATTTTCCCAAAATAGATGGTTAAGTTGTAATATTCTCTCTCTCTCTCTCTCTCTCTCTCTCTCTCTCTCTCTCTCTCTCTCTCTCTCTCTCTCTCTCTCTCCCTCTCTCTCTCTCTCTCCCCCTCTCTCTGTCTCCTGAAACAGGGTCTTAGCTCATAGCCCATGTCCTAGAACTTAGCGTGTGGTTCTGTCAGGATTACTGACATTAATCCTGCCTCAGCCCCCTGAGTAACGGAATCACTAAGTGGCTTTCAACGAGGTAAATCTGTGAGTCTCCTACAGATTTAGTGAGTTGCCGACGCCGTGGCTCACACACACAATGCCTGCACTCAAGCAGTGGAGACAGGAGGATCCCGGAGCTCAGCCTGGGTTATAGAGAACCATGCTTACAAAACAAACAAATTTTGGAAAATATTCCTGTCACTTCACTAAGTCCAAGCCTTTAGTCAACTTCCCATGAGAGTCCAGAACCCTACTCTATTGGAATAATCTGTTATTTGCCACTTACCTGTAAGCCTGGATATTAGCATGTGTTTTTTGCTTAATGTTGTTCTTGTTGGCTGGAGTCCTATTTTTTGTGTATGTTATTACCCCCACTCCCTTCAGCACATCATCCCAACTGGTTTCTGCAGGCCTCCAGGCGAAACCATGATGTCACATTCCAGGACAGCATCTTCTGGTCCTCTCTTTGAGCATTCTCTTTAAATATTAAAAGGGTTGGCACGGTTAACACAGAAAATGCCCTCGTCTCCCACTCTAGACAAAGCTAGGTGTCCATGCTCCAGCGTTTTATCTGCTAAAAACTTGACAGTTACAGCAGCGTGGCTCCACCCTGGTCATCATCCCAGCGAAAGGTTAATGTGGACCCTGGGGACACAGCTGAGGGTGAGGAGGGTGTGCACCCTGCTCTTGTGGGACACAGGCAGAGAGGTGGTTATCCTCTGTGAGTTAGAGATGAACATGAACTCAGGAAGATCACAAACAGACGGGAAGAACCAGGTTGGTTTGCAGGGTGACATCCGAGACTCCTCTTTCGCAGGAAGTGACATTCGAGGAGAATCCAGAAGCCTGTGTGGGATTTCAGTGGGTAAAGAGTGACTTGAATGTTTGGGGAAAGAGGGACGAGCAAATGGACGGCACTGCAATCCTCAGCAAGGGTGATCATGGGAGACTGGTGGGGAGTGTGGGGGACAGAAAATCGCCAAGGGCCTGGAAGGTTCTGGATCCCAAGGATACCAGGGCACTAAGGGTTGGTAAGCAGGGAGTGACATGACCGAAATTAATGTTTCTTAAATCTCGGTGCCAGACAACAGTAGCATTCGGTAAAAGTTCGCTGAGCTTCTGAAGGAAGATCTGTTACCTTAAGAGAAGGCAGCCAGAGTACAGGAGTGCCAAGCCCGTTCTCGGCTTTTCAACTCAGTATTGGAAAGTCCCTAAGCTTGTGGATCACCGTGGGGGACAGGGGAAATCCACAGGCATACAATGGTTCCACAGGGCCCATTACCTGTCTGGAAGAATGAATTCAATGTAGAGTAAGCAGGGAGGTGACCCACTGCTCAGGATGAGTGGAAGCCACCCACCCCCAGGGCAGTTTGGGCAGTCTGAGTACTTCCAAGAATGGGTTAAGAAGCTCTTTAAGGGTTGCGGAGATGGCTCAACAATTACGAGTGCTTGCTGCAGAGGATCCGAGTTAGGTTTCAAGCACCCAGGTCTCTTTGAGCACCTCAGGCATTTCATAGGCGTGTACACACATGCACACACATGCACATACACACACACGAGTGAAAAATATTTTTAAAAGCATTTCCATCATTCTTGGCAAAGAGTGTTAAACGTGTGTCACAGACATATCAAAAAAACAGAGTCTTAGGTGGCTCTTTCAGGCAGGGACAGTGCAGATTGATCAAAACTTTTGCCGCAGAACTGTCCCCTGCCCCCGACAGTACTCAGGATGTGCCTCCCACAGATGAGGCAAGTGCTCTACCACCGAAACACATCTTTATTGTTTTTTAAAACAGGGCTCACTTAGTTGTCCAGGCATACATTGAACTCTCAATCCTCCTGCCTCAGCCTCTCAAGTGCTGGAACCACAGGTGTGAGCCACCAAACCCAGCTAACAAACACCCTTTAAGCGTCTATATAACTAGCCTGAGGCTGATGCTGGTGACAGAGTAATAGATAAACAAAGTGTATTCGTCTCATATATATGCATGTATACATATGTACGCACGAAGTTTTCATTCTAGCAATAGTTCCATTGGTAGCTGTCGTTGTTATTCTCATTTTATCCATAAGAAAACTGAGCTTCAGAGAGGGTGGCTACTATGATAGGCACACAGGCACATGGACATGGGACTTTGACCCAATTGCGCGTCATCATACAGCATGTAAGTACAGTTTTAAGAAAGGGCTTTTTAGGGCTGCTCGCCTTGGGTTTGGGGATGCAGGCAAAGCATCCCAGAAGCTGTGGCATCACCAGAAACCCTGAGGAGGGGTATGAAAGCAGCCTGGAGGCTTGTTTATGCTGCAGTGTCTTGGTGGCCTGGTGCCGCTGACAGCTACGGTGACCACACATTCATTCTCTCCCCCCAGACCCTGTTGGCCAGGGCGCTTTACGACAACCATCCTGATTGCTCCGATGAGCTGGCTTTCTCCAGAGGGGACATCCTGACCATTGTGGAGCAGAACGTGCCAGAAAGCGAAGGCTGGTGGAAATGTCTGCTCCACGGGAGGCAAGGCCTGGCTCCCGCCAACCGCCTCCAAGTCCTCAAAGAGAACCCTGCAGACAGAGGCCTCCTTAGTGGCCTGGACACAGATCTCACCAGCTCAGTGGCGCTCTATCAGGTGCCCAGCTTGTTCTGCCCACCACCCCCGGGGCCCGTGTATGAGCAGATGAAGAGCTGGGTGGAGGGGCCGCCTCCAGCTACTGCTCAAGTCTACGAATTGCCTGCCTCACCTTCCAGTGCCAGGATCATCTGTGAAAAGACTCTGACCTTCCCCAAGCAGGTGAGTTTGTCTCCAAGGAAAGCACAGTAAAGGGTACGTGATACCCAGGGGTGTCGATACACCCCCGTCATTGCCATTGATCAGATCAAATGTGCAAGACAGGACCTCAGAGCCCTGTCGAGCATGGCTAAGGCTCGACCCATTTCATTCACACTCAGCATCCCTGCGCCTGCCCAGGCTCACCAAGACTGGCCACCCTGTGCTGTCAGTTGAAGGCCCACTGAGGTGTGTTTAGGAGCCTGTGGGCTACCCCACACCACAGAAACCACTAGGAATAAGAAAGACAAGTGACGAGTTAATTCACAGCATGTCAAAGGCAAAGCACTTCTCACTGCATTCAAGGCATGCATCAGTCTCCACAATTTACTTCTAAAATTGCTGTAGGAACAACACAAGAAGACAAATAGAGATGGGGGTGGTGTGGTCACACTGGTGCCAGGAGATCGGGAGGGGGTATGGTCACACTGATTCTGGAAGATCAGGAAGGGGTGTGTGGTCACACTGGTGCCAGGAGATCAGAAGTGTGTGTGGTCACTCTGGTGCCAGGAGATCTGGAGGGGTGTGGTCACACTGGTGCCAGGAGATGGGGAGGCGGTGTGGTCTCTCTGGTGCTAGGGAAAACCTGGAGGTCCCCAAGTGTTTGCATGGGAGAAGGTCAGTTACAACACTTTTGAAAGTTTTTTCCCACTCTCACTCATTTTATTGAGCGTGCCTGGGCCACGGCCCATGTGTGCAAACCACAGGACACTTTCAGGAGCTGGTCCTCTCCCTTCCTCCGTTTGCAGGTCCCAGGGCTCAAACTCAGGTTCACAGGCTTGGTGGCAAGTGTGTCTATCTACTGATTCATTCATACCCCACCCCCACCCCCTGCCCAAGAAAACCGTCTTTTGTCCCTGTCACAGTGGCAAACAACTACATAGAAATAAGAAATGGATTGTTTCTATGCAGTTGTTCTAAAAAGGAAAACAGAACCCTTTAACCAAAGACTAGGCAAGATAACAAAGAAACAAACAAACAAAAAAAAAAAACAACAAAATTATGTATGTGTGTGTATCGTGTGTGTATGTATATGCAGGTGCACATGTGTGTATTGTTTAATGTGTATGTGTTCGTGCATACAAGGATACATGTTTATGTGTTGTTGTATACAGGTATGTGTATGTATCATGTGTGTGTGTGTACACAGGTGCACATGTGGTGTGTGTATACGTGTAGTGTGAATGTGTTCGTGCATGCAGGTATACATGTGTATGTGCTATTGTATACAAGTGTGTGTGTGTAAGCGCGTGTGCACGCATGCATTGTGCGCATATGAGCTGGAAAGACCTAGAACCCACACAAGTAGTTCTCCTCAGGAAGCAGAATTGAGAAAAGAGAAAATTAAACAAGGTAATGAGCAGGGACCTTTGTTTTATTCTGTCCCATGTTTCCCAGCACCTAGCATGAGGCAGGTCAGCAATCAACATTTCATGAGCAAACAGATCAGGAACTGATGGGTGTCCATGGGACACATGTGGCACCTGTGAATTCTGCAAGCAGTGGAAGGAGCTTGGTAACTATGGTCACAATATTGGGATCTTAAGTAAGGAGAGGATAATTAAAAGAAAAAAGGAGAACGATGATGTGGTGTTAGTCCCACAACCCTGGCCTTCCCAGGACTTTAAGAATACAGTACAGGTTGCCTGGGGCTGAAGCTTGATTGGTGTGGTGCTTACCTAGCATTCTTGAAGCCCTGGGTCTATCCCAAACACTGCACAAACCAGGCCCAGTGGAGCACCACCGTACCCCAGCACTCAGGAGATGGAGGCAAGAGGACCAGGAGTTCAGGGCCAATCTCAGCTATAGAGTGAGTTTGAGACCAGCTTTTGCTACCTGAAGCCCTGTCTCACAAACAACAAACAAAAGCTCACTGGCCTCGGGGTTCAAGGACTGTAGGCATCCTCTAACATCTGAAACTTGGCAGTCTACCCCATGACACACTGCCCTTGGCCATGCAGCCAACAGTTGTCTTAGAGAAATGAGCAGAGAAACACCGCTGCCTCTGACATGGGGGTGGAACAGGACCCCAGAACTCTCTCACACCTCAACTCCCTCCTCTCCAGCTTCCAGCAGTGCCTGGAACAGGACACTAATCCTTTCAAAATGTGAATACTTCAGATTCCTCAACTCCCTAAGCTGCCAGGCAGCACAAACAGTTGTCACACACAGGCACTGGCTGCAGACAGCAAGGGGATACAGTGTGAGCCTCCTACCACTGGCCGCAAGGCGGGCTCTGACTCTCTTTCCCAGTCTCCATTCAGCACCCAGCAGCTGTCTGGATGGCTGACTCAGGAGGGGCTCTGCCTGTCTCTTTAAGAATAAGTCATAAGGGGCACAGACAGGGTCTATCAGGTAAAGGTTCCTACCAAAAAAGAAGCCTGGTGACCTGAGTTTGGTGTCCAGAACCCACATGAGGGAAAGATTTGGCACATTGCCCCTTGACCTCCACAAGTGCACGATGACACCCATGTGTGTGCAATGATATAAGTCATTAAAATGCGGAAAAGACGTCATGCCGGCCAGTTTGAATTTGAATTTCCTTCCAAAACTACTAAAATGTTAAAAAAAAAAAAGGTAAAGGTCTGTCTGACCCTCCTCAAAAGGATAGCATATGTGATGCCCACTGATACCCGCTGTTGCCCACTGATGCCTGCTGATGCTCACTGACACCCCCACTGATGCCCACTGATGCTCACTGACACCCACTGATGCTCACTGACACCCACTGATGCTCACTGACACCCACTGATGCTCACTGACACCCACTGACGACCACTGACACCCAATGATGCCCACTGATGCCCACTGACACCCACTAATACCCACTGATGCTCACTGACACCCACTGATGCCCACTGTTGCCCGCTGTTGCCCACTGATGCCCACAGATGCCCACTGACGCCCACTGACACCCACTGATGCCCGCTGTTGCCCACTGATGCCCAGAGATGCCCACTGATGCCCACTGTTGCCCACTGATGCTCACTGATACCCACTGACGCCCACTGATGGCCACTGATGACAAGCCTCCCCAGTGCCCAGCACAGGTCCAGGCTCCACTGTCCCCCTGGAAACTGACACAATGTGAGGGAACGCGAAGTTCACATTGCAACTTAACTCAGAGGATGGGTGCTGTGTGTGCAAGGAAGGTCTGTCCTTGAGGCCTGTCAGCAGTGTACATCCTTCTGGGAGGCCCCTGTGGTGACCAAGAGAAACCACAGTGACTGAAGGGGAACTCGGGTCCTCTGTCCCTGAGCAAGTTCTCCAGGGACCACAGAAAATACCCAAGGAATGTCCCTGCCTTCTCTCCTTTAGGTTCCCTCTTTGTCCTAACTATATTCTGGCTTCCTCCTCCTTTTCTTTCTCCTCCTCCTTTTCTTTCTCTTCCTCCTTTTCTTTCTCTTTCTTCTTTTCTCCCTCCTTTTCTTCCTCCTCTTCCCTCTCCTCCTCTGAAGGGGCTGGAGTCCTGGCTCCTTTGACTTCAAAGGCAGCTACTATCAATCCAGAACAGTAGGAGGTCTCCAGCACCCTCTGTCCCTTGTCCCTGTGTTGGGGACACATCAGACTGACGACGTCTAAGGTGAGCCCCTAACTGTACCCTTAGGAGATTCTATATAATTTCCTCTATCCCCAAAAGGAAGAGCCAGGCACTCCAAGAATAGTCTGGTCCACAGGGAAGCAGGCATGGATGTCTTTGGGGCTCAGGCATCTGCCATTTATCCCTGAGTCTGAGGCTGTCCAGAAAACATCTTCCAACCAAGGACAGTCACAGGTAGGATTAGGGAAACCCGGCCCTTTGAGCTGTGTCCACTGCAGTCTGCAGACTCAAGCCACAGCTGGAGCAAAGCCTTTCACGGCTTCTTTGTACCAGTGCCAGCTCCAGGATTCAGAGTGGCCCAGAGTTAGACACCAAGATGGCTGGAGCACAGCACAGCACGCCTCTCAAGTTGTCGTGAGCCTTTCGTCTATGTGCCAGAGTCAGTGTATCTGAAGCCTCTGAGGGCCTTTGGATTAGAATGGTCCTCCATCCTACACAAGAGGATTCCAAGCAAGGTCAAATGGCCCATGCTGATGAGCCATATGTGAGCCCAGGGCAGAAACTGATGTTTTCAAGTCAGTCTGTGTCTATCTGTCCACCTGACCTTAATCCTCAACATCTCTGCTCTCCGTGTGGCCCTCTTTATGTGAGCCTGGCTGAAATTATTTTTAAACATATTTCATCAGTTATATAGGAAAGTTCTTTTTTATTACATTTATTTATGTTTGTGGAGGTCAGAGGACAATTTGTGGAAGTTGGTTCTCTCGCTTCATCCAGGGAATCCTAGAAATCGAACCAGGTCATCAAATTTGGCAGCAAGCACCTTTACCCACGGGGCTATTGCGCTGACCCCAAAGCGACTCTTTCCGCTGAGTTTTTGTCCTTTTGTCACCTTCAGGTCCTGGAGGTACAGCTCAGTTACTAGTGTGCACACTAGCGAAACCAAAACAGCTTCCAGAAGCCCGCATGTCTTCCTCCTGCAGCTTCACCCAGGAAACCACTCTTCTGAGTTTTTGTTTTACTTTTCATTCCAGCTTCCTTTATTTAATGTGGAAGCCTGGCTTGAAACACACAGAAACCACATGCAGAACAGACTTCCATTCTGAGAACGGCCACGTTGGTATTTCAAGTGTAAAGGGACAGATTTTCTGCGATACTCACTTGGAATTACTTCCCATCCCTGCGAGGCTTTGGAAACTACAGTTCTTGGCTTGTTCCTTAATTGACTGCATCTAACTTAACACTTTCCCAAGAAGGGGCACATTTCTGAAGTGGCACACACAGGAAAGTCCCTGGGTGAACTGTAGGTGACTCCCACAGTCACTTGTGACCCACAAAGTCAACTATTTGCACAAAATAGGCAAGGAAGGGCTTGGAAAAGGAGGGGTGCAATTAAACTGTTGATGAGTTTGGTCCTGGGCCAATCAGCCTAAGACCAGGGACAGAAACAGGGTTTGATTTTTCTTTTCTCTCTTCCTCTTCTTCTTCCTCTCTCTCTCTCTCTCTCTCTCTCTCTCTCTCTCTCTCTCTCTCTCTCTCTCTCTCTCTCTCTCTCTCTCTTTCTCTGTTTAGTCCTTGCTGAATTGGAACTCACTCAGTAGACCAGGCTGGATTCAAACTCACCACCTCCAGACTTGATTTTTCTAATATGTGTGTATATGTGTGCATGTGTGGGGGTGTTTATGGGTGTGCATACACATGTATGGATGGACATGTGTGTATATACATACGGTAGTCAGAGGTCAACCTCAAGTTGTCCACCTTGCTATTTTATGGTAGCATTTAAACAGCATGGTAGAACATGTCATTAATCCACCCCTGGGGAGGTAGATACAAGTAGACCCTGCGGGCTTGAGGCCACCCAGACTGGTCTACATAGCAAGTTCTAGGCCAGCCGGGGCTATATAGTGAGACCTTTCTTGAAACAAAATAAAAACCACAGCTACACTTATTGGGGGCACATGCTTGCCACAGCACATATATGAAGGTCAGAATTCCACTTATCGGAGTCAGTTCTCTCCCCTCGCTGTGTGAGTTCCAGGGACTGAACTCAAACCATCAGGCTTGGCTGTTAGCGCCGTTACCCAATGGGTGAGCCACCTTCCCTGCCTGCCTCCTTTCTGTTGTTGCTTTATTTTGTTTTTGTTTTTTTGAGACAAGGTCTCTCACTGGCTTGGAACTTGTCCATTCTGCTAAGCTGGAGAGGCAGTGAGACTAGGGATCACCAGCTCCCCAGTACTAGGATCACAAGTGGGTGCCACCATCCCGGCTATTTTCATGCAGGTTCAGGGGATTGAACTCAGGTCTTCATGTTTGCAAAGCAAGTACTTTACTGACAGAGCCACCTCCCCAGCTAGAGCGCAGAAGGTTGCTGAACCTGGGATGCTGGTGACGCCCCTACAAGCAGTTTCTAAAGTACAAGCTGAGGGAAAGGTGGACTTTAGGTGGGGCAACAGTAGCTGTGTTGGATAGCCCAAAGAGCCAGCCCAGGCCTGGGCTGTAAGGTCTATCCCTGAGAACCACAAAGTGGAGACAGGTGGGATGTGAGAGTCCCCCCTCTTATCCAAGCTTGTGAGGAGTCTGCCCCTCCATGTGGGGGACTTCGGTTTCCAGGTACCAACGGGTGTTTCCTTTTTAGGATAGTACTTCAGGAAGTCCTGCTCCTGAGGGCCCACAATTTTAATGGAACTGTGTCCCTTGTGAAGAAGAATGCAGTTTTCAAACAGAGGTTTGATTCTCAACAGCTGCAGTGTGTCTTTGGAGAGACACAAGCTGTATGGCTTCACAGCTGCTTTATCCATGCTTGTGACTGCAGCTGAGAGACAGCCAGGAGAGTGTTCATGTCTACTACCATCTAGAGCTGTGTGCCTCCATTCACCAAAACCAAACCCAAGGCATGCTTAACTGGTGTCATCCCCAGGCTGGGTGACGAATACAATGATGAATAAAGAGACCCTTGCCCAGTTCTCAGAAGCTGCTCCTCAGCCTGGGTTGTCCCTTGATCTCCACATTAAATCCTGAACCCCCTACCCGCAGTGATCTAACTCGGAAAGAACTCTACACAGTGCCGGGTTCCTTAGGACCTAGCTAGGTGGTTCATCTCCCTTTGGGTTTTCAGCAAATTTATTTGGAATTCTCTTGCCTGTCCTTCGTCCTCAACCTATGGGCCTGATATGACAAATCCTGTTTCCTTTTCTGTGTACTGTATGTCATGGCACCCAGTATGCTTTATCCTATTAAAATAAAACATGGCAGGAAGTGTTGCTCCGTCAGTGAGTGCCTGTCTAACATACATGAAGTCCTGAGTAAGCCCAAGGGTTGGTCCCCAGAGTACAATAAAGCTGGGTGTAGTGTGGTACGTGCCTGTAATCCTAGTCTGTGTGCTGTAGAGACAGGAAGATCAGGGATTTAAGGTCATCCTTGCCTTCATAGGGTATTCAAGCCTGGCCTCCAATCATGAGGCAAGCTTGTCCCCGCTACAGGCTCCTGCGCCAACCCCCACCCCCGCACTCACATTCATCAGATATGCACACCAAGAATCCGTATTCTAACACACTTCCCAGGGGACTCTGACACAGGCACGATGGCCCACCTTGTACGGGAGACATGTCCATAACCATGGTTTCTCCCTGTAGCGTCCCGGTCCTCCTAGCCTCCAGCAGGTCTTTTGACATCGTGACATGACATCGCCATTTATAGAGTTCTTGCTCAGAAACTGTTCCATCAAGTCTTTAAAGCTTGCCAAAAAAAAAAATCTTAGAATATTTTACATAAAGTTAGAATTCAGTTTTGGGCTACATTCATATCTCTCCTCAGCCCATGGGTCTCAGGATGGACCTGCCTGCTGGTGACAGCTAACACGCATGGCTGTCTTCATTGTTTAGAAGACGACTTTGACCATGACCTTGGGAATCTTGACTCCACTCTTTTTCTCTCCAAGACCCTCCACATGCTTCCCAGACCTGCAAGGGCCTCGTTGCCGACTCTGCCTTCCCAGGTGTACGACGTTCCTGTCCAGAGCCGGATCTCCTCAACCCTGAAGGTAAGCTTCTCTGCACCCTTCCACACCCTAAGGTTTGGTGCCCCGTCTGAGTTCCCCAAGTCATTTACCGTTGTGGTTTTCTTCATTCACAGTGCTGACTTCCTGAAGATGAGCTTCCAGGGTTTATTTGGGTGGCTGCTAGGACATGTCTGTGCTTGTAGCCCTCCTCCACCCCACCCCCACACCTTGAGCTGAGAAGGTGCCCGTGCTTAGACACACGCACAACCACGTGCGCACACACTCACACACACGGGGGTGGGGAGAGAGTCGGGAGCCATTGAAGAGGAGCAGCAAGCAGGCCGGTCAGCATCAACACAATGGGGTGTCTTGGAGAAGCAGAGTTCCAGGACTCCATTTCATGCTGTTGTTGAGCATGGCCCTGCTTATGGCCCTCACAGCCACCAAGTCCCTCATAACCTCTGAGCTGTATGGAAACTCTAAGGGGTTTCCTGTCCCTCACCGGGCAGCGCCACGGGCACTTCTAATGAAAGTGATTGGCTTTTCTCCAGGCATTGCTGCTGAAACAGACAGATGATTCAGCGACCACCTTTAGAAAGAATTCAGAGATGTGATCGTTAGCAAAGTTAGTTTAAGATGTTTTGGTTAATGGCTTCGAGGCAGAAAATTTCAAGGAACAATTTATAGTTTAGAAAGGCAACACTTCTGATAGTTGAGCAAGGGACTCGTTGAGGTCAGGGGCAAGAACAAAGGCAGCCTGTTATTACTGACTGACTCTTGCTAAAGATGGGTTGGTGACCAAAAGCAATAATTAATTTCTTGTACCCATTTTTGTCCTCAGCTTTCTGGTATGATTTAAGAAAAAAAAAAAAACTATTGGTGAATGGGTGTGCACTTTGAGGACTTAAAGTAGAAATGACTTTTTTATATATATAAAAGTTTATATTTGTGATTTTTTTATAAGATTACCCTTTGAGATAAATCATAAAATAATTGATCTTTTCTTTGTAATTGCAAACAGCTGCCTGCCAGTACAAAAGGAACTGACTGTAATATTCTTGGCTTGCTTAAATCTTTGTTAATTAATTTTAAAAGAATCATTGCTTTGGGGTGACGATATTATGGTGGGAAAATTAATACAAAGGAAAATGTTTACTTGTGGATGTCTAAGAAAAACATGTGACTTAATCATGTGATCATAATGTAATTTCTTCCTCTGCAAAGATTTTAATTTGTTTTTGGAAAATATGTAACTTTTAGTTGTAAAGGTTATCTTTTCTTGCATAGAAATCTTTGCCTTAGGATCATAGAAGAGAGAAGAGAAATAAGAGAGGTAGAAAGCGAACATCAGGGAAGATGGAGAAGGAGAACATCAGGGAGGACAGAGGAGAGCGTCAGGGAGGATGGAGGAGAACGTCAGGGAGGACGGAGGAGAGCGTCAGGGAGGACGGAGGAGAGCGTCAGGGAGGACGGAGGAGAGCGTCAGGGAGGACGGAGGAGAACGTCAGGGAGGACGGAGGAGAGCGTCAGGGAGGACAGAGGAGAGCGTCAGGGAGGATGGAGGAGGATGTCAGAGAAGAAGGAGGAAGAGGAAAGCAACAGAGTAAAAGAAGAGAACAGAGAAAAAACCAGTAGGAGCAGACAGAGAAAAAACTAAAATGAAAAATTAAGCTTTGACCCTCAGAAAAGTTTTCTGTGTGTGCATGCAGTTGTGCCGACTCCACACCTCTTCGGTACCTGACCTGCTGAGGGCAGGTTCCTCAGCAAAAGAGAGAGACATAGAGAGACAGAGACAGAGCGGTAGAGACAGAGCGATAGAGACAGAGAGACAGAATTGATTTTGGTTAAAAAAAAAAACTGAGGGGGTTCAAGTTGGTGGCTGAGCACAGCTATCATAACGTAACAAAGAACTGTGACTTTAAGCCCCAAAGTGTTCAGGGCTTTGTGTCTTTCATTGGCAAACACTGAACTTGTGGAGTTTGTGTGGGAAACCCTTTGAAAAGAGAACTCAAAAGTTGCCCTTCTTTGCGGTCTTTCCCTAGAATCTAGAGAGAGAGCAGTGCTACGACATACCCACCAGCTCCCAGAAGACGGCGCTCCACTCTTCCGCCAGCCAGGCAAGTGGGAGTATGAACGGACAGGGGACGGGGAGCTAGGCGACTAAGCATCCTCTGGGAAAACTTTATTAGCTAGATGAATTGCCATCTTTCTGCTGCTCTGATGAGATACCCGAGATAAGCAACTTATGGAGAGGGAAGGTTTACTTCGGTTCACAGTTTCAGAGCTCATGATTGGTTGTTGGTTGCTTTGAAAACTGTGGTGCAGTGCACCTCTGCGAGAGAGCACATGGAGAAACGAGATGCTTGCTCTATGAAGGCAAGGGAACAAAGAGAGAGAAGAGAGGGTTGGAGTTCTAGTATTCCTTCAAGGTCACAGCCCCAGTGACTCAACTTCCTTCTGCTAGGCTCCAGCTTCCAAAGGAGCTGTTCACCTTCTAACAGCAGCTCATGCTAAGGACAAGCCCTCAGTATCAAGGAACATTCCAGATTCACATTGTAGCACTTGACTAAAAGGCAGGTTCAGAGTCCTGTAACAAGCTCCAATGCCTCCTTGCCCTGCTATCCAGGACTAGGGCAGTGGGCTGTAGCAATGGCTCTGTTGGTAAGAGCTCGCCTTGCAACTGCGAGGAACTGAGTTTGGATCTCCTGAGCTCACATTCTTTCTAAAAAGTGGAGTTGGAGAGTTGGCAAAGAGCCACTGGCTGTTCTTCCTGAGGTCCCAAGTTCCCAGCATCGACACAACGGCTCGCTGGAGTCTATAACTCCAGTCCCAGGGAATCTGGTGCTCTTTCCCAGACTCCACGAGTGGCAGATGTGCACATGGTATACATACATGCGGGATGAACACCCACATACATACAATATTTTAAATGCTGAGCACAAGCCAGTAGTCCCAGAGTTGGGAAGGTGGAGGCAGGAGGATTGCTAGAGATGATGGGCCAGCAAATCTATTGAGTTTTAGGTTCAGTGAGACACCCTGTCTCGAAATCCAAGGGGAAGAACAATAGAAGAAGATTCCCAGTGTACATCTCTGACCTATGGAGGTGGGGAGACAGAGAGAGAGAATGGTTAGGTCATTTAACTTTCCCATGCCTCCATTCTTACTGCACATTCTGGAATATTCTGTGAGCTAATTGGTATAAGCCACAGAGAGAAGCTCAGCAGGTGCTAGAGAATGACGTCTTGTGAGGGATCGCATTGGTGTGTTGTCTCAAAGCACGTGTCACCTTTGTGCAGAGGAACATCATTTGAGGTCCCTCGTGGGGGGGGCATTTGTCATTGCACTCGACCAGATGTGTCCCACAAGCGTGGTCCCGTTGAGGGAGTGTGGGATTCGGGAGATCTTCCAACACTGCTGCATCGTAGCAGCGTAGTGGGTGAGGCGGAAGTTCGTGAGATGTGAGAGAAAAGGTTACAGAGGCCATGAGGAGCAGAGGGAGCAACTGGGACGTTAAACAAGGGGGTATGAGGGAGGGTTCTGAACTATGGAGAGAAAACCAACATGGGAAGGGGATGCTGTATTAGTTCCCTTTGCTGTGATGAGACCACCGTGACCAAGGTAACTTATAAAATGGAGCATTTAACTGGGGTTATGGCTCCAGAGGTTAGAATCCATGATGGCAGCGGGAACAGCTGAAAGCTCAGATCTTGAACAATAAGCAGAGAGCACAGGGGTGGTAGGAGGCTTCTGAAGCAAAGTCTGCCCTTGTGACTCATCTCTTTTGACAAGGCCACGCCTAATCCTCTCAGACCCGTTCTCCAACTGGGAACCAAGCATTCTAACATAGGAGCCTATGAAGGCCATTCTCATTCAAACCACCACCGACATGCAGGAGTGGGGACAGACAAAGATGGGCTGTGGAAAGAAAGGAGATTCAGAAGGAGGTGAGGTCAGGCTGTGAGGGACCTTGAGTGACAAGAGCAGTGGGGGGACACTGAAGGAACCTGAGCAAGAGTGCCACTCAGGTGTAAAGACCCTTTCAAACTCTTGCGATTGCTACTAACCCGGACAGCTTCGTGTGGTTTTTCCTCAGGGCCAGAGGGTTGTGCTGACACCAACAGCTGCCTTCAGACAAGGTGGTGGCTACAACACGTTATCCAGCCCTCAGCAACCAGAGTGGAGGAACAATGCTCCAGTGTTGCTGGGAAAGGCCGACATCAGAAATGCTTCTCTGACCAGCTTCACCAGAGAGTTGGGGTCTAGTGCCAACCCAGGATGCCCATCTGCTGTGCGCACCGGAGCTGTGACTCTCTCCCCACAGCCGGACAGCAGAGTGCAGAAGAAAAGCAGCCCCCCAGAAGAGCCTTCCTACGCTGTCCCAGCACCCAGAGACTCACTTCCCTCGGATGCGGTCAGCAGCTACAATGTCCCTTCCGGGTTTCTCATTCCCAGAGTGGAGCAACAGAACACCAAGCCCAACATCTATGACACCCCGAAAGCCACACACGGTGTGTCTCAGGCTGGGAAGGAGCTGGAGGAAGTCAAAGAGGTTCCAGAGACTATCCCCTGGATCTCCAGACAGCCAAATTCCCTGACTCCTGACTCAGACCAATTATCGGTTGCCAGCTCAGACAGCAGAGCAAGTATGGTGTCTTCGTGCTCCTCCGTGTCCGTGGACTCCTCCCCCAGCACCTCCTCCGAGGACTCTGCGAAAGAGCTGTGGATGGACGTGGATTTTGCCAAAGAGACGGCAATGGCCCTGCAGCACAAAGTGGCCAGTTCTGCAGCGGGCCTGCTGCTCTACGTAAGCAGGACTTGGAGGTTCAAAGACTCCTTGGAGAGCAACATCCACATGATCCGCAGGGCCGCGGACCACATCGAAGAATCCTTAAGAGAGTTTCTGGATTTTGCCCAAGGGGTTGGTGGGACTGCTGGCAGTCTTACGGACAGCCAGCTTCAGGCTAGGATTAGAGATCAGCTTCTAATAATCTCGGGTTCCTACCAGATTCTGCTGGATGCAAAGGGGAACCTAGACCGCTGCAACTGGCCCCTTGATGTTCTCGTGACAGACAAAATCCAAAACAACCTGGATGACCTGGAGAGGTTTGTCATGGTGACGAGGATGGTTCCAGAAGATGTCAAGAGATTTACCTCCATTGTCATTGCCAACGGGAGGCTCCTTTTTAAACAGAACTGTGAGAAAGGAGAGACGGAGCCAAAGTGCGAAAGATGCATCCAACCTCCCCAAAGAGAAACCCAGTCAAATGAACACTGCCTTCAGCTAGTAAAGAAAAGCAGAGTGACTGTCTGTGGACAGGTGAGTTCGGGTGACAAATAGTACACCAGGGAGCCTCATTTGTTTCCTGAAATGGTCACCAGAGAGGGAGATGCCTGGAATGTGTGCACGTGGAAGTGTGCACCTGTACGTGTGTGTGGAGGCCAGAGGACAACCCTGGCTGCTTTTCCTCAGTGTCTCCCGCTGACCTGGAAGTGGCGCAGTAGGCTAGGATAGCTGGAAAGCGGGGCCTAGGGAGCCGCCTTCCTCTGCCTCCCTAGCACTGGAGTGACAAGCTTGTGCCACCACACCCAACTTTTCCCAAGGGTTCCAGTGGTTGAACCAGGTGCTTGTCCTTGCAAAGCACCTCATTGAACCATCTCCCAGGCCCCTGTATGTGTGTGCATGTAGTGTTCTGTCTGCCTCTGCCATTCTCCGTCTTGTTTTTATTGTTGTTCTTTTGGTTTGTTTGTTTGTTTGTTTATGACAGGGTCTCACTGTGTAGTCTTGGTCTAGAACTCAGAGAGCTACCTCCACCTCTCCCTCTCTGCCTCCCGAAGGCTGGGTTTAAAGGCGTTTGCCACCATGACTGAAATCATTAAATTTTCTACTCTTTATTTTGGAAAGGATGGCCCTAAATTGCCCAAGCAGGCTTTGAACTTGGGCCCCTCCTGCCTTAGCCTCCTTTCCTAGTTAGGGTTATTGCTACTGTTATAATAAAACACCATGACCAAAATCAAGTTGGGGAGGACTTTATTTGGCTTACACTTCCACATCATAGTCCATCACTGAAGGAAGTCAGGACAGGAACTCAAGCAGGGAAGGCACCTGGCTTGCTCCACATGGCTTGCTCAGTCTGCTTTCTTACAGAACCCAGGACCTTCAGCCCAGGGGTGGCCCACTACAATGGGCAGGGCCCTCCCACATCAATTACTAGTTAAGAAAACATCCTATAGGCTTGCCTACAGCCTGATCTTATGAGGACATTTTCTCAATTGGGTTCCCTCCCGTCCCATGACTCTAGCTTGTGTTATGTTGACATAAAACTACCCAGCACATCTCCCATGATGCTGAAGTCACAGACCTGTGCTGCTACCTGCCAGGTTTCTCCGCATTTCTAGGTTGTCATTGTCGATGCGTTTCTCAGAGTCACAGGAGGGAAACACACATTCTCCCTGATGCTGGACTGACCAGCCTGCTGCTCCAGGGACTCCAACAAACACTTCTCTGGCTGACTGCCTTTGGACCCACAAGGAGACCCTTGAGTCCAGGGACTATCAGACTGCAGAGGCCCAGCAAGTCACTGTGACAGCAGACAGTTGTCACTTCCCAGGTTCTTCTGAAGTGCATGGCTGATCGAGGAGAGTTGACATATTCTAGAAAGTTGGCTGGTTTTAATTTCCACTTTATCAGGATACATTGGCAGGCAGAATCCAGCCCTTTGTTGCCAATGCCAATGAATGCATCCATAGGCAGAAGCATGAACAGAACCTCCCGTTTAAAAGTAAATTTAAGTGGGGCACCGTGGTGCACGCTTGTAACCTCTGTACTCAGGAAGCTGGGGAGGAGGTGGTGAGTTCCAGGCCAATCTAGGCTACATGGCAAGATCTTGGGGGTGGGGAGGGGGCATAAAAACCACCAACCATAACAATGAAACAAAAAGGTGAGCTTAAACAGGCATAGCATTGTGAAAGCTAGTCAAATTAGTAATCTGAAGATTTAATTTTTTCAGAAGCCACCTAACCCACAAGAGAAAGGAGAGCCTATCTTGGAACAAAGGTCGGATGAAAATAAAGATTTCCATGCCACGGTAAGCCCTCATGCTCTCCGTGGCTCTGATGAATATGATTTGCCCCGGAGAACTCTCCGTGGTCTATGAAAATGTAGAGTTATAGCCTAGTCCATGTTAGTGACATCCATCTGCCTCCTGCTCTCCTTAGTGATGGAGGGACCCTGGGCACCCGGGTGGGTAATGGAGGGACCCTGGGCACCCGGGTGGGTAATGGAGGGACCCTGGGCACCCAAGCGGGTAATGGAGGGATCCTGGGCACCCGGGTGGAGCACGCACCCCTAAGCAGCATCAGGGAAAGAACACTGTCACAAGCCCTGAAAGAATTTTCTCTTTCCTTCCCTCCTGTCTTTGTCTTTGGAACTGAATCTAGGGCTCTGTGCAAGACAGGCAAAGTCCAGTGAGCTGCACTCAGCCTGGCAACCCTTTCATGTTTTGATAATTACAGTAAACCATTTGAGGGGGAGTGTTAATGCTTCTTCATAGTATCTTTGACACTTGATCAGTGTCTTTTAAACCAGAGATTTTATCACTCTTTGTTCTTCTTGGCTGTCTTCTATTTGTGGCAGAAAGCAGTTTTCCACTTACCAACTTTAAATGTTTTCTCTAAATTAATTAAAGTATGAACAATGAATCCAGGACTAGAGAGATGGCCAGGTAGGTAAGAGTACTTGCTGTGCAGACCTGAGTTCAAAACCCTGGAACCCATATAAAAAAGCCAGGCATGGCTGACTACCATGTGCGTGTAACCCCAGTATTGGGAGGCAGTGGGTAGAGACAGGCAGATTCTGGGAGCTCACTAACTAGTCAGCCTAGTCAAGATGGGGACCTTCTGGTTCTGTGAGAGACCTATCTCAAGGCAATAAGACAGAGGAAGACTGGGGAAGAAACTGGACACCATGTTTTGGCTTCTGAATGCATGTGCACAGTCAATATCTGTATATGTGCATAATTTCAACACACACACACACACACACACACACACACACACAGGCAACGAGTCCATTTAAAAACCAAGTAAGAAGCCAGCCAATGTTGAAAGGCAAGAGAAGTGAAAGTTATAGAAACTGTAGAGTTGCAGTAAACCGGATCAACAACTGGGGTATTGGAGAGAGCAAAGGAGGACAGAGGTGTCCACTGACTTGGACAGGGTGTCTGCCTTCTCAGAGCTCACCTAGCACTTGGCCTTGGTTTTGCATCCCTCGCAAGTGATGCAAGTCAAGTCCAGGAGCCACATCTGACAGGGCTGCTTCACACTAACAGGGCGTCCTTGTTGGCTCTGGGAGACAGGGCTCCATATATGGGATGCCCCACTCAGCACCCCAGGACTCCTGCCCACTAACTGCCTGAAGCGGTTCCTCATTAAGAAATAATGATAGGGGGCTGGAGAGATGGCTCAGTGGTTAAGAGCACTGACTGCTCTTCCTAGAGGTCCTGAGTTCAATTCCCAGCAACCACAAGGTGGCTCACAACCATCTATAAAGAGATCTGGTGCCCTCTTCTGGCGTGCAGGCATACATGGAGGCAGAATGTTGTATACATAATAAATAAATAAATCCTAAAAAAAAAGAAAGAAAGAAAGAAAAGAAAAGAAAGAAAGAAAGAAAGAAAGAAAGAAAGAAAGAAAGAAAGAAAGAAAGAAATAACGATAGCTTCCTCCCCATCCTTGCCCCAGGTAAAGCATCACTACATTTTAAGTTTGCCTACACTTGATATTTTCAAGCCAAGATGCTCATGATACAATGTCTGCCTCACCACATTGGTCAGGCCAGTCTTGAGCTGGCAATCTTCCTGTCTCCACCTCCAAAGAGTGGGGATAAACACCCAGTTCCCCCACTTCTTGAACATTTGAAAGTTGCAGATTTATCTTTATCAATGCGTTCCTTAGAAAGTGTTTCTTACGGTTTACAGAGCTGGTTGGATAAAACAGCATGCACAGACACACTTTGATCTGTAACACAAGAATACACAGTTGCATGCCGAACAGTGCTGCCACCTATAATACAAGAACACACAGTTGCATGCCGAGCAGTGCTTTGAAAACATTGGCATTGGCCAGCTCTGGATTTCCTTAGCAAACCTTTTTCTTACAAGGGTTCTTGCAAATGGAACCCACACAGGAGAAGAGTGACAGCTGCAGCCTGCGGATGGTCCTAGCCCTTACGTATTCTCTCCTTCCTCTCCTCTAGAGCCCTAGCTCTCTTCCCTCTCCTGCTCCCAATCGGCAGGATGCAGACAGGAAGATCCACCTGTCCGAGCACTGCAGGCTCTATTTCGGAGCACTCTTCAAAGCCATCGGCGTCTTTACCAGCAGCCTGAGCAACAGCCAGCCCCCTGAGGTCTTCATCACTCAGAGCAAGCTGGTCATCACAGTTGGGCAGAAGCTCGTGGACACACTGTGCAAGGAGACCCAGGACAAGGATGAACGCAACGAGATCCTGCATGGCAGCAGTCACCTGTGTGGACTGCTCAAGGACCTGGCGCTGGCCACCAAGAACGCGGTGATTAAGTACCCGAGCCCCAGTGCCCTGGGCTGCCTCCAGACAGAGGTGGAGAAACTAGAGCATCACACTCGGAAATTCAGAGAGACATTGGAATGAAGCCGTTTCTAACACCTCCTAGAGAGGTCAACTCCTGGCTAGCTCCGCACCTACAGCTGGTGTCTCTGTCCTGTGGAAAAGCCAGTCACATGGGTTCAAACAGCCACAGCCCTCGGAGCTGGTATTAGTAAGTGGCTGAGTCTCCAGAGGACACCAGTTGACCACAAAGAGGTCAAGCAGAGGCAGGTGACAAGTCAGGTGACAACCTTGCGATGTTGAACTCACTGTGCCAAGGTGCACAGCACCAACAGCGGGAGTGGCATTGTAGAAGCCATGTTTTGTGCCGGTCAAATGTGTGTGCGGTTTACAGTCATTCTACACTTATTTATTTAGGCAGCACCTAAGGTCGCGGTAAGGGGACTGAAGTGACAGCAGGTATCAGAGGTTCTGCCCTCAGAGTCAGTCTGATCGGAAAGGCAGATGAAGAGACAAAGAAAGGTCTGTAGTCTGTCCGCTGCTGAAGAGAAAGGAAAGTTGGGGAAATGGGATAGAGGAACTTATTTTCAACAGATTCATTTCTGTTGCGTTCATCAGAAAATGTGGTGACCTGCAGGGATTGCTGGTGCCTGTCTTTAAGTCCAGCACTTGGGAGGCAGAAGCCACAGAAGCCAGGCCAGGCATAAGTTCCAAGACAAAGAGGGCTATATAGAGAGAACCTGTTTATTTTTTTAAAAAGCCCCCCCAAAGTAATGACAGTTTGTCTTTTTTATCAGTTAGTTTTGAATTAATACTGTGAGATGTATACAAATTGTGCGTGCGTGTGTGTGTTGCTAGAGAATCTAGGGTTCCATGCATGCTAAGCATGTACTCTGCCACTAAGATTGACCCCCGAGTCCCCCCAAATGTATTTTGGCTATGTTACCTCACCCCAAAGATGACTGTTGTGTTCTGTTGGGTTCCCTACTAACTTATTTTCTATGTTATATATGTGTCAGTCAGTTCCACAGCTCAGTTAGATTATTAGTTTATATTTCACTAGTCTCAAGTCTTATATTATTTATCTGGAATCATGGGTCTAAACACATTTTCAAGGTCCTGGGAGATGGCTCAGGAAGTAAAGGCACCTACTGCCAATCCTGATGGCCTGAGTTCTACTCCAGGGCCCCATGTGGTGAAAGGAGAGAACCGACTCCTGATAACTGTCTTTAAATATCCACACACACACAAAAAAAAAAAACTAAACTGTAACTTAAAAATAAAAACCCAGAAGCACCCTCGCAGCAGTCCTTCCTTGGAAAAGTCTCTGAGCCACGTCTTCCGAGCACTGGGATCAAAGTGAAGAGTTTATTGAAAATGTCTCCTCTTTGAATGCAGCTGCAGGAGTGTGTGCAAGTCTGTATATGTCAGCCTGGACTGGAAAGCAAAACCATCATTTTGTGTGTCTGGGGGGGGCAGGAAGATGTGGCATGAGATGACACCCACACTGTTCACAGCCATGGAGGTGTTACCCAGCGCCCCTCATGCAAACCACTTCCTTTCTTTCCTTGAAGCTCAGCCTTTCAATTCATGTCACCATGGTTACCTTATCCTTCACTCCATGGGAAGATCCCTGTCTCCATTGTCACATGACACCTTCACAAAGCATCTTCAGGCTGTGTCTCCTGCAGTGTGCCAAGGCCAACTTCTATCATTTGTACATGTGGTGGGCACTTTTAACATAGAGACGGTAGGGACTAGAGAGAGGGCGCAGTGGTTAAGAGAAGACCCTGGTTTGGTTCCCAATATCCACTTGGTGGCTCACAACCATCTGTAACTCAAGTTCCAAGGGATCTGACAACCTCGTCTGTCCTCCTCAGGCAGCAAGCATGAAAGTGGTATAATATATACATGTACATATAAACATGTCCTTACATAGTCATACATGCAAACACTCATACACATAGAATAAAAATAAATCCCTTTTAGAATACTGGATGTAGTGGCCAGAGAGCAATTTCTTTTCTTCCAGAGGACCAGAGTTCAAATCTTAATACCTCCCTCAGGTATTAACTGCCTGAAACCACAACTTCAGGAGATCCAATGTCCTCTAGCCTCTGAGAGCACCCATGCAGCACACACATACACATCAACATAAATAATAAAATCTTGTTTTAAAAAAATGTTGCATGTAGAGCCAGGTGTAGCAGTGCATGTCTGCAATTCCAAAACACTTGGAAGGTAGGTAGGAAGATCAGAAGTTCAAGGCCAGCCTGGGCTACATGAGCCCCTCTCTCAAGAGAACAAAACAGGAGCCGGGTGGTAGTGGCACATGCCTTTAATCCCAGCACTCAGGAGGCAGAGGCAGGAGGATCTCTGTAGTTCGAGGCCAGCCTGGTCTACAAGAGCTAGTTCCAGGACAGGCTCCAAAGCCACAGAGAAACCCTGTCTCAAAAAACAAAACAAAACAAAACAAACAAACACAAACAAACAAACAGAAGTAACAGGGGAACAAATGGGAGCAGGAGAAAGAGTGGAGAGAGCAGGTGGACTCAAGCAAGCTAACAGCCACTGCCTAGAGCAGGCTGCTGTTTTCACTTAGTCTCATTACCCTAAAACATGGGAGACTTGGACTCAGCTCGGAGGGTCACACATCAAACCCTGAACAACAGGGTCTCACCTGCTAGGATCCTGCTATGGGTGTGAAAGTTGTGACCACTCTGTCTTACATGTTGGGCTCTCGAGACAACCTACAGCTAAGGATCTCTGTGCAACCTTGGAACTCACTCTGTAGGCCAGGCTGGCCTCAAACTCACAGAGATCCTCCTGCCTCTGCCCGAGTGCTGGATTAAGGTGTGTGCCACCACTGCCCAGCACTGTGATTCATTTCTGTGACAGGGAAGAGACTGTAGGGGTCAGATGCATGGGTGCCAGGAACAAGCTTCCAAAAGCCAAGATCACGCCACAAACTGTAGCACCATACATAGGGCGTTGCCAACCAGAGGGGCTCATATATATATTCCATATATCCAGGCTTCCAGGGGGAAAGCAGATTCAGCCAATGCCTGAATCTCACTGAAAGTATAGCTTAGGTGCAGAAAGCCATGTTTAGCCATTCTGAGCGTGGTGAAAAGCCTTCCCAATTCCAAGTTCCCATGTGCCAATCAATGGTCACTCTTAACAGCTGACTCTCCTAAGCACGGCAGGCAGGCATGCTGCACAGACCTACACGTGCACAGAGACAAGGACTCACAGCACCAAAGCAACTGCACTCACTTTCACGCCGTCCACTGACTGATCCATGTCCCTCCAGCCCCAGGGGGTAATGCAGAGGGGAGCTCTTAGCTTAGGAATGCCCCAACTCTTACAACAGATCCTGACATAGCCAGTGGAGCTGTGTCTCGGAGTCACCATATTTATCTGATTTCCAGCAGCTGGCATTTGGGAGGCAGAGACATGAGGATTGCTGCAGGCTGAGTACAACCAGGGCTATGTGCTGAGACTGTCTCGATTTTCAAAAGTATACCTGTATCTATCAATATAAGTATTGATACAGATACATCCATTTATAGATATATCTGATAGATATTTCTGTGAATTTGACATCAGCCTAGTATAAATAGCAAGTGTAAATATAGCAAGTTACAGGCCAGCCAGGGCAACACATCTCAAAAAATAATAGGTATCTAACTACTGATAGACAGATAGATAGATAGATGCATTTTTGACCAAAAAAAACCTGTCCCATACTCTTTATCTTATTTTTATCTTCCAAGGTTCTCAGCCACAGCATCCTTGGAAAGATAATTTAGAATAAAATGTCATGCGATCTGCTCAGATGTGCAGAAATGGAAGACACCCATTAGAAGTTATCTTCCAGTGAGGTCGGGGATGCAGCTAGATGCAGGGATGGATGCAGCTGGAGGCAGGAAATGCTGCAGGGAATCAAAGGGTATAAAACACTTCTTGCTGCGGAAATACTGGTTTCCTTACTCATTGATATGACTGTCTCCATTTGCACTGCTTCCTTGGCTCAGCGCTGCCCTAACGCCTCACAAACTTGAACCCAGCCCCTCCCCAGTGACA
Organism: Alexandromys fortis; assembly: GCF_014885135.2. Taxonomy (NCBI): domain Eukaryota; kingdom Metazoa; phylum Chordata; class Mammalia; order Rodentia; family Cricetidae; genus Alexandromys; species Alexandromys fortis. Next base: position 3,373,796 of record NW_026067960.1, read on the forward strand.
GACAGTCTAGCAGCTTGTGGCCCGGTGCTGCTTTTCATATTTTTAAATTTCTCAGTTATGTTCAAACCAAGAACTGTTGTTGAGGGATGTGGGTCAGTTGGTAGAGTGTGTGCTTAGCATGCAGGAAGGAGGCCCTGAGTGCCAGCCCCAGAACCTCATAGACAGTGCTGGCACACTCCTGTTATCCCAACACTCGGGTGGGGATTTCAAGGTCATCTCCAACTACTACGGACTTTGAGGCAGGCCTGGGCTATGAGATCCTAGCAAGTAGGCAAGCAAAGAAAATCCTTGTCCACAGAGAGCAAGCACGTTGTGTACAGACTCATGAGAACTATTGCTCACAGCTGTGAGTGCCTTTCCCTTTGAGCACAGACAGCGGTCATCATGGGAGCAAGCCTCCCCGGGTTGACTTCAGAGGACGGCCCAGGAGCTTTAGAACCAGACACACTTTGTTGGCTTTTGGCAACGTCTTGACAACCAAGTGTTTCTAATACCCAACATTCTGCAGCATTTCCTCCACAAAAAAGGAAAGGAAACGGTGGGCGGTGGAGAGAGCAACTTGGCCTCGATTAAGTTCGGTTCACCAAGAGGATGGAAGTGGTGAGGCCCACCTGAGAGATTGCTCAGTGTGACAAGCACTGGGGAGTTGTGTATTCGCTTTGGTGTAAATACGTTCTTTTTCTGAGAGATGGTCTTGCTGCGGAGCCCAGACTAGCTTCAACACTACCATCTTCCCAAGTGCTAGGATTGCAGGCATGGATCATTCCCCAAACAGGTAATATGTAGAAAACACCTTCTTGGGCCAGTGGCTGAGACGGATCAGTGGATAAGGTGCTTCCTGCCAAGCCTGTGCTCAATTCACAGGATCTGTATGGTGGGAGAATAGAACCATCTCCTGTAAATTGTTCTCTGGCCTACACACATGAGCTGTAGCCTACACACATACATGCTGGCAAAACATTCATACACATAAAGTAAAAAGAAATTTTAAAAACTTTTGAGGGGCTGGAGAGATGGCTCAGTGGTTAAGAGCATTGCTTGCGGTCCTAAGTTCAATTCCCAGCAACCACATGGTGGCTCACAACCATCTGTAATGAGGTCTGGTGCCCTCTTCTGGCCTGCAGGCACACACACAGACAGAATATTGTATACATAATAAATATTTAAAAAAAACTTTTGAAAATTCTAATATATAATTTTTTTTTAGGCAGGACAGAAAGGAAAAAAAACTTTTTTTGTTGTTTTTGTTTGGAGACAGGGTTTCTCTGTGTAGCTTTGGCTGTCCTAGAACTTGCTCTGTAGACCAGGCTAGTGTCAAACTCAGAGATCTGCCTGCCTCTGCCTCCTGCAGGGCTGGGATTAAAGGAGTGTGCCACCATAGCCTGGCTAGAAAGGAAAATATAAAGAAACACAGGAAGCGGAGGAAACTCTTACCTAGGGTCAATTCGCATTTCCCACAGACTGAGAGAAACACAACATAACTGACTAAATCACGACTGCTTGCAGACAGATCTCCGTGAGTTCAAGACCAGCCAGGGCTACACAGCCCCTGTCTCAAAGAAAAAGGGGAGAAGGAAGAGAGGAGGGAGGTGGAGAAGGGAGAGGAGGAAAAGGAGGTAGGAGGAGGGAGGGAAGGAAGAAAAAAGGAGATTGCCTACAGAAACTACATTCCTTTTAAAAGAGATCTGTTAAATAAGTACATTGAGCCAGGCATAGTTGCACACGCCTTAAATCCCAGGACTTAGGGGGCAGAGGCAGGCATCTCCATGAGTTCCAGGCCAGCCAAGGGCACAGAGGGAGACCTTGTCTCAAACAAACAAACAAACAACAAAAATACTAGGAGTGTTAAAAACAATAAAAATACTGAGGACATTCTGAATTGGGTAGAGTGCCTGCCTAACACACACAGCGCCTGGGGCACCATGCCAGCACAGCACAAGCTGGCTGTGGTGGAGCACACCTATAATCCCAGCACCGAAGAGGTGGAGGCTGGAGGGTCACAAATTCAAGGTCACCCTTGGCGTGTAGGGAGTTCCACCTTTCTTCCAACCACCAGCACTACTCTGCTTCCTCAAGGGCAGGATGCTTGTGAGTCTTGGGTCTCTCTGTATTAGTACGCTACTCCTATCCCTGAACCTGGACAATGCACCCCACGATGGGAAACTGAGTGAGCCCGCTCATTATTTTGTACCTAACCTGTAGACTTCACTTGATCTCAGAACTTTGCTGCAAGCTGCATCCTTTGCGTTATGTAACTTCAGAAGTCACAAAATCAGATGGTTAGACACCTAAGTGTGACTCCCCCACCTTGAAAAGTCCATACCCAAGTCCTGGGTGTTTGGTATTGTCCCTTTCTATTGTGTGTGTGTGTGTGTATACATACATACATACATACATACATACATACACACACACATATGTATTTATGACATATTAGAAAAACATGGTCTACCACTGAGATATATCCACAGTCCTTAGATTTTTTTTCGAGACAAGGTCTCACTCTGTAGCCTAGGCTGGTCCTAGTACATGCCATGGAGGCTCAGGCTAGCCTTGAATTCAACTCACAAGATTGAAGGCACAGACATAAGGCAGTTCTGGGCCTATAGCCACCTAGGATGCTAGGAACAACAGAGCCCCAGCGGACAGACCACTCCCCTAATGAGGGCGAAAGCACAGAAGAAACGGTTCTTCTGAGACTACCTGTTCACCTCAAGCAGGGGGACTTCAGACTGGCCAACAGAAATCAAGGGGACCACAACTGCCCAGGACGGTTTATACGTGCCTTTCACCCCTGTTGTTCCTCTAGGCCTACAGCTCATACCCGCACCCCGCATACAGGCTGGGTTGTGGCTGAACCCTTGATTTGTCCTCTTCCCAATATGGCCAACCTGAATTATCCCTTCCTCTGCCTTTGCCGTCACTAATCTCTTCTTTCACGGGCACAATGGGATGGGTGGCTAAGCTTAGCTTGTTGGTGACGCTGGAGCCCCAGACTTTGCCCTTAAAAACCTGGATACAGGATGCAGAGATGGTTCAGTGGCTAAGAGGGCTTGCTGTTCTGTGAGTGGACGCTGGATTGGTTCCCGGCACCCCAGCAGCTCACAACCATCCGGAACTCCAGTCCAGAGAGATCCAGCCCTTTTTCTGGCCTCCACGGGCACCCGGACTCACGTGGTTCACAAGCACACATGCAGACCCACATAGGTCTTTAAAAAAAAAAAAAAAAAGTCTGGACTTAAAATACATGAAAGCTAACTGGACAGATTCCGCCCATCTCCTCCTTAGTCTCACAGCAAAGCTCGCCCTGGTGTGCAAAATGCTCAGGGTCCAGGGCCGCAGGCCTCGGAGCCAACAGTGAAGGTGTTGTTTGGCGTTCCCGCCTCACCTAGTGCCTCCCAGCTGCCGGGACCCAGAAAAAGCCCCGGAGCCGCTGGGAAGACAAAAGGCCCGCCCACAGCCGGAAGTGGGCGCATTCCCGAGGACGCGCCGGCGTACGGCCCTGAAGCCACGCCCAACTCCGGGCAACGTTCCCATAGCAACCGCTGCTGAGCCAGGGACTCCTGGATCGTGGAGTGGATGCGTGCAGTGGCCCCGCCCCCGTTGCGGCGCGACGGCTTTTGCGTCCTCGAGGAGCGCCGGAAGTGTCTACGGTTTCGGCAGAGACCCCGGAAGCGGCGGTCTCTGGTTTTGGTTTTTGCTGAGGCTCTGACTCCGGCCTTAGGATGGGTTGCGACGGAGGAACAATCCCCAAGAGGCACGAGCTGGTGAAGGGGCCGAAGAAGGTCGAGAAGGTAAGCAGGGACAGCGGGCGGCCGGGCTCGGGATAAAGTGTCCACCGGCGCCTAAGGAGGGTTTGCTGTTTGCAGTCACTGGACAGTACGATTAGACGGAGGAATCCTCCCAACAGACTGGGTGTTGATGATAAGTAAACATTAAAGCTCAAAAAGACAGAGGCTGGAGGGCTAGTGAGTGGCCCAGCCGGTTAGCGGCGATCGCATTGACAGTTGCTCATGTGTTTTTGTTTTGTTTTCGAATGAGGCTCTCACTAGGTGGCCCTGGCTGTCTGGAACTCCTGCCTCTGCCAGTTGAGTGCTGGAATTAAAGGCGTGGGCCACCATGCCTGGCACTTTGGGTATTTTAAAAAATACCTTTATTTTTAGTTGTGTTTGTGTGTAGACACGTGAGTGCGGTGCCTAATGAGGCCAGAAGAAGGAATCAGATCTCTTAGGGCTGGAGTTACAAGTTTTTGTGAAACATCAGACTGGGCTGTTAGCAACCAAACTCGGGCCCTTTGAAAGAACCGTACAAAGGGCTTAGCCACTGAGCTTGTCTCTCCAGCCTGAGCATCCTGTGTATTAAAGTCTTCCTGGGACAGGCGGTGGTGGCTCACACCTTTAATCCCAGCACTTGGGAGGCAGAGGCAGGCGGATAATGTGTGAGTTCGAGGCCAGACTGGTCTACAGGTGAGTTCCAGGACAGGCACCAAAGCTACACAGAGAAACTCTGTCTTGAAAAACTAAAAAAAAAAAAAGTCTTCCCGGACCATTTCCTTATTTTGTAAGGTCAAACCCTGTATTAAACTGGTTCAGCACTGAGCACATCGAATTGGTGATTGACCCCGATTGATCCCCACCCAAACTCTCGCAGTTTCCAGCACAATGAATATTTTGAATAAATGAGTGAACAGTCTTTAAACCTTACAAGACATTAAACAAACTGTATAGTTCTACACTAATGGCAAGGAAACTGAGTCCAGGAAAGTGAATTAATGCTACCAATGTCATACAGCCTGCAGTTGTGAACCGTTATTCTCATCCAGTTAGGTGCGCTTCAGAGCTGGGGCTGGTGGTGACTGTGTAATATAAGGCATGGAAGGCCCTTGATAACAGTTTCCAGCACTGGGAGAGTAATGTTTTCTAATCCAGCATTCAGTGAACTTTGGATCGGAGGTGAATCCCATCCAGTATTGTGTTTGAGACACTGCATTTGTGGGTATTGACTATACAGATATATATGTATGTATATAATGTATATGTATATATGTATATGTATATATCTCCTATGTGAACTGGGGGCCTTGCATGTCTTAGCTCTGTAGCCTCTATAATGTTTCCTTACATAATAGACATTCACTGAGTGTGTTAAAAGTGAGGCTGGAGTGCCCTCGAACCATGCCACCATGTCACGTTCAAGTGTGCATTAAGTATTCATCCGTCTTTCGTTGTCTCGTGCCCAAGACTGATAAGGAGTAGTGCAATGAATAAAAATAAAATATTGTTGTCCAAAAAATAAAAATAATAATAATCTCAGAGGGTAAAGAAAGAATGATCAGGAAGGGTGGTTTTTATTAACCCCATTCATACAAGTACTTACTAAATGTTTGTTGTGTCTGCTGCTGGTCCTGAGGGCAAAGCTTAGAATAGAGTGATCTGTCCCTTCTAGAACTTCTATTTCAAATGCCAATTATGAAGTAATAATATAGATGGGGGGGTCTGCCCCTGCCTTGACACACAGCTCCTATGTCCCATGGAAATATCACTTGTTCTAAGTGAGATGTTTGATGACTTTTTTTTTTTAATTTGAAATAAGATCTCGCTATGTAGTCCTGGCTGGTCTGGAACTCTCTTTGTAGATCAGACTGGCCTCACTAGTAGAAATCCACCTGCCTCTGCCACAAATGCTAGGGTTAAAGGTGTGTATTATCACACCTAGTCCTGATGACTTGAACTCCTAGCTGGGAACTAGTCACCAAAAATGACAAAATCATGCTTAGAAGCCTTACGCTTATTTTTCTCTTTTGATATTTATTATTTTACCTGTATACACATGAGTTTACATGCACCTCGTATGTGCAGAGACCCAAGAGGCCAGAAGAGGGAATTAGAGTCCCCAGAAACTAGAACTATTAGGGAACCAAAACTGGGTCTTCTGCAAGAGCAGTAATGCTCTTAAACATTGAGTCATCTCTCCAGCCCTGTAACTTGGCACTTTTATACCCCTCCGTATTCCAGGAGGAACTGTTGTGTGCTAACTTTCTGTAAGATACATTAGCTGAGCTAGGTCACAGGGAGAACCCCTCTTGGTATGTGCAAAGTGGTTCTGCTTTTTAAATGCCTGCGCACACTGTTTAATGATGTGATATAAACCTGCTTTGTGTGTGTCAGGTGTTGGTGGATCTTTATTAACAGAACATTAATTTAAAACCTTTTTAAAATTTGTGTTACATGCCGCATATGTGGAGGTCAGTGAGCAACTTTTGGAAACTGGTTCTCTTGTTCCACTGTGGGTTCCAGGGATCACATTGAACTTGGGTTTTTTTTGTCATTGTTGTTGTTGTTTGTTTGTTTGTTTGTTTTGGGTTTTTTTTTCACCTCTGAGACATCTCGCCTGCCCTAATTTTTAAAAACTTTTCAAAGTCCAAACTTCATATATCATTTATTTATTATTTTTATTATTAACTTATGTATGTTAGGCACATGTCTTGCCACCATCTGCATTCTCTACATGACGGCCATATGCATGTTTTCTTTTCTTTTTGTAATTTTTCAGGGGTTTGATTCGGAGGTTTTGTTGTTGTTTTTATTTTCTCTGTGTAGCCTTGGATGTTCTGGAACTTGCTCTGTAGACCAGGCCAGCCTCAAACTTAGAGATCTGCCTATCACTGCCCAGCTCTCTTTTTATGATTTTTAAAAATACGTTTACTTGTTTGGTTGGGGCTATGGGACATAAATAACACATGTGGAGGGCAGAGGACAAGTTCTCTCCTTTACCATATGAGTCCCAAATGTGTGTGTGTGTGTGTGTGTTTGTGTCTGTCGCTCTGCTGTTTTCTTTTAGGAGCAGCATCTTTTTGGGTTATCCAGACTGGCCTCAGACTTTATCTTTTTGCCTCAGTCTCTCAAGTACTGGGATTATGGTCTCTACTGCTCCTGGGTGTATGTCACTGTTCTTGATTTAAAGATTAGAACCATCACAGTGTATGTCTTAGTCATTTTCCTTTGCTGTGATAAACACCATGACCAAGGCAGCTTATAAAGTTTATTTTGACTTATACTTCCTGAGGGAGGGTCCATGGCAGCCAGTGGCAGAGCAGGAACATGGTCATATTTTCATCCACACACAGGAAGCAGAATGAGTGAACAAGAAGGGGGGCAAGGTTATAAATCCTGCAAACTCACCTTCAGGACTGTACTTCCTCCAGCAAGGCTACACCTCCAAGGTTTTATAACTCCTCAAACAGCACCACCCAGTGGGGACCAAGTGTTCATGTATATGGGCCCGTGTGATATGGGATTACCTTCTGTATTCTGTGCATATGTTTTATTGCATTGGTTAATAAAGAAGCTGCTTTGTCCTATGGCAGGGCAGAGTAGAACTAGGCAGGAAAACTAAAGTGAATGCAGGGAGAAAAAGTGGAGTCAGGAAGGCACCACATAGCTGCCCAAGGAGAAAGACACTAGAACCTTACTCTGGTAAGCCACAGTCTCTTAGATACATTTTACATGTGAAAGGACTGGAAAGACTGTGTGCTTTCTTTCCTAGGTTGACAAAGATGCCGAGCTGGTGGCCCAGTGGAACTATTGTACTCTAAGTCAGGAAATCCTGAGGCGCCCAATCGTTGCCTGTGAACTTGGCAGGTATGGATCCTTTACTTAGTCAAGATGAATTGATTCTGTTGATTTTTGATGAGAAGTTAAGGCACTTGATTGATGGACTATGAACTCTCCTAAGCAGATATGTGGGGAAGATGGCCTGCATCTGGACATAGCTCTGCACCTTCCTCCTCAACTTGGTTTACACTCAGGAGCCATAGTAACTGCTTAGATATAAACCTGAAGCAGCCATGACAGCCATAGAGAGCAGCAGGGAGTCGGAGAACTGGAGAGGGCATGACCTGCCTAAAGGGGGTAGGGATGGGGCTGCTACTCACTTCTAGCCGCTTCTTATAACTGAAGAATGTGGGCCTGGTGGTCGTAAATCTTCTGATATTTATTTTTGAAGAACAGGAAAAGTAAGGACTTTCACACTGATTCTTCCAAGTCTTGATGTCCTTGTTTAGGTGTAGTTGAGCCTGGCAGTCTGCCTCCTTAACTTAAAGTTGCTGCTGGGTGTGCTCTGCTCTGCGGCAATTGAAGCAGGGTTACACCTGCTCAGTGTGCTCTGCGGCAGTTGAAGCAGGGTTACACCTGCTCGGTGTGCTCTGCAGCAGTTGAAGCAGGGTTACACCTGCTCAGTGTGCTCTGCAGCAGTTGAAGCAGGGTTACACCTGCTCAGTGTGCTCTGCGGCAGTTGAAGCGGGGTTACACCTGCTCAGTGTGCTCTGCGGCAGTTGAAGCGGGGTTACACCTGCTCAGTGTGCTCTGCGGCAGTTGAAGTGGGGTGACACCCGCTCGGTGTGCTCTGCAGCAGTTGAAGCGGGGTTACACCTGCTCGGTGTGCTCTGCAGCAGTTGAAGTGGGGTTACACCTGTCTTTAGCAGCACAGGATGTTGTTAGCAATGTGGGTGACTTTAGTCATGTTGAGTTCTCCGTTTGGTTATCTGAAATCACTGCTGTTGTATAAACTGATCCTTACTCTTGTAGACTGTATAACAAAGATGCTGTCATCGAGTTCCTGTTGGACAAATCTGCTGAAAAGGCTCTGGGGAAGGCAGCATCACACATTCGAAGCATCAAGGTAGGACAAGGGACATGGGTGAGCTCCAAGGGCCTCGGTGAGTGAGGTCACTGTTACAGGATTTGTGTATGATAGAGGTGGCTCAGTGCGGGGAAGCACTTGCCGCTTGCCTGATGGTGCAAACCTAGAACCCGATTTCCGTCCCTGGGACCCACATGGTGGAAGGAGAGAAACAACCCAATAGGTTGGCCTCTGACCTCCCCGGGTGTGCTGTAATGGGTGTGTGTAAGCACCTGTGTACACACACACACTAAAGTAAATACATGAATAAGCACATAAAATTCCTTTTTAAAAACTGGATTTGGGACCTGGGAAGATTGACTAATTGGTAAAAAGCTTGACAGACAAGCATGAGGACTTGAGTTCAAATCTCCAGCACTCAGATAAAAAGCGAGATTTGGTGACGTGTGCCTGTGATCTTGACGCTAGGAGGCTCTCAGCCTCACTGGACAGTTGGTCTGGCTGTGTTGTCGAGCTCCAGGCTCACTTAGACTTTCTGAGAAAATAAGCTGGAGAGATAGGGGAAGACGCCTGAGCAGAATGCAGTGGCTCATGCCAATAGGATATGCTGAAGAGGTGGAGGCAGGAGAATCACCAGGAAGACAGCTGACAGTGACCAGGCCAGAGCCTCACACACACATGCACATGAGCACATGCATGTGTATACACCACACATATAACAAATAAGCATGGAAAGATTACATACCTAATGATGAAATGGTCTCTGTCTTAGACTCATGCAGCTTACAATTCTTTTCTTTCTGGTGCTGCCAAAATGATGAGCATTCCTTAGAAGTCACTTCTCCTGGGCCAGGATGGCCGTACAGCTGACCCGCAGAGCCCTGTGGGCCAAGTGCACACTCCTCCTCCCAGGTCAGGATGGCCGTACAGCTGACCCGCAGAGCCCTGTGGGCCAAGTGCACACTCCTCCTCCCAGGTCAGGATGGCCGTACAGCTGACCTATAGAGCCCTGTGGGTCAAGTGCACACTCCTCCTCCCGGGCCAGGGCGGCCATGTTGCTGACCCGCAGAGCCCTGTGGGTCAGGTGCACTGACTGAGTTCATCTCATCAGCGTTATTCATGGTTCTCCACAGAATGTGACAGAACTCAGGCTTTCTGACAATCCCGCCTGGGAAGGGGATAAAGGAAACACCAAGGGTGACAAACATGATGACCTCCAGCGAGCACGGTTCATCTGCCCTGTGGTGGGCTTGGAGATGAATGGCCGGCACAGGTGAGTAGTGACGGGATGGGTAAAATGACCCTAGTCTCGTTGGGATTTCTCTGTGCTCTCCTAGGGCTGGAGTAGGGCCTTGTGAGAAATAGTGCCCAGTCACGGTGGGCTCCTTCCCCAGCAGCCATCTGTCACTCTGCCCACCCTGCTCAGCTCCATGCCTCTGCTCAGCTCCGTGGCCCTGCTCTATGCTGTGGCCTTGCTCGGCTCCATGTTCTATGTTGTGGCCCTGCTCTGTGCCCTGGTCGGGTACTGCATGTCCACTGGTCTTAGTGCTGGCTCAAGTTGCTCTTCCTTGGTCTCTTTCCAGGTTTTGCTTCCTTCGATGCTGTGGCTGTGTGTTTTCTGAACGCGCATTGAAAGAGATAAAAGCTGAAGTTTGCCACACGGTGAGTTCCCACCATACTCCATTTGTTCCTTCTTGACCGCTGAGGGAGTGGCTTCAGCGTGTCCCCCACTGTCATTTCAGTCCTGAGATCTTTGTCAAAGCATCTAACATGTCTGAGTCTCCTCATCTTCCATGGCTCTTCACTGTTGCAGGTCCAGACTCGCACACACTTCACACCCTGGCCATCTTCTGGGCCCAGTTCTTCTCCAGACTGCCAGCCTGGAGGGCCATGTTCCATCTCCGCCCCATGTGCTCTGCAGATCCTTCTTGCCAGTCCTCATCACTGAGTACCGTGTTACCCCTTGGTCTCATCATCACAGAATTGTGCATGTGTGTGTCAGACTCCCAGCTGGACCGTGTGCTTTTGAGGGCAGGAGACAAGGTGTGCTGTCCCTTGATCTCCAGGCCATGTCACCAGTACGTGAGCACATAAGGAATGTTCCTCCATATCGTCCTTGCCCATCCAAAGGAAAGTGTGATGACGTGGCGCTTGCAGGTGGTACTGCCCTGAGCCTTGCCTTCTTTGGGTTCCTCTGGTGTTTATCTGCCTGACATTTAGTGTAATGTAGATAGAAACCACGCATGACTCTGTTCAGTGAGTGTAGTATGCTTAGGCCTGTCATGGATTGCACCCTCTGTTGGTGGCTTTTCGTGAGCAATTGTCATGGCAGTTCCTGTCCTAGCCTTTTACTGGTGGGGTGTCCTGAGGAAAAGACCCACCAAAGTCCTGCTCCCGGGGAGCCCTCTCCTGCCGGGAGACCCTCATGGAAGGCTCCATAGTCAGGGGAGAGTGTTGACCTTAGCAGTGGGCAGTGGCGACGTCCTGAAGCTTTGAATTCAGCTAAAGCGCACAACGGCACTAGCAAAGCCTGGGCAGGGCACGCTCCACGAAAGAGCCGGAGTGGTTTCTCTTCTGCAGCGTTCCTAAAGCTGATGGGTGACCAAGTCGGGGGTGTGGACTGTGGCTGACTTGTCCAGAGCATGTGCAAATGTCACATAGGGCTTCCCTTTTTAAAAGTGATGTCCTTGGGAGTTAACTGCCTAATGTAGCTGGTGGCATGTATGAGTCTCCTGGTGAGGGCGGTGACACAGGTGCTGCCTGGGAAGTAAGATCTGAATGACCGTGACTGGAGACGGTGCATCATGTGCTTCCGGCTTGGACTTCAGCAGTGGGGCAAAGCACAGTTTAATCTGCAAGACTGTAGAAGTTGGAGCATCCAGGGCACTGGACAGGCCACAGCACGCGAGGCAGGAATCTCGTTTATCCCCTCCCATCCTTGTCTGCCTCTCGCTGTTAGAAACTGACTGCTGAGACCTGGTTCTTCAGAAAGAATAGAAATTTACTTGACATTCTGGAGGCTGGGAAGTCCAAGCAAGGTGGTGCCAGTGTCCAGCAAGGGCACCGTATTCCATGGTTTAAAGTGGAGGCTGGTGACCTGGGTCTGTGCGTGACAGGGTCAGGCATTGGACCATCATCAGCAAGCTTGGGCTCAAATGTTGGTGAGCATCAAGTGTAAACAAAGCTCCCTTCCTGCTAACAGGAGTCCTCTCTGTCTGTGGAGCGCCCTCCCCCTCAGTGCTTCTCAACACGGTCCCCTCCCCGCTACCCTCTGTCAGATCCTCTGTCTGAATTAAGTGTAGTTATATTCCAGTGTGGTTATGCTCCAGTGTGGTTATGCCCCAGTGTGGTTATGCCCCAGTGTGGTTATGCCCCAGTGTGGTTATGCTCTAGTGTGGTAAGAAAACTTATCCTGTATAAGGACATCCTCATGACATCAGCATTGATTACTTCATGGGGCTGTGTGATCCAGGCACCCACCTCCCAGGACTGCCACCCAGGAACTTCGAGGACACATCCCTGTGGTGTGTCAGTGTTGAGAGCCTGGCATGGAGCAGTTTAGTCTGGGAAAACAGCATCTGTCTAGGCCCCAGACTTCAGTATTTAAAGTTAAGGGGTCATAAGGACTTAGAGTCTTTCCTTTTAGATCCAAACATTCTAAACAAGAACATTTTAAGTAAAGCAATAAATAGAGTCAGGTGTTATCAGGGATCAAACTCCAATAGAAGGTTTGGCTCACTGTGGAAACCCTCCTTAGGTGCCAAGTGCCCAGCAGAGAATCCCGGCTAGACAGTTTCTTCCTTCCCATTCCATGGCTCGATGAGAAGGAGGGAGAACCTCTCTTGGGAAGTTTTGTTTTTTGTTGTTGTTGTTGTTTTCGTTTTGGTGTTTTTGAGATGGGGTTTCTCTGTGTAACTTTGGAACCTGTCCTGGAACTCACTCTGTAGACCAGGCTGGCCTCAAACTTGCATAGACCCGCCAGCCTCTGCCTCTGCCAAGATTAAAGGCTAGACCACCACCGCCCTGGTTTCAGGAAGTTTACAGGTCAGACCTGCAGATTGTACCTGGAGCCACTCACATTCCACTGGCTAGAACCCAGTCACGTAACCACCCCTCAAGGAGCCTGGGAAAAGGAGCCTGGCTGGGTGTGTAGGATGACTGGCCAGTGCTGGCCCTTTCTGCAGAAATCTGCCCTGTGCAGAGATGACACAGCATCTGCAGTGACAGGTGTCGTGATGAGGGAGGGGAGATGAAGCCACGGGGTCAAGACCAAAGAATTGTCAGGTTTTAGGCGCTGTCTGAAATCTCTAAGTCACTAAACTAAGAGCAAGGATAAAGGCCTCTGTGGCAGGAGGGCAGCTTGATCCTGCTTGTCGGCCTGGGGATGCCCTGAGATTTGTCCTTTTGTCTCCACAACTGGCTGCAACTCACACACATGTGCACACACACAGTACACACAGTAATAGTAAAACAATTCAAACAGGCAGAGGCTCCAACTCACTTGGGTCACTCTGTGTACCATGGTGTGTACTTTGCCGTCAGAGAAGAGGACCCAGAGAGGTGAAGGTGCTGTGGTTTGGTTTCTCCAATAATCAGGTGACTGGCCAAAACACCAGGTGAGTTCCTCCGTGTCTTGTAATAAGAAACATTGCCAAGAGGTCAAGGGTATCTTAACATTTTCAGTGCGCAGTAGGGAAAAATATTCGCTGTAACTGACTGCTTCTGTCTTACTTACTTTGCTTAAAGTTGACTTAGATCTACATTAAGATCTCTTCACTCTGCTCGGCTTTCCAGGCCGCATGACTGGATGTCACCTCATCTCGTGTGGGAAAGCCTCAGGTGACAGAGGTCTTTATAGTGTGTGGTAGTTTCCTTTCTAGGGCTCCTACTTTAATTTAAAAAAGAAAGAAAGAAAGAAAGAAAGAAAGAAAGAAAGAAAGAAAGAAAGAAAGAAAGAAAGAAAGAAAGAAAGAAAAGCATTTCCAGGCTGGAGAGAAGGCTCTGGTTGTTCTTGCAGAGGTCCTGAGTTCAATTCCCTGCACCGCATGGCTTCCAGGGGAGCCAGCATGGACTGCTGACTGCCATGGGCATGTGGTACACACGCATACCTGCAGGCGACACATCCATACCCGGACAGTAGTTGAGTGTTGTTGGAATTCGGTCCCTGGGGCAATTGTATGGGGCAGGGTAATGAGGGAGGAAGCTCTACGGTTAAGTCAGGTTTATTAAACAGGTACAAAATGCAGAGTACACTCACAATACAGGAGGCTGCAACCTGCTGCTGCTGTAGCTGCTAATCCTCCCGTTCCCAAGGACAACTGGGGAGGTCTGGGGAAGGCTACCAAGCTGCAGCTTCCAGTACCTGCAAGCCCTCCACAGTCTTAGAGCCCCTATGACCCTTCCCCCTGGGGTTTTATTGGGTCACTATCTCCAGAGAAGACCACGCCCATTGGGCCAAGCCTCTCTGTACAATTAATTGCCTGTCAGACCAAATTCCCACAACAGTTGAACATGTCAGTCTTTGTGTCACGGAGGACATTGTTAGGGAAGGAGTACATATAAAAGTAACAGTGGCAGTAGAAGAGCCGGGGACTTAGGAAGGAAGGACCTGCATCTGTGACTAAGGATGGCTAAGGCCATTCATGCCTTCAGCTGGTACGCCCAGGGTGTTGACTGTTTGCCACATGGATTAACTGACTTGAAAAACTAATTAAAAGTCAAGAGAGGCTCCTCCGTCTCCTTCCACACTTCTGTGCAGCAGCCCCTGTGGTGGTGGCATTGGCCAGTGCCATCGTGGGCCATCCATCATGGCAGAAAGAATGAGTAGATGGCCGGCCAAGACTACACAGACTTCAGGCAGCCCTCTTAAGCTGTGTTTCCCTCTGTAGGATAATTCATTTTACCCAGAGAAGGAGTCCCCTAGATGGTTTTCTGGAATTTTCTAGAACAAAGTTGTACTATTCTTAGCGAACAGGGATAGCTCCAGAGAAGCATGGTTTTCTCCTGGGTGGGGCATTGTTCTGTATTCGTGCCTCTTACACAGCATCTCCAGGCCCTCAGAACAAGACCTGAACTGGACTCATCGGGTGGAGAAATGCGGCCTTCAGCAGCTGCTCCCTGCGGCGCTCAGCCTTCCGGTGCTGATCTGTCCTCCCAGCCACAGCCTCGGTTATTTTCCTCGTGTGCTCTCTCCCTGGCCACGGTCAGCAGGGAAGTCTGGCCAGGAGCATATTTCTGCATTCATTTTTAACTGACTCACATGCAGGAATTGAAACAGCGGCACTGACAAAAGTGTCCCTAGTGGTGGGGTTGACTGTTGAAGTGGCTTTCCTGGGGAAACTGCCAGTGTGACTCTGCGGGGACCTCAGCCTGCCGCAGGGCTTTGAGTCTGTGCCACCTCTCTAGGCACGCCACCACCAGTGGGTCTGTGGACGCCTCAAACTTGGCAAACAAAGCTGGTGATTGGATGAGCCAAGGCAGGTCTCCCAGGCCGTAGACACAGGTGTCTTGGGCATCATGGCCTACGGATAGAAACAGAAATTTAACTGCCCATTCCCCACCAGTTCAATAGGGTCCAAGTAAGTGGTGCACACTTCCTCAGGTGTCAGCTGGGAGGGCTCCTGTGCACAGAGTTCAGAATAAGTAGCATCCCGTAACTGTGGTGTCCGTCGCTGAGGTTGGATTTTGAATTTATAATGAAGGGAATTTTACCTTTGGACTAGTATTTGGAGAACGTTCTAAATGTCAAGAGCCATGATAGCGCTGCTGCACCAGCTGAAGGCTCCTGCCTGTAAACCACACTTGGGAGGCTGAGGCATGAGGATTGCCATGAGTTTGAGACAGACTTAGTACCAGGCCAGTCTGGGCCTGATGAGCCCTGGATCTAATTCCTATTTTAATTATTTACTCTTGGACCAAGCTTCACTCGGAAGAACCAATAGAGCTTTCTGATGAACTGCCCACAGCCAAGGAGACGCCTGAAAGATCATGGAATCAGATCTGACAGCTGTGCAGAATGCAGCCACTTCTATAATTGCAGCACTTGGGGGCTGAGGCAGGAGGATCATAGATTTAAGGCCAGCCTTAGCTACATAGCAAAACCCTGTCTCAAAAGAAAGATGAACAAGGGTCTGGTGGTGTAGCTCAGTAAGGGGTGTGTGTGTGTGTATGTATGTGAGAGAGAGAGAGAGAGAGAGAGAGAGAGAGAGAGAGAGAGAGAGAGAGAGAGATGCTGTTGTAGCTCACTGTAGCTCCCTATTGAATTACAATGTCTACCTTTTTAAAAAAAAAAAAAAAGCAGCAACCTTCTAACCAGGCATGTGCCTTTAATCCCAGGAGGTAGAGACAGGCAGATCTCTGAACTCTGGACTAGCCTGGTCTATATAGTGAGTCTTTCTCCCCACCCCCCAGAAAAACAACCCTCTGAGCTAAACCTTTGCCCAGCCCCTGACCTGGCACTGTCAAGACAACTGTGTTTACCCACCCTTTAGCTACTTTGGCATCAGAGTTGACACCCACCCCCCCATAACCTGTTTATTTTATGTCAATCTTTTAGATAGTTGGGCATGGGGAGCCTGACTTACTCTGCATGTCTGATTTACTGTCCTAATCCAGGGTCCGCACTCAAGTGTCAAGTGGGACGACGCCCTTGTGTGGTAGCTGGTACTGTGCTTAGGAAGCTGCTTGTGGACAAACGGCAGCCCCCAAAAGGGGTGCTGTGCCATGCTACAGCTCTCTCTGTAGTCAGTCTGTGTGGCCTGCAACTTGTACCCCAACATGAGTGCACCCCCACACTCTTGAACTCTGAAGAGCACTGACCCTCTGTTCCCTCATTAGCATAGTGCAGTGAAATGATGATTCCCCCAAAGCTGTCCGGACTCCTCCAAAGTGAGCTGGGGTGGCCGAGGACTGGACCTTATCCTCCTAGAGCGCTACAGCTTCCTATGCGCTGTTTGTCCAGACTGGCTTGCTGTCAGCCAGGGCTCTGCAGACATTTCATAACCGGGCCCACAACTGCCCCTTTTCCTCTGTGACTCAAACCTCTGGGATGCCAGAGAGGTGGAGAATTTGTGGTTCCTGAGAGAGAATCCACCAGAGCAAACCAGAAAGGCACCTTGACAGCAAGAACTCCCTGAGAGCTGCTTGGGTGCCCTGTGCACTGCATGAACCAGACATGGTGGCTGGCGCACATCTCTAATGCCAGCACTGTGCACACAGAGACAGGCTGCTGTTGATTCTTTACCTGTAGACCCCTTGTGACCGTCTTCTTCCTCCATTCTCCATTTAATGGCTTGGATGTTTCCTTCCCAGCCAGCACCTGATGTGGCGCCTGGAGCATCTGAAGGGTGGGGGGACAAAATCAGGTTACACTGTGGTGTGCAGTTCCGGCTGCTAGGATGCAAGCTTTGATAGTCTCTCGAAATTCACTGGATGTGTGTAAAGGGTCCTGAGGACCATGCTGTGGCCCTGGGCTGCGTTTCCCTCTAACAGCCTTGGTAGGTGATGTGGGAACAGGACTTGCAGTGGGTATAGGAAACCATAGAATGGTCCAAGACAATT
The DNA here is from genome assembly GCF_014885135.2 of Alexandromys fortis. Lineage (NCBI taxonomy): Eukaryota > Metazoa > Chordata > Mammalia > Rodentia > Cricetidae > Alexandromys > Alexandromys fortis. Next base: position 3,390,995 of record NW_026067960.1, read on the forward strand.
TCTGCAGGGTCCCTGTTTGCAAGAGTGTTATCTATCGATGGACATAGGCAGCCATGCTTGAAGCAGCTCTCTTCGAAGGAACCAGCCGGCCTTCCTCTAGGATGACTTAATAAACCCACTTAAAGGTTGGCACCAGAGTTCCTTCAGAAGTGGTGGGTTGCCACAGACATTATTTTTTTTTATTTTTGGGCTTTATGTTTTGTCTTGTCTTTTTCTTTTTCCGGTTTCTAATCAAGAACTCATTCTGTAGCCCAGGGTATATTCCCAGAACTGTGACTGACAGATGTGAGCCCTTAGCACAATGCCATAGTAACTATCCAGTAACTTTACCAAGTGGATGAAAACAGATGCAGATTTTTTCCAAACATTATGCCCAGGATTTCCAAAAGGTTCTATTGGAGGAGACACAGAATGAGCCTAAGATGGGAACATGACAAGACTGTCTCCCTACCTCCACACCCCTAGAACCAGAGGCCACCCATGTTCTGCAGGTGGAAGGCCTTGTGAGATGCAGGCCCTGTACAAAGCCACAGCAGGACAGCAGGAAAAAACCCACCCCTGACAGCTACTTCCCAGAGCGGCACCCACACCACGGAGTGATCCTACCTTTCATTTGGTTCAGGGTCGCCCAGTAGTGCATCTCTGGGCTCTGGACATCTTTGGACCACTGCAGCATGCGTTTTGCACGGGAGTCAGTCAGGATGAACCCTACAAACTTTCTCGTAAGTGCGAAGTAAGCACTTCCAGAGTAAACCGTCAGATTATGGGGTGGTTTTTGTTTGAGCCTTGTCTTTGGAGATGTGTGGGCATTTTCTTTGGGGTGAGGCTCAGGGGGGCTCTGGACTGGCTTTGGGTTGGTATTTGGAAGTGGGATCAGCCTGGGAGTGATGTTTTTACCCTTCCACTTGGTTCTGATGTAGCTTATGATTTCTTTGTTGGTTTTGATTGGGAATTCCTGTCCATAGAGATTCATGACATAGTGCCAGTCGAATGTGGAGTGGACAAGGTCTTTCATGCAGTTAATCTCTGCCTGCAGCCTCTTAGGGCCGTCATGAGCCACCTGCTGTGTCTTTGATGAAATGAAGACATTTTCAAAGCAGTTCACAAAGGATTGCACGGCACTCTTGACCTTCTTTGGGGCCTTTTCATCAATGTGGACACAATAGACATTCTGAGGTGCATAAATTGCTCTGAGAAGCCGCACAAACATGGCCAGCTCCTTATGAACATTTATAATATACGCCAAAGAGAAGTTCCTTTCTTCTGCAGACAGGGGTCTCGTTATGAAATGCAGCCCCGAGGCCATCCTGGAACAGTTTCCTGGTGTGCGCAAATGAGAGAGTATTTCAGAATTGTGAGGGGGTTTGCAGAATTGTGCGATTTGGGGGGCTGCCTTTTTCCCTTCAAATAAAGCTGAGCACAGTTCATCTGGATAGAAGCCACATTCCACCACAGCCAAGTGGGCGGGCTCCTCCTCAGCCTCCTCAGGATCTGGGCTCCCCAAGTAAAGGAAGATGAAGGCGCAGATCACGCCACATGCCACAAGTCCAGCCTTTGTGGTTCGGAACTGGCTCATGCTTTGAGCTCAGTGTCTTCTCACCACCATAGCTTTAAATGGCTCCTCCCAGTGTCCTAAAAGAGCAACAGAGAGCATTTAGAGTCAGGTAACCTCCCCCCAACTCTCCTGAAGCACGTTAACTCTGTGTTCTTAAGAATATCACTGGGGTGTGGATGCAGCTCAGCTTGGAGAGTGTCCGCCTGGCATGCCTGAGGCCCTGGGCTCTGTCCCCAGCCCTGCTTGAACCAGGGGTGGTGTTGTCCAGCTGTTACCTCTGCCCTGAGAGGCGGGACGGAAGAGCAGAAGCTCAAGGTCATCCTTGGCTACACAGAAGTTCAGATTTGATCAGTGGATGGCTAGAAAAGTAGATGGGCAGATAGGAAAATGCCATCTGAACAGATACTAGTTTATTGGGTTCTTTGTGTCTTTTGGGGAGGGGAGGTTGTTGTGTTGTACAAGCTGACCTTGAACATGGATTTGAGCAGTCTTCCTGTCTCAGGCTCCCAAGTTGCCGACCTCCAGGTGCATGCAGCACTCCTGAGTGTAATCTGATCGTCTTTTTCTGGATGTACACTCTGAAACTATCACCACATCAGGGCAACTTTCACCCCTAAGTGTCCTTATGCCCCCCGGAAAGCCGTCTTCTTTCTACCCCATCTTTCAGCAGCCATTTATGTCTTTCTGTGTCCCTGGATTCTGTAATGTGATGTAGGTGGGATCATACAGAAGATTCGTGGCTTTTCCGAGTTAGGATAACGATTCTGAGTCAGCCTCCTATTGGAGTTTCCATTAGTTCCTTTGCACTGGTAAGTGTGGTTTTGCACAACTTATTTGTTCAGCTGTTGATGGACTCTTACATCATTTTCAACTTTTCATTATTACAAAGATGCCATGAGCATTGTGCATGAGTCTTTGTATAAACAGATGTCTTTGTCTCAAGTGAACATGGACTAGTGAAACAGCTGTGTCATGTGTTGGGCATGTAGCTGAATAGTGAAACGGCTGTCTCATGTGTTGGGCATGTAGCTTCACTCTGGGCTTTTCCAGGTGAGTACAGCAGCAGGTAGGAGAGTTCAGTTTGCTACACTGCACGTTGGCAGCACTCCATTTCCATGGTAACCATCCTAATCGGCTTGCAAGGGGCAATTCCCTGTGGTTTCACTGTCGTCCCTGATGACTTGTCAGTGCTGAGCACACTTGCGAGTTATTCTCCTGTATTTACGCCTTTCTCCGTTACATTGAGTCTGAATCTTTCCATAGAGGGTTTGAACGACAAATTGAAAGGGCATTTGTGGTTGCAAAGTTAAGCCTGTTGAAATGAGCTGAGGAATTCTTTCTAGGGATTAAAATCAAGGCAGATAATGATGTCTCCTGATGCCAGCATGGTGACCTGTCCAGAACCGCAGTAGATGTGTGGGCAGCTGCAGCTGCAGCAGGCCTTGCTAAGAGCGCATGCTGGAGAACTACTGCATACTATGTTTGTCCTTCTGCATTCAGAGAGCAGAGCTGTCCAGGAGAGACGTCAGGCTGTGCTGTCAGGAGGTCATGTTTGTGAGTCATGGCGAATGGACCTGCACAGCTCTTTTCCTTGGATGTGACTTGGGGACAGGCAGAGCAGCCTTGGGAGCTCTGTCTGTTGTGGGCGGTTTAAATAGCACATTGATTTTCATTGTGGTTTCTTACCACCTAACACGCTTTGAAATACAAAATAGCCGCTGCCCTGGGCAGTGGGTCACAGATACAGTCAACATCTGTCAGTCGCCACAAGTATCAAACCTTAGGGTCTCCTTAGCAAGAGTTTATAAAGCATGCAAGGCCTCCCTTCATATGCATAGCACTCTGGTGCCTCATCATTTCATGTCTGGTCCCCAGAATAAACAGCCCTCCATCCCCAGTGTAGAAATCCACCAGGACAGAGGTCCTTGCTGAAGGAGATGCCGTGCAAGCCTCTCACAACACTTATGAGTCTTTGTTTTGTCATTTTAGGCTTTTACTTATTTTTCTGTTTGGTTTGGTTTTTTGAGACACGATTTCTCTATGTAACTGACAGCCCTGACTGTCCTGGAACTCACTGTGTACACCAGACTGGCCTTGAATTCACAGAGAGGTCTTGCTGGGATTAAGGGTACGTGTCACCATACCCAGCTAAAGATTGGGAATTTTGAGCAAGGTACATGGTACACCATGGTTTTGGTGCACCCCTCCTGGTATGGTAGATTTGCCAGGGAGAAGGCTCAGGGACTGCTTGGTTCTCCGCTGCCTGCATGGATAGGTGTGCCCCCATAAGCCTCAGCTGTAGTCAAGCCCCAGGGACTGTTCTTCAGCCATTTATATAATTAGTGGAGACAGCAGCGTACTCCCTGGCCTCTTAGAGGTGAACGAGAGCAAGCTAAGTTTTTCTTCCTACCTTTCCCCTTGTCCTCAGCCAGCCGACACTGGGGCTGACTGTGTCACTGCTCAGATGCCACTGTTTCAGCACAAGCCTGTTCACTGTTACTATTTCGTCCGTTATACATTCATGTGATCCATTCAGAGGGTTTCCGCAAGCTTTACTGTCAAAGCCCAGCTCATTGTTTCACGTCTCACAGTGAGTGCCTGGTGTTCCACCCTAAGGTTGAGGAGGCACTGGGGAGCCAAGCTAGCTGAGTGTCCCTTCTCCTTCTCCACGGACTGGTGGTTGCCATGCCAGGCTGGTATTGGTTGGTCCCAGACCCAGTGTGACAGAGTTCCCTCAGAGCTACTTTCTGAGCATAGAGACTCAAGTCCCTGTAGCCACAGCAGGGCAGGTTCTCTTCTGTCGTCTTTATTGTCCCTGGGCTCAGGACAGTGTGTCTCCAGCACCCTGAACGTCAGTTTAAGCCACTAGCCATATTGTGTTCATTGGACTGATTTGAACCCACAGACTGTCCAACTGTCCAATAAGATGGGTGTCTAGTTCACAGTGTGCTTACGCCTGAGCCCTGTGTACTGGTTCAGCTGTGTCTGCAGAGGTCTGCTCCTGGGGTGTCTGCTCAGCAAGCTCAGCTACCAGTTCACTTTCAGTACTGCCACTGATAAAAAACTGAGGCTTTAGCCATGGCCTCCAGGCTGACTTAACTGTCAGGGTTAATACACGGTGTCATCTCTCACTTGCTGTGGAAACAGTTCACCCTGCTTCTCTTTGGCTTACAGCCGGAAACCATAGGAGTGTTTTTGAGGGGAAGTGATACCTGCCTGCCATCCATCGCTGATCCTGTGCTTCTAGTCCTAGGCAGCTAGAAAGCCCCGCTTCCTTCAGAACTTAGACCTGCTTGCCCTGCTGCCCACTGCCCCTCCCCACACCGTCCGTGACACACTCACCAGGTGCAGTTCCTGTTCCTGGAGGAAACCTGGGCAGGTGATGGCCCAGCCACCTCTCCTCTGGCTGTGGCTCCTGCTACTCAGAGTTGCCTGGCAGGCCGTGTTGCCTTTGCATCCCTCGGGACATATACTCTTGTTGATTCTGACACGTTGGTAGAAGAGATAGCTACTGTATCTGGTCCCTGAGAATTATCCAGGATTGTATACCTGCCAGGAAAATAAAGAGCAGCAATACAAGCTGCAGACGGAGCTGCAGCCCAGATGAGGAGAGTACAACCTCCGTGCTCTGAAAGCAGCGGCCCTCTCCCTCAGCATCACACATCACACTGGGGAGATCATTCAACCCTCAGACTCGGAAAGCTGCTAGCTGGGCTGATGTTTTGTAAGATTGGGGGCATGGTCCTAAAATGCTCTTCAAGGCCAGGCATGGTAGCACACACTTTAATCCCAGCATTCTGCACTTGGGAGACTGAGGCAGGAGGATCTCTGAGTTTCCAGTTAACCTAGGCTACATACGAACTCCCCAGGCCTGCCAAGGTGACATAGCGAGACCCTATCTCAAAACTAGAAGCAAACAACAAAACAGTCTCTTTAAAACAGGAGGCTAATTTTTCTGATACTTGTCTGTATTTAGGTTTACCTGGATAGATCTATTTTTTTCATGTTCATTAATTAACTTATTACTGTGTGGTGTGTGTGTGTGTGTGCGCGCGCGCACATAGGCCCTAAGTTTGAGTGGGGGGTTCAGGGGACAACTTGCAGAGGTCAGTTCTCCTTTCATTACATGGGTTCTGGGAATTATGCTCAGGTCATGAGGTTCGGCAGCTAGTGTCCTTACCTGCTGAGCCATCTTGCTGGCCTGACATAAGTGGAGGGACTTGGGTCGTCAATTCCTTGCATCCCTGGGGCTGTGGCTCAGTGGTAGAGTGTTCATCTAGCTTCCATTGGGTGCAGGCTTCCACCCAGCCACGGAACCGCACTGAAGATTTGACCCCACCTATGTTTCTAGATTCCAAAGCTGGATGGCAGGGTGCGTGAGTAGGTGGTGTCCTCACCTGCTGGTGGAGCAGCCTGAAGCGCAAGTGTGTTTTGTGGAACAGCTGTCGTAGCTGCTATAGAAAGAGGTCTTGGTGGGGGAGCTAGCAGAGTCTCTATGAACTTCAGGCCTACTACCCCTGAGGAGGGGGAACAGGTACCGCCTGTGCCTGTGTGCAGGGCTCGGATCCTGTCTTCTGAGGTACCGCCTGTGCCTGTGTGCGGGGCTCGGATCCTGTCTTCTGAGGTACCGCCTGTGCCTGTGTGCGGGGCTCGGATTCTGTCTTCTGAGGTACCGCCTGTGCCTGTGTGCCGGGCTTGGATCCTGTCTGCTGAGCTTGTGCCTGTGTGTGGGGCTCTGATCCTGTCTGCTGAGCCTGTGTCTGTGTACGGGGCTCAGATCCTGTCTGCTAAGGTACAGCCTGTGTCTACGTGCGGGGCTCAGATCCCATCTTCTGAGGTACCGCCTGTGCCTGTGTGCGGGGCTCGGATCCCGTCTGCTGAGGCTCTGCTTCTATCTAGCAGGAATCTTGAGAGAGCAGCCAGACATCGTGCACACAACATAACGGTAGAGGCTAACCTGGTCTACAGGTGAGACCTTTCCTCAGGATTTAAAAAGATGTGAGCATGGTAGTCCTTGCCTTATTATTCTAGCACTTGGAAGGCTGAGGCAGGAGAATTACTGTGAGTTCCAGGCCAGCTTAAATTATGTAGTTCTTGACTACCGTGGGCTAGAGTGAGAGCCTGTCTCAGGATGAAAGGAAAGGAAAAGAAAGGTGTTAATAACAAAACATGGATCAATCCCACAAGCCATCTCTGCTGCCTGCGCATCAGCCATGCCCTTCCTTCCCACCACAGGTGGCCTAGATCTTTCTCCATGGAGAAGAGCTGGCTGCTGCCATGGTTGGCGCTGCCTTCATTTGTCTTACTTTTCCCTTAGAATGAATCTCTCCCCCACATCCCAAGGTCAGGTGTAAAGATACCCTCCCAAGACCAGAACGGTCTTGTGGGGCAGTCCTACATAGCTGAGGTCCGAGCAGCTAACGTCAGTGAGTGTGAAGGGTCTTGTGAGTGTTCAGAGGGAGAGGGTGCTTCCTTGTGTTTGTTTTTGCTCTTGAGGCAGGTTTTGCTGGGCCTGCATTGGCCAGAAACTGTGTCTTAGACTGGCCATGAACTCCTGGTGGTTCTGCCTCCCTCTCCTTAGTGCTGTGATTATAGGCTTAAGATAACTCATTTAAAAAAAAAAAAAAAAGGTTATTACTTACACATGTGTGTGCCTGCATGAGTTTGTGTGCACCACTTGTATGTAGGTGCCCACAGGTCAGAAGAAAGTGTCAGGTGCCCTGGAATTGAAGTAACAGGTGATTAGCCACCTTATAGGTGTTGGGAACTGAGCCTGGGTCTTTAGCAGGAGCAGTGAGCACCCTTAACCTCTGAGCCATTTCTCCAGCCTCAAATTCCTAACAGTCGGTGACTTAGTTATCAAAATCTATCAGTGTTGGGTATGTGTATGCACAGTGTCAGGCCACAGCCATGATTCTAGGCAAAGAATGTTGCTGCCATGGAAGAAAGAGCAGGGGTGCAGGGATGGGCAAAGAAGGTCACCCTGAGTTCCCAGGAGGATAGCCACAAATTTGAGGCCAAGCCTGCTCTACACAGAGAGTCCAAGGGTAGCCAGAGCTCCTTAGTGAGACCCTGGTTAAAGAGAGAAACGCTGAACAGGTTTTAAGGCTCAGCTCTTTTCCAGTTCTGGGTTCTTTTTCTCTACACCTCCTGAAAGCGGAGTGGTCAGGAGAGCACTGCCCTGACCCCTGGTGGTGACCAGGGGTCACCCCTGGTGGATCCTGGGTCCGCTGCTCAGGAGACTAAGCCACCTGTGCCCATTGGGTTGCCACCTTGACACAAGCCTGGAGGAGGACACCTCATTTGAGAAGATGCCACTGTAAACTGGCCCGTAGGCAAGCCTGTGTGGCGTTGTCTTGATTGGTGATTACTTTGGAAGGGCCCAGTTCACTGGGGGTCTTGTAGCCCCCCCCCCCCCCGCAGGTGGTCCTGGGTGTCAGAAGAAAGTAGTCTGAGCAGCAGTGAGCAGGTTCCTCCTCCACCACCTCTGCTTCAGTTCCTGCCTGCAGGGGTCCTTCTCTAACTTCCCTCAGGGTGGAGTACAAGTTGCACTGGCCTTGCTGTTTACCACAGCGATAGAACCCCTAAGGCATGGCAGTCTTATTCTTTGACTGCAAACTGCATCCTCATGAAATTCGAGTTCAGTCCTTTTTTACTTGACAAGTTTCTGTGTCGAGCTTTTTTCCATTGTGGAAAACATTGGCAGCCTCTCCAGTGGTGTTCAAAACAATAACAAAACAAAAAAACAAAGCAGGGAAGTCAGGTTCCCTTGGAAAGAAACTTGGGCTGAAATCCCAGCAGGGAGGTAGGGTCCTGCCTCCTGCACTCTACTGCCCTCAGGAGGGCTATTTACGTCGAGTGCGCCTCCACGCCCCTTGGGCCTTCCTTCCCACCTCACTCAGTTCTGAAAGATCCCTTTCCACTCCCTCTCCAAGGAAAAGGCCTCCCTCCCCCATGAAGGGATTCTCTACCCAAGTGTCCCCTGGCCCAGGACTTCCCAAGGAACAACTTGCCCAGAGACTGTTCCTCCCCACCTCGCTGCTGTCCTGGTGGCTGGGAACCCTCCCTTCACTGGTGGTTGCTTCCCCTTCCTCTGAAGGGCACCAAACTCAGGCTCTGTGAGTCCTCAGGGAAGCCCTGTAAAGGGAGCTGACCTGACCTGAAAGGTAGATTTGTAGTGAGTCACTCCTCACCTCTGTGGGTGCAGGAGACTGAGGTCACACACTCGCCTGTCCTGTGTGCTGGGAGGTGCCCGATACCTTGGGTCGTGTTCAAGAAGAGGGCCCTGTTTATTAGCTTTTTAACAGAGGATGGCAATGACACCTCTTCCCAGATGTTATAGCCAGACTATCTCCATACTGTGTGGTGGCCCTGAGGAACAGAGCAGCCAACTGAGGGTCTCTGTCCTGGGGTTAGACCTCCACCCCTGAGGAGGACTGAGTGACAGAGAGGTGGCGCCTAATCAAGGGGACCTGGAGACGCTGGAGCAAAAGCCTCAGTTCAGATGGAAGAGCTTTGCTCTCTATCACTGTTCCTCTTCCTGCCGTGTGTTAGGCACTGTGCTCAGGGCCTAGGCCCCCACTCTCAGGAGACATACTGGTGTGGTGGCAGGTGGCTTTTCTGAGGAGGTGACTTGCTTGGTTACAGTTCTTGAGCATGGACATTAACAAGTATCTGTTCCCGTCTCCAGGGCACAATTAAATACTTGGACACAGTTCTGCCCTGTGTCTAGAGTCAACCCTTATACTTAGAAGTTTCTGGAAAGAGTATCGGAAGTAAGCAGATACTTATGCTCTCTGCTAGGGCCTGTTGTCATGGTGTACTGTTGGTACACAGCAGCGTGGTAGGGGGAGGATGAGGCTCACACAGAATGACCACTGTCCCAGCAACACAGCACAGCAACTTCAGGTGGTCCTACACTCAGGGTCTTTCTCAGGCCTGTTACAGAGCCCAGCACTGACCAGTGTGGGCAGTACTGGCACCTTGAGCCGCCCTATCAGTTACCTATGTCGGAACCCTCCAGAGTGGGGCACCCACCGAGCTATGTTGCTCTGGGCCAAGACAGAACAGCTCATCTGAGACACAGGCAGAGATGCAGCAGGAACCTAGCAAGAGCTGGAGGCCAGCGCTGAGCGAAGAGCAGGCCTCTCGATGTCTCCCCTCCCGTGGAAACTGACCTTGCTTTCTGCCCTCCAGTGTGGGGCTGCCTTCCAGGAGGATGACATCATTGTGCTCAATGGCACCAAGGAGGATGTGGAGTTGCTGAAGAAGAGGATGGAGGAGAGGCGGCTGCGGGCCAAGCTGGAGAAGGTAACGAGGGGGCTTCACTTCTGCTCCAGGGTCCACTGCAAGTTATTCTGCTGCCTTAGCAGATGCTGGGGCGGGGAGCGGGGATTATATAGCTGAATTTTTGCCAGCCCAGGAGGTCAGGCCTCTAGAAACAGATTCAGGGCTTGGCTACATTAGCCTTCATCTGCTCAGGGCATGATGGTGTAGGGAGATTTTAAATGACACCTGTCCATCAAGCACTTGCACAGAGTGTGACATTAGTGAACCCTCAGGACAAGGCTGTACTGATTTAAAGGAACACACATGGACAGCAGGTGTATCTCAGTAATAGAGTCTGAAGCCCTAGGTTCTGTCCTCAGTACAAAGAGATAAATAGGGGGACTCATACTCTGTTTTCATAATCGTAAAGACAAGAGAAGAAGTCAGCATCTTCCCAGCAGGCTTGGGGGAGGAGGTGCTGGATTTTTTTTTTTTTGTTTGTTTAAGTTGACATGCAAAGCAGTGGAATTCATTGGGGCTGTAGGTTTTTGTTGTTGTTGTTTTTGGGCGGGGGGGGGGGGGGGGTGTTGTTTTTTTTTTGTGTGGGGGGGGGGGGGGTTTTTTTTTTTTTTTTTTTTTTTGTTGGGGGTGTGGGGTTGGTGGGGGGTTGGTTGGGGGGGGGGGGGGGTGGGTTGTTGTTGTTTTTTATAGATTAGGTTCAAGGAAAACTTGGGCCTACCCTTTGTTTTTACTAAGGTGGAAATCCAGATGTGGTACACCTGTAATTTTATGGCTTCTAAGGTAGAGTCAGGAGAGAAAGTTGGAGGCCAGTTTGGAGACCCAGGGGCTCCTTCACAGAGGCATGGGTTTGACCCCAGCACTGAAACAAGCAAAAGCTACGAAGGCAAATGCTAGAAGTGTTGTAACTATAGCAGTAAGGAGAGTGGGAACATGGAGGGGAGGGGAGCCGGCATTAAATTGGCCTACCGCTGCCAGTGTCGTCCACGGGGCTAGAGCTGCGGGGACAGAAGGCAGTGTCGTCCACGGGGCTAGGGCTGCGGGGACGGAAGGCAGTGTCGTCCACGGGGCTAGGGCTGCGGGGACGGAAGGCAGTGTCGTCCACGGGGCTAGAGCTGCGGGGACGGAAGGCAGTGTTGTCCACGGGGCTAGAGCTGTGGGAACGGAAGGCAGTGTTGTCCACGGGGCTAGGGCTGCGGGGACAGAAGGGACTGCATAACTTTGCTTGTGCATTTTAGTTGTAGAAGAAAGAACAGAGTCACATCATTCACATGTGATGATACTTCACGGTTGTGAGGCTTAGAAGGCTGATGGTCACACATGGGGCACAGACTCCGGAGAAGCCCAATCCATTCTCATTTCCTCCTTTATCATCTTAGAAAGTGGTGCATGTAATGTTCCATAACACTAGGAATTGTGGGCAACTCTGAAATTAGTTGCCACAGAAATGCGCTGTGGAACTGTTTACAAGATGGTAGCAGCCTTCCTGAGAATACTGTAGGTCTCTGGGTCATTTAAGCTGTGTATGGAGGTTAAAAAAATATTTGTGTGTGTGTGTGTGAATTCTAAATTACTGAATTTTTAAATTTAGTAAATTACTTTTCTAAATTACTCTGCACTTGCCGTCATAGGAGCATAAAAACGCCTAACGTATCAGACAAGAGATAGCAGCATAAGGACAAACTTGCTTGATTTTTGCTGTCCTTGGTCTGTTTGTTTTTTTTGTTGTTGTTGTTTGTTTTGTGTTGTTTTCTTTAAATGCAGAGAGGGTGTTGTGTGCTAAAGACAGTGGCTAGAGAGCTGCAGGGAGCCCTGGGTGACTGTCCTGTCAGGGCTTCCTGCCAAGTCCTGCAGAGCCCAATGGGACTAGATCCCCTCTGCAGCCTCCTCAGCAGAGCCTTTGCGAATGCACTTAGATACTGCTACCAAGATACAAAATATTTCCCAAATATTCTTACCTGCAGACAGGGCTCAGCATTTCTGCATGCCTCCAGCTTTGAAACAGCTCAGCCGAAATGGAGGGCTAAGAACTGGGCATCTGCCTCTGGTTCTGTTTGGTGTGCTTGGGGTGTGTACACACGTACTGTGTGCACACACTCGGAAGCAGGAGCCCAATGTCAGGTGTCTCCCTCTGTCACTCTGCTCTGTGACCTTGACAGCATCTCTCACTAAGCCAGAAGACCACCGTTTCACCTGGGCTGGCTGACTAGCAGATTCTCAGGATCCCAGTCTCTACCGGCCAGTACTGATTTACAGGCCGTGTGCAGGCATGCCCGGCTTTCTGCGTGGTGCTTCTGCACTCAGACATCAGCCCTCACACGGTTGTTGTGTGCATTTCATGTGTGAAAGTTTTTTATGGCTTTATTTTTCAAATGCTTTGAATCATATTATGTATATATCAGATATTGAAGGCCACCGCCAAGAAAGATCTTTGGTTCAGCGTATGTAAGAAATGAGGGCCTTCCAAAATAATTGTTTTGTTTTACTTGTTATTTTAGAGACAGCGTCTCATGATGCCCAGGCTGGCCTTGGACTTGCTGGTCTTAAACACGTGATTTTCTTATCTCCTCCTCCCCAGTGGCTGAGACAGCAGGTGTACTGCCTGGCTTGGCTGTGCCTCTTTGGAGCCCTTTTTGGGTTTTTATGGAAATGACATTTTAAAGAAAATTATGAACAGTCCTAGTCATTTGTGCAATTGAGTGTCATTGCACAATGGTCAGCCTTTTGAGGATTGGCCAATAACTATTGTACGAATCCAGCATCTAAAAGTCTAACGAGAGTAGTCTAGTTTAAATCAACTAACATTCCTCTGTGTGAGCTCCCAAGCCTCATAGCTAAACAAACATCACAGTTTCACAGCTTTGAAATTGCGTTCCCAGAGTAAATAGGATTCTGTATATGTTCATGCATGTAGAGTTTATGTTGCTGTTTAACTGCCCTTTTGTGTACGATGGTCACTGGAAATATCGACCTTTTGTGTGCGTGGTGTGGTGTTGAGGATCAAACTCAGGACCTCATGAACACCGGGTTGGTGCTGTGCCAGTGAGCGCCATCCCCAATGTCTGATGTTGACTCCTCATTGAAATGTATTGTTTTCATTTAAAAGTGTGAGACAATAGAGCTGGAACCAATCAGCAGCTCTCTAATCCTGAGAGATATGTGCCAGGCCATCAGAGAGGACCCTGGGCCTAGGCAGGCCCGCTGCCTCTGTGGTCCACTCCATCTGAGCATACCCTCTGTCTTAGACACTGTTCTATCTCTGTGCTAAAACACCATGGCCAAAGGCAACTTACAGAAGGAAGGGTTTATTGTGGCTCACAGTTCCAGAGGGAGAGTCCGTCCTGGTGGGAGGTTTGGCTGCTTGCTCCAAGCATGCCAGCAAAGCGGGAAGCTGAGCCTTCATTCACACTCAGAAGCAGAGTGAACTGGAAGTGGGGTGAAGCTGTATACCCTCAAAGCTCACCCCCACTCATATACCCCCACTTCTGAAGGTTCCATAAACTCCCAAACACATCACCTATCGAGGAACAAGTGTTCAGAACCTGAGCCTCTGGAGGTGTCCTCATTGAAACCACCACAGCCTTTAGTAGCTTCTCTCTTCTTACAGAGAACAAAGAAACCGAAGACAGCCGAGTGTGTCTCCAAGGCGGGTTTTGCAGACGGTAAGATACAAAGAGATTGGGGTGTGGGCTGTATCCCATGTCACCAGGGCCTAGTTCTGCTTTGACTCAAGGTTTGTTTTGCTGACTTTGTCTTTTATAGACTCTGCAGGACCATCCAAAGTGAAGGTTGGCAAGCCTGAAGAGGCGGACCCCGATCATAGAGAGAAGAAAAGCAACTTGGCTTCCAGGGACACAGGTGGGTCTCAGCAAAGACCTGAGAAAATTGGGAAGCCAGAGCCAAGGGATGAGAAAACGTGGGCTTTTCCCAGTAATTCATAGGTGGTTTCCTGTGTCCTCTGAATTAAAATGTAGCCTCACGTTCCAGCCTGGAGCCCTGCTGGCCCAAAAGATTCTGGACACAAATCCTTTTTCTTACTGCTGAGCGAGGTTATAGTACCACAGCAGGCAGCCACATAGAGACACGCTGTGTGGAGGGCTCCGGGCGCTCAGAACCTTTCCTAGGTTCTCCCTCATCCCTGTGTTCCATCATAGAAATGTCCTCTCTCCACCTGCCTCCTGGCCAAGTGCAAGAGCTGCTCCAAAACTCAGTGTCTTTACAACAGGCTGGTAGCAGAGGCAGGGTCAACCCCAGGGCCAGGCCAGCCAGGGCTATGCACTTAGTCTATCTCTTTCTCTGTGTGTGTGTGTGTCTCTCTGTGTGTCTGTCTGTCTCTCTTCTCTCTCTTCTGGTTTTTCAAGACAGGGTTTTTCTGTGTATCCCTGGCTGTCCTGGAACTCCCTTTGTAGACCAGGCTGGCCTCAAACTCAGATCTGCCTGCCTCTGTCTCCCAAGTGCTGGGATTATGGGTGTGCTCCCCCACCACCCAGCTAGACTATCTCAAAAAGAAAAAAAGGCTGGAAAGCTGTTTCAGCAGTTAAGAGCCAGCACTGTTCTCGTGGAGGACCCGAATTCTGTTCCCAGCACCCATATCTGACAGCTAACAACTACTTGTCACTCCATCTCCAGATCTGACACCCTCTCCTGGTCTCCACAGGCACATGTATGTATATGGCCTAGATTCACACGTACACATACACAAACACATAAAGTGAAAAAGGGAAAGCAAAAAAAGGAAAATAAAATGTATGCTGTGTCTGGTGGCACAGGGCCTGTGGTTCTAGCTACTCAGGAGCTGAGGCAGGAAGATAAAAAGTTTGAGCTCAGTGGTGGAGAACCTGTTTAGGATGGATGCTGAGCTCAGTGGTGGAGAACCTGTTTAGGATGGATGAGGTCCTGGGTTCATTGCCCAGCACTGCAAAGAAACTAAGATCACAGTTATTTTACAAGAAGAAAAGCTCAGGGTTGTCAGGTAAAAGGCAGTGAGATGTCCCACATAAACAGTGGCCAGCGGGGCCCATCCTGGCCTTCTATCAGGACAGGCCACTGACATTCCTGGTCCCCTCTGTCTTTGTGCAGTACTCACCTGAGAGGACTCGGCCTGAGTGCTGAGGAGCTGGGGACGGCTTGGTGCCAGCACACAGTGTTAGCAAGGCCTTGAGGGGTTAGGGCTCTGTCGAGCTTATAGGAGAGACTATCGAGAGCCTGTGCTTTAAGCCAGACATGTTAGCACAGGACTTCTTGGGAGGCAGAGTAGGGAGAATGACCCCAAGTTCAAGGCCAGACTGGTCTACATAGTGAACTCTGAGTCAGCCAGGGCTATGTAGTGAGATTCTAAAATAATTAAATTTATTTACTATATTGGTGTGGGAGGTCCTTCTGTCTGTGTGTTGCTTTTATTGGTTAATGAATAAAGAAACTGCCTTGGCCTATTGATAGAGAAGAACTTAGGTAGGCAGGAAAAACTGGACAAAATGCTGGGAGGAAGAAGGCAGAGTCAGAGAGACGCCATGGATCCACTGCCCGAGATAGACATGCTAAAACTTTACTGGTAGGCCATGACCTCGTGGTGATGCACAGATTACTAAAAATGGGTTAAGTTAGATCTAAGAATTAGTCAATAAAGAGTTAGAGCTAATGGGCCAAGCAGTGTTTTAATTAATACAGTTTCTATGTGATTATTTCAGTTCTGGGCAGCCGGGAAGAACAAGTGTCTCCTTCTTTCGACACTCTATCATGGGCAGGGAACGTAGCACAGTTGGTAGAGCGCTTGTGGAGTGTGCACAAAGCCCTGGGCTCTCTTAGCAGCACTGTGTAAAATGGCATGGCAGCTCATTCTCATAATCTTGGCCCTCAGGAGATGGGGGCCAGAGGGTCAGAACTCAAGGCAGTCTTGGCTTCACATGAGTTTGAAGATGTCCTGGGCTGCACGAGACCCTGCCCCTGTGCTTCAGCTTTTCTTTCCGTGTAGCAGCAAAAGGCTGGGAGACTAGGGAAATGGCATGCATGACTTGTTCTCTTTAAAAGGTCAATGTTTGTGTGTGGTTTGTGTGCCTCCTTTAATCAGGAGGCAGAGAATCTCTGTGAGTTCAAGGCCAATGTGGTCTACAGAGTAAGTTCCAGGACAGCCAGGGCTATACAGAGAAACCGTGTCTCATAAAATAAAAACAAAACAAAAAAGTTGATGTTGAAGTGATCTTTAGTTCCAGCCTTACAGATTTTGTCTTTGTTTTCTAGCAACTAACGGGAAAGCTGGGAAAGCCCCATGCGGGTCCCTGAAGAGGTCCATCGCGAACAGTGACGAATCCGAAACCTACAAGTCCATCTTCACAAGCCACAGCTCTGCCAAGCGCTCCAAGGAAGAGTCTGCCCACTGGGTCACCCACACATCCTACTGCTTCTAAAGCAGGACCGCAACCCCTCCCCACAGGGCTCCTCCCCTGTGTCCTGTGCCTCGCTGCCTGATGTGGCGCCATGTTATAAAGCTGTCCTCTCCGATCTTAGACCTGTGTGGTCACTCGCCACGAGGTGTGTGGGTCCCAGGGAGGGTGAGGAGCCTTGCAGCGTAACCACAGCCTCCCACAGGCTGTACCTATTGCTTAGCCTGGCGACTCTGCTTATTACATTGAAGTCAGCTCGTTTTCTAAAATTGTAATTGGTCAAGGAAGTAATGACACTGAGTTTAGCTTAGGACAGACTTCCAGCTGTCAGCCCTTGCTCCTGGTGGCTTCTTCTGATACGAGGACATCAAAGGGGAGAATCCAGACACCTGACTGAGTAGTACACAATAAAGCCCTTTCCTCTCGTCTCCTTTCTCCTCCTCTTCCTCTTCTATCTTGGTAAGAAAATGACAGCCATCAGAGTGACAGACAGGAATGACACCTTTTCCACCTTCACAGTTGTCGTTGGAGCCTCTATGAGACTGCTCACGGGAGCAGGGTAGAACTGTGCCTGTGCTGGGCAGATGCCTCACTCAGTAGATAAGCACTTGCCACACACACTTGGGAACTAAAGTTTGGATCCCCAGAACCTTAAGTAGGTGAGCACCGTGGCCTGTGGTCCCAGCCTTTGTATGGCAGAGATGGGCCCACAGGCAAGGTGCCCACAGGCTCAGGGTTGAGGGAGAACCTGTCTCGGTAACCAGAATGCAGTGCAGCTAAGATGCCCAGTGTCAGCCTTGGGCCTCAGTGCTGATGTGGGGTTCCCCCTGTATGCTGTATGCCTGCAAGCGTGCAAACTACAGAAACCCTAAAGCCCCTACTCCCAAACCAAGCGAGGTAGCACTCTGTAATGGAAGCCCTCAGGCTGAGGCAGGAAGGTCACTGAGATGTCAAAGCTGGCCTAGGTTACTTAGCAAGATCTTGCCTTAGGAAACAACCCAAAGACTAGCACCTACCTGCCCCCTGGCCCGGAGGACACTTGAGGTTCGTTCTGGGACAGTGTTAGGAGGGTGTAAACGTGGGCAAACAGGACAGGCTGTGAAATGGACATTGGCAAAGAGAACCTGGGATGTGTGACCTTCATACTTGGAAACTAAACTAAAGATTGTAGAAATACTTGGGAGGTTTTGGATTTTGTTTTTGAGAGAGGGCCTCACCTTAGATCTGAGCTGACTGACCTCACACTGAAAATCTTCCCGACTCAGCATCCCAATTGCTGGATTACAGCATATATCTAACGTGAGGTTTTCACTGAGAATTAACCTGGCCTGAGCATGTGGCTCATGAGGTAGAGTGTCTGCTGGGCACACGCAAAGCCCTGGGTTCCAGCCCCAGCACCTAATAATCTAGGTCTGACAGGCACCTGTCGTTCAGCATTTGGAAGGTGCAGGCAGGTGAATGAGAAGTTCGAGGCTATCCCTAGCAAGTTTTATGCAAGCCTGGAATACATGATACCATGTCTTAAAAAATAATGAATTTTTATTGTGTGCTTTTCCCAAACAAAGCTGAATTAGCCGTTTTATTTCTCTGAATTATTTGTAGTACAGTGAAAAACTATTTTAGAGGGTTTTTTCCTGTTAAATTCTCATAACAGGGCTGGAGAGATGGCTTGGAGGTTAAGAGCACTGGCCACTCTCCCAGTGGTCCTGAGTTCAATTCCCAACAACCACATGATAGCTCATAACCTCTATGAGATCTGGTGCCCTTTTCTGGCCTTGCGGACATACATGCAGGCAGAACACTGTATGCATAATTAATCTTTTTTAAAAAAAATTCTCATAACATTCTCATCATTTGACTAGGGTTTTTTGTTTTGTTTTTGTTTTTTATCAAAAGTGGGCTTTTGATAAAAAGAGGAAGCAGTGTCATTGAAGTAACATTTTTCTCTTATTTTCTCTTATTGTATCTTTACAAAGAAAACAGCCCTTTACACCGCGTTTTATTAATTACAGCCTTTAAGCTGTTTGATGACTTTTGAAAACCACTTTTGCATTTCTCAGCCTTGAAACTTTGGTGTCTCCAGGCCTCTAGCCTCAGAACTTTCCACGGATTTCTTCCTGGGTTCTGTGGCTCCTCCCTTGTCCTGCCCCAGAGGGGACCCTTGAGGTCCCATCCCAGCCTGTGTGGTTAGGACAGGCATGGCCTCCCTGAGGGCAAGATGAGCTCCCCTGTGTGAGAAGCCCTGCTGCACCAGACTGAAGAGCCAGCCCCTCCCTGGGACCCTGGAGCTGAGTTCCACCCTCAGCTCCACCCACCACCCTAGTCCAGGACCTTTGCTGCCTGCCTGGCCTTCCCCTGGTCCTGTGAACACAATGAGGGAAAGGGAATTCTGGGATTCCTCCCCGCAGGTACATGTCAAGGTTTCCAGATAGCTGAAATCCAGCGTGCCAGCCATGGTGAGCCATGTCGTATGGAGCCCATCTGGTGCAAATCAAGCCTATCTTCCCATAAGCTATCACCAAACAGCTACCAAATGCCAGAGCTGACTTCAGAAGCAGGCCCTGCAGACATGAATACCTCACCCCTGCAAAACCTTCACCACAGTGGTTTTCCAGGTCTTGCTCAGGGCCTGCCAAGGCGTAGCCTCCAAACAGGCAGCACTGAACCCCTGGCCCACAGCTGTAAGCGCCAGGGCCATCTACTCCTGAAGACGCTTATAGCTATAAGGATAGGAGCTCCAGGAGCATGCAGCCTAGTTCCTAACACAGCAATAGGGCCTGCATCTCTCTCCAAACCTGAACTGGTAGGAGTCCCACAGAAGCCACAGCTGGGCCCTAGGGGAATGTCCCTGTGGCTCACTTAGCCCCTTGACAGATGAGCCTATAGAACCTGTGTCATGGTTGGAGACAGCGAGAATGTGAGCAGAGAGTCACCGTGTGTGTGTGTGTGTGTGTGTGTGTGTGTGTGTGTGTGTATGCGTGCACATGCATACACACAGGCGCATATGTGAGTACATGGAGACCAGAGGTCAGCCTTGGGTACTGTCCCTCAGATGTGGTCCACTTGGATCATCTCTCACTGGCCCAGAACTCCGCAAGCACTTAGACTGGGTGGCCAGCAAGCCCCGGCTTGTCCTGTCCCTGCCTCCCCAGCCCTGCAATGGTAAGTGCACCCCGGCACCCAGCTTTCTTATCTGGGTGCTAAACTGGGCCCTTATGGTAATGTAGCAAACACTTCACCACTGAGCCATCTCCCAGCCCCTTGGGTGACAGTCATAATGCCGATGGTGCAGGCCAAAGGAAAAATTCATGACCCCTAACTAGCAGTTGCGGCTAGTTATTGTTTCTTACTGGACCCAGCTCCGTGGCGCACATTGTATCCGCTGCCCACCACAATATCTGGATCTAAATGTAACAAAAAATAGATGATGGTCTCTCCTAACAGTGTGCCAAGCTCAGGAAGAAAAAAAAAACATTCTGGCAAGGAGACAGCTTCCTTGTCTTCTAGAAGTTTCTCCTCCCTGGAAGTCCCGCCAGGCAGGTTACTTGCCATGAACCTCAGTCTTCTCAAGCTGAAGGCATCACAATGGCTGGGTTGGTCAGCTCTGTGACATCACCAGGGCCCAACGCTAGGTGCCCAGTCTCTGTGGCACCACGGCAGACAGACCCACCATGAGCTGTTTTCCGCCCAGCCTCTGCTCACCATGCGGACGCTGAGATGGTTCCTGTTTCTGCCTCTGTGCATCTCTTGCACCTGCGCCTTCATATTCTCTTCGCTGAGGGAGAAAGCCAAAGAAAGCCCAGGGAAGGTGCCTTGTGGAGGACATTTCCGGGTTAGACAGAATCTTCCAGAGTACTCCCAAAGCTGGCTTGGGAGCAAATGGCTCTGGCTTTTCTTCGCCATTATGGTATATGTGGTGCTGAAATTTCGAGGAGACAGTGAGAAGGATAAGGTAAATGGGTGCTGGGTCACACCACAGCCGTGGGTCTCAGGAACGCAGGTTCTGTCCCTTGGAGACAGCTAGGTGAATCTGCTTTCTCGATGACGATAGTAGTCACCACATCCACAGAGGATGGGACAGTTTGAGATGGCCCGCTACACAGCTCACAGGGCTTCTGTGAAGTTTTATTTGTTCTCTCAAATTAAGAGTAGATGCAAGAGCTCATGGTGTGTGTTGCAATCAGCCCTGCTTACAGAGCCGGACTCACAGACACGCGCCCTGTGTTTCATGCACATTGCTTTTGATGCATCACAAATTTCTGACCCAAAGGAAATTTTATTTCAAGTGAAGGAAATTCGAGGCCCGTACTAGGATAGAGTAGTGACCCATGTTTCCCACAGTATCTCAGCAGCTCTTCGGGGATCAGAGGGACCTGTTCAGCCCTAGATGAGGCCAACATCTCAAGACACTGGCCAGGGGCTGGGAGATGGCTCGGTCTGAAAAGAGCTTGCCCTGTAACCTTGAGGACCCGAGTTCAATCCACAGCACCCACATAAAAGTCAGGCATGGGGGCACACACCTGTAAACCTAGAGCTGGGGGGGGGGCAGGGACAGAAGGACCCTGTTAGACAGCAAGCCTAGCAGAATTCTGGAGTTCCAGATTCAGTGAGAGACCTTGTCTTAGGAAATAAAGACGTGGTGGAGGAAGACAGCCACCTTCCACACGCATGAACCCGTATACATGTATGACCATACATGCGTCTACTATATACAACACATGACATTCTGGCTAGAGCAGAGGCTGCCTATCAAGGGGCAGCTGGAAATCATTTTCAGCTCTGCAGGCCACATGGTCTCAGTGGCAGCCATATTGTCTCTGCCACTTGAGCCTGACAACAACCATAGCTGGTGTGCAAATAACTGAGCTTGGTTGTGTGCCAATAAAACTTTATTTACACGAACAAGTGGCAGGCCAATTTGATCAGAGTTTGCAAACATCCAGACTAGGTTTGCCGTTGTGTTCCCTCTGAGGAGAGCCTAACTTCTGGAGCGGTGTAGGAGCCATTGGGGCCACTGGGATCATTCACCCTCACTTCTCCCACTTCTCTCTCGACAGGAACAGAATCCTACTGGCCTTCGAAGCTGTAAATTTCGCTCTCCACCGAAGAAAAATCAAAGTATTTCCCCCAGCAAAGATTTCACTTTCAATACTTTAACCCAGCTCGAGATAGAACTGGTGAAATTTGTGTCCAAGGTGCGGAATCTTAAAGTCTCCTTGGCAGCCAGCAGCAGCTCCAGGCTGCATGGCCCAGAGATGTCCATGGACCCGCGCGATAACGTCACGATATATGAGATATGGGGAGAGGAGGACTCTGAGTGAGTGAATGGGACTTTTATCAAAGTGTGAGAGAAGATAAGCCATGTGTTGGCACTGTATCCAAATAATAAAGACTATTCTGAACAAAGAGCCCCCACGTGAGATCCTTCTGCCCCCCCCACCACCACCACCATTTTGGTTTGGGGTTTGTTTTTTTGTTTGATGATTCACTGATTTTTCGAGACAGGGTTTACTCTGTGAAACAGTCCTGGCTGTCTCGGAACCCACTCTGTAGACCAGGCTGACCTTGAATTTACAGAGATCCGCCTGCCTCTGCCTCCCGAGTGCTGGGATTAAAGGCGTGCGCCACCTCTGCCCGGCTTCCCCTTTTGTTAGGACGGCAGGTCCCAGTAGCCCTGGGAGCCATTACTGTTTCCCCTTTCTCCAGTCCTCCACAGTCCCTGCACAAGGGCCTCCTAATGCAGGTCTCTGGGCCTGGGGTCGGCCAGGCTCTGGCGCAGGTGCAGACATCCTGTTCCCATGCACACTTGGTTTCTCTGTACTGTCTGCAAACACCTGGTTCCACATGATTCATTCCAATAGGAGTCGAACTTTGTGGGTTTTTAATGATGGCGATTCAGTCAGGAGAGAGTTCTCGAATCATCTGCTATTCTGACAGAATAATCTTTTTATTCAATTCCATCCCACAGACCTGAGGTGTTGCAAGCTTCTTTTCTTCTTCTAGTAAACTGGTGATGGCTCACGTGATAGCTGGATTTGTAGAGAATAACAGCCTATGTCTTCAGTTCCAACGCTGGGTTAGGGGCCAGCACTTGAACAAGGGTCTCAAGTTGGAGCTCAGTGGGGTAAGTTTAGGGATGCGAGGAGATGCCGTCTGTGACTTTGGGTTTAAGACACAGACAAACTAAACCAGGCTTGTCAAATTAGTCTTTTTTAAATGTACTTCTATGGACATGTTTGTACCTGCTTGTCCGTATGTATACCATAGGCATGCAGGAGCCCTCAGAGGGCAGAAGAGGGCACCAGATCCCCGGGAATGGCAGGTGGTTATGAGCCTCCTTGTGAATGCCCAGCTGAGCCAGCTTTTGCTTACTGTAGCCTCCGGGATGGGAAGACGGGAGGCGCCGGTGCCACCCAGCAGTGAGGTATCCAGGCAGGCAAAGGAATGGTAATCTTGAGAGGGCTAATGGTTTTAATGTCCCGTTCTGGGCAGACTTTAGATGTCCTCCCGCCAATTGCCACAGCCGCCACACCTGCCAAGGTACACAGCTCCTCCGCCAAACCTGGCCGGCCGTCTGGTTTTGTGTGGCTTTGGAAGCTATTCGTTGCCTTTATAGTTTTAAGTGGTTGGGGGAAAAAATCAGAGCAAATAATCCCTTGTGACATGAAAATGACATGTCAGTGTCCAAGCCTTCCACAGAGCCCAGCCACACCGGCTAACTGAAATGCCATTGGTGGCTGCTTCGGTGCCACCAGGGCAGGCAGAATGACGGCAGCAGAATGGAGCCCTTGTCAGAGAGAGCTTGCTCTAACCTGTGCCCCGAGGGTGATGGCGACACAGCTCATCTACAGCCTTCCCCAAGAGGGTTTCAGGAAAGACGCCCTGGTGGAAACAAATGTGGAGAGACATGTCAAGTGGCAGGCGGTGGACAGCCCCTAGGGTCCGAGGGGTCCCCAATTCACAGAAAGAAAACAGGGCTCTCACCACTCAACCGGGGCTGGATCCACCAGGCAGGACCTGGAAGAAGGAGCAGAGCCTTGAGTGACATGCTGATGCTGGTACCTGCTGCAGACTTGGGGACCTTTCATAGGGAACCTCTGACTTGTGGGTAGTCCCCGCCCCCTGAGGGACTGTCGTTGGAAACCATAACATAACAATAGAAAACAAGTCTGATCTCTGGGTACATGCAGCAGGCTGCTTCTGATACATTGCATGGCACATTTAACCCCGCCTTTCTCCCGGTCCTCGAGCCATAGAAATAAATAGTTGAGGACCAAGTATGAGAAACTGTTCCTTGAAGCCAAGGTCACAAACCGCTCAGACGAGTCCTCGACCCACTGCGGTTTGCTCATTGTTCTGAAATATTACAGATCTTGGAGCTGGGCTGCCGCTTGAGCGTTTGCCTGGCATGTGTGAATGTTGGGCTTGATCCCCAGGGCTCTGTTACAGACAGGTGCCACAGAGGGCTACACACAGGCAGGTTCTGTGCGGAAGCACATTCTCATTCCTTGGCAGAGATGCTCAAGGGTACCGGCTGAGTCACATGACTGGACTAGCCTTTGGTTTGGTATATTTGTTTTGCTGTTTTTGAGACAAGGGCTCACTCTGTAGGCCAGGCTGGCCTTGAACTCACCGTGATCTCCCTACCTGCCCCCCAAGTGATGGGACTAAAGATGTGCATGACCACACCTGGCCAGTATAATTTTTTTTTTAAACCTTTGAGCTCATGGTGAGCGTTTTAGAAGCAGTTTCTGTAGCATGAATAATAAAACCCAGAGTCAGATACTGGGGCTCAACCTGAAAGCCAGAAAAGCAAAGCAGCCAGCCACTAACTAGAGAAGTCTTCCCTCTGCCAAGGCTGGGCGACCGCAGCGTAAGCAGCCTAAGCCTCTCTCTCCTCCCATTTTCTATTCCCTCTAGTGCTAGGATTAAAGGTGTGTGACTCCCTAGTACTGGGATTAAAGGTATGAGCCAAAACCACCTTGATTTATTTCTGCACTGATTTTGTGTAGCCCAGGGTGACCTTGAGCTCACAAAGATCCGTCTACCTCTGTCTCCCAAATCCTGGGGTTAAAGGTGTGCGCTACTACTGCCTGGCCTCTAGTGGCTTAGTTATGCTCTCTGATTTTCAGGCAAGCTTTATTTATTAAAACATAAATAAAATACCAGTATAAATTTCACATTATGCTGTAGTGTATTCTCAGGGAAGCAGACAACAAAACAGCCAACAAAGTCTGGTGGTGGAGGTGCACACGTTTAATCCCAGCATTTGGAAGGCAGAAGCAAGTGAATCTCTGTGAGTTCAAGGCCAGCCTAGTCTACAAAGTGAATTCCAGGACAGCCAGGGCTGTTACACAGAGAAACAAACCGTGTCTCAAAAAACCAAAAACCAAAATAACAACAACAACAACAACAACAGAAACCAATAAACAACTATAATATTCAAATTACAATATGCAAATTGCTTTAGTGTCGGAGGTTTTCCATTTGGATTTAAGGCTCTCAGTTTTCTCTCACTGGCCGCAGATATCATCGCGGGCCCCTGTCCCCTCCTGAGAGGCCCCCGGAGGGACTCTGGTCTCCTAGCTCTGAGACCAGTCTCCTCCTGACTATGCTCAGCCAAGCTCGTTTCTGCTGCAGGACTTTTGCACTGCCCCCCCCCCAGGCTTTTCTGCAGCTGACCTGGCTGCCATTCGTCTGTGGGTGGGTTGGGGTGGCTCAGCAGGAGCGTTGAGACTGAGAGTGGAACTCCATGGCTTTCTCTCAGGAAAAGGGGAGCTCTGGGTTGGGGGAGATAGCCAAAGGTCGTGCTAGAGAGAAGCCAACCTCCCTACACTGCCACCCTTTAATACAGTTCCTCGTGTTGTGGTGACTCTCAACCATAAAATTATTTCTGTTGCTACTTCAGAACTGTAATTTCGCTACATTTATGAATATAATGTAAATATTTTGGAGAGAGAGGTTTGCCAATGGGAGGAGGTGCGACCCACAAATTGAGAACCAGAACCGCTGCTCTAAAGGGGGTGTACTCACCTGCGTTCTCACCAGGAGCATGGGAACAGTTGTCTGATCAAGTATGCAGTGTGTCTAAGGCACACAGCAAAGTCCATTATTTCAGAGCCAGAGCATGTGACTTGCAGTTACTTCTACAGCCACTAGGTGGCAGACAAAGCCCACTGAAACTAAGCCGTTTTCAACACCTGTACTGGGGCTTTTACAGGGAGGGAACCCTTCAATTACAATCACGTGATATGTAAACTGAAGCTCACTGTCAGTATTTCAAGTGAATAGAAATCTTGACTTTATTTTGTTATGTTCTGAGATGACGGGACTGAAACTCACTTTGTAGCCCAAATTGCCCCTGGACCTGTGACCCTCCTGCTTCAGCCTCTTGAATGGTAGGTTTATAGGTGTGGGTCACCACACCTGGCTTCCACATTTGTTGGAGGTGAAGGGTTTCAAGCTAATTGGCTGTGTAGCTGAGGAAAGCCTTGAACTCTTGACCATCCCGCCTCCAGCTACCAAGTGCTGGAGTTACGGGCATCTCGCCAGCCAGGCTTTGATAGCTTCATTCACAGCCCACAGTCGTTGGCTCGTTCCCTCAGCGACTGTGGGGGACACAAGGGTGAGGGAAAACTGCAGGAAACTGCTCCTGGGGAAGAGAGTCCGTGAGCAAATGCCAAAGGACTGAAGCGTCACGAGGTCCTGGGTGCCACTCCCTGGGGCCAATCTGAGTGGATAGCGCTTGCCTGGCAGTGCTCAGACCCTGAGATCAGTTTAGAAACATACACGTGTGCGCGTGCGCACACACACACACATGCACACACGTATGCACGCATGTAACCGAATTCTCCACTGACTGTGGTTCTGTGGTAGAGTGCTTGAGGCCAGGAAGTTAGAAGGGACCATGAGAGAGGGGTAAGGGCACTTAAAGGAGGGAGACAGACACACAACTAGAGGAGGACACACAACTAGAGGAGGACACACACACAACTAGAGAAGGACACACAACTAGAGGAGGACACACACACAACTAGAGGAGGACACACACACAACTAGAGGAAGACACACAACTAGAGGAGGACACACACACAACTAGAGGAGGACACACAACTAGAGGAGGACACACAACTAGAGGAGGACACACACACAACTAGAGGAGGACACACAACTAGAGGAGGAAGGGTAGTTAGCAGCAGATACCTTCAATACCAGCACTGAGGAGGGGCCGGCAGGCAGACTCATGAGGACAAAAATGGTTGTTTAAGACAGGGTTTCTCTGTGTAGCCCTGGCTGGCTTGGAACTCACTGTGTAGACCAAGCTGGCCTCAAATGTCAAGATTCGCCTGCCTCTGCTTTCCAAGTGATGTGGCTGAAGGTGTGCCCCGCCAAGTCAGGTTTGGTGTTAGTTTATTATTGAGACAGTCTTTCTTTGTAACCCTGGCTGGCCTAGAACTCAGAGATTACCCTGCCTCTGCCTCCTAAGGGCTGGGGTTAAAGGCCTGCACTACCTGCTGGCCTGCTTTTATTATTTGTGTGTGTGTGTGGTCTGTCTGTCTGTCTGTTTCTCTGGGTTTCTGTGTGTGTCTTTGTGTGTGTATGTCTGCGTATGGGTGCCTACACTCCTGAAGAGACCAGAAGCAGTGGTGGATCCCCTGAACCTAGATTTATGTGTGGTTGGTTGTGAGAGCTACCTGACGTAGGAACAGCGCTTCCGGTCCTGTTTTTATTTTATAAAACAGACAGACCTGATGGTGGATCCTCTCCCCTCCTAGAAGGGCAACCCCTGTCTGCCCTGTCCGTGGTAACCATGTGTCTTGCTCTGGAAGACACTGCATTCAGAGGTTTGCACCCTCCCACCTGCACCCATAACTCCTGCCCCCAGCTGGTCCCTGTTTTCCCGACTTCCCTGTTTGACCCACACAAAGCGTGTTACATGAGATACCATCTGTCTTAAGAAAGACCTTATGTGGATTCTGAGGAAAAAGAGAAGCTCTGGCTTAGCAGCCCCTCCTCCACCGGCTCTCCCAGGCACTGGCTGCTTCCTGTCTGTTGGACTGTCCTCCTGACATTTCACACCTGGACTCTCACAGGACGTGGCCCTTTATGTCTATAGCATGTTAGTGTGGAGGAAGGCTCCATCCCTTCCAGGGATAGGTAATATTCTACTGTACAGATAAACTACATTTTAATTATCCATGATCACTGGTGGTCACGTGGGTCTTTTGGCCAGCTTCCAAATCATGACCATGTAAAGCCAGCCTCCTGAACCCCAGCATCACAGGCATCTTACCCTGCCGAGCTTCCTCCGCAGAGGTCATACAATGACTCTGAGCTTCCTCTCGGGTCTAAGCTGCCCTCCCCTCCCCTCCTCTCCGTACAGTAGACACCAAAGCCCTGCCTGACCCTCCCAGCCACCGTCCGGCATAGGCTGCCCAGAGCCCCCGCTCCACCAGCTCAGGCCTCTGAGAATCCTCCAGCGTGACTGTCTCCATCAGAGAGGCAGATCCACAGCTCAACTGTCCTCTGCAGGGGAGTGAGGCACCGGGACCAGGGCTGGCAGTGGCTGTATGGGAGGGTAGGTGAAGGAGAAGCCAGTGTCCCTCTGTCAGGAGCCGCGCTCATTCCACTGAGCCCCAGTGTGCAACAGTGCAAGGCTTGAGTGTGAGGAAGTTGAACCCAGATGCTCAGCTCCTTTATTTTCATCTTACTTTATTTTTACGTTTTGGAGAGCGTTTGCCAAGTAGAGTCAACCCCCATTTTTGGTGAGAATGGTCGCCACTCCCCCCACATCTCAAACCCAGGATCCTCACATTTCCTAAGTCATTTGTATAAAACGATTCGTTGTTTTACATAGAATCCAGCCATAGTCTCCATGCACTTTTATTGAAACAGGGTCTCCTGTAGCCCAGGCTAGCCTTGAACTCACTATGTAGCTGAGGATAAGCGTGTGATCCTCCTGCCTCCACCTCCCAAGTCCTGGGATTACGGGGCTGTGCCACCGCATCTGGCTTACGGAGTACCAAGGGTGGGGGTCAGAGCTAAATGCATGCTAGATGAACATCCATCCTCTCACTGAGCCACATTCCCGGCCCCGGAAGGTTCTAGTATGTTCTCTGCCTTCTCTTAGGGTCTGGCCATCTTTGGTGCCCTCTGGAAGACGGACACCAAGAGTCTCTGCTTTGTTGGCCATGTGGGGTTCTCCTCAACAGCACTCTCTCCTCGTGGAGTTGGTCTGTCTGTGTCCGTCCTTGTAAGAATGGCAGGCAAGTTGGATTGTGAGTCTGCCCGCCCTCAGGGTGACACGGGGCAGACTCACAATCCAACATGCCTAGAACACAGACCCATGCGTGCCAGGACCGTGCTCTACCCCTGAAGTACAACCCCATCCTCTTGTTTGAATCTAGAATGACCCTCCTAGGCTCCCGTTTCGAGTTCGGAATGCTCCATTTCCGGGTATTTTGAAGGATGTGGAGCTTTTAGGAGGTGAGGCCTGACTGAAGAAAGCAGGCTCTAAGGGCAAGCCTTTGCAGGTTAGGGCCACTCTGGTTTTTATGGCTCCCCCTGCTTCCTGCCTCGTGGACCATGAGGAACTCCCAGCACTAGCTGTCTTTCTGAAACCCGGCACCCAAGTGCACTTTTCCCCCTAAGACGTTTTTGTCATATGGCTTTTCAGAACGACATGCAAAGTTAGTATTGGGGGCACAAAGGAGCAGGAAAGACGGTTTAGCGGTTAAGAACCCTGACTGACCTTGCAGAAGATCCTGGGTTCAGTTCCCAGCACCCACGTTGGGGGCTCACAGGCATCTGCGACCCCAATTCAGGGGGGGAACTGATGTGGAGTGGGACAGACACCAAGCACTGTCTTAAGGGAACAGAGAGCGAGAGCTTGGCGGGGCAGCAGGACTGGTCCCCTCTGAGCAGCAGCACAGCTTGGCCACCTCCCTAGGCCCTCAGGGGATGCACACTCACAGATGCCTGCAGGTGGGGACCGACATCTGATGTTGCCCAATACTTAGCCAAAGCCCCAGATGGAGCAAGCCACAGGCTCAAGACTCAAGGTCTCACAGGCCCAAATCTAGGTACCTCCCACAAAGGGACCCTTTCCCTGGTGCCGGCTCATTTTCACAGGGGAACCATCTTTGGAAATGGCTGTCCCTGTGAACCACCTTCAGGGACAGTCATTCCTTCATTGTGGTGACACTGGCAGAGCCTAGTCCTCCTGTGGCTTGTCATCCACCTGGAACCAGTAAGAGCTCCTCACACTTAGCCTCCAACCTGCCGGAAATAGTAAATATTTTAGGCTTTGCTGCCCGTCTGTTTCCATCAGTCTGCTGTGTAGCTTACGTGTTGTTTGTTACTGTTCTTGAGACCATCTGGGCTGCAAAGCCCAAGTTTGCTGCCTGGCTCTTCCCGGCGGCGGTCTGCCAACGCTGCCAGCCACCAAACACGTTTGTTCTTCCCAGTATTGAGGACTGAACCCAAGGCCTTGAGCATGCCAGGCAAGCACCCCACCAGTGAGCCTCAGGCACCGCTGAGAAACATCTTTCAAATCTGTAAATAACCCCGCCCCCAACACGCACACTTTAAGGGCTGCATGTTGCTTCCCTTCCATGGCAGCTTCCTGGGTAACTCCAAGCCCTGTGTGACCAGCTGCCAAGCCCAGCCGTTGATGTCTAGTTGGCATGGAAACAGGCATTGCAATCCGTCCATCGGTTCTTCAGCGGACGTGCGCCCCCTTGGCCCCCACATTAAAGTGAAGGGTGGTCTCCCGTTCCCAGTCACTGGGTCCCCTGCTTACAAGGCTTGTAGCCCTGAGCAGCTGGGCACCAAGAACTCCGTGAAACTACCCCTCCCCCGTAATTATAGTTTCCAGAGGTTTACTGGGGGGGTAAAGAATTCCTGTCCCTGCCTGAGGCCATTATAGATCCAGCTGGGCTGGGGGAGGTGAGAGGGGCGCAGGTGGCAAGATCCAGGAAGCAGCTCCAACCTGGAGTGGGAGAGCAGTTTTTCTGGTTCTGGGCTCTGTCAGATGCTTCAGTTTGACTTTCTTAGGTAGCAGCCCCGTAGGGATTTGCAGGTGGCAGGGGCTCCCTTGGGGCCCAGGCAGAAGCCTGTCTTTGGAAAGTATGACCTCTTTCTCTACTAGAGGGGAATTAGAAGCTTTGCAGCCGTCATCTTGGACTTCTGCCAAGTTGTCTTACCGCTACTGTCACCGGTGCCTTCCCCTGACCCTGAAGGACCTCCCATACCTACGATGGGAGTTTCCAGAGTGAGGCACCCCAAAGGCAAACATCGCCTCCCGCTCGCCTTCAAATGCATGGGCCGCGACTGGAGAATGAAGATACGATTATTATTTTCAATATTTGAGACGGTGCGGTGTGTGATATCATTGGGGACCACCAACCAAGTCTGCTGGGAGTACACCTACTGTGGAATACAGGCAGGATTGTCGGGGTTACTTACTACAGCTATCCCCAGACAGAAGCCCCAGAGAGCTGCTTAGCTGGGACAGGAGGCAACAGAGACTGTGTGTCAGGGTGAGGAACCAGTCATAAATTGAACAAGGGGGGAAGCTGGACAAGCTAGGTACGGGAACACAGCTGTCTGGAGTCCCCACTACCCAGTGAACTGAAGCAAGAGGATCATGGAATCCAAGGAGCTGGTCCTACCTCAGCCGTGCATGGTGTCACGTGCTTCTAATCCCAGTACTTGGGAGGTTGAGACAGGAGGATTGCTCCAAGTTCTAAGCTAGTCTGAGCTATGTAGTGAGACCCTGTCTAAACACAAAATCAGGCTGGAGTGTAGCTCAGGCAAGGGTGCTTAGCCTTGCCCCTGGTCAGCTGCAAACTTCTCAGAGCATAACCTTCGGCTTGAAATGCCTTCCAGTGGGGTCAGCAAGAGCCACCCCCTCTCCTGACTGTGAGCAAGGCTGGTTTTCACACTCACTGCACACATGGTTACCAGGACAGATCAGAGTCGCCTGGGCTAGGGTGTAAACTCAATTGGAAGGATGCCTGCCTAGCATGCAGAAGGCCCTGGGTTTGATCCCCACCACTGTACAAACCAGAGGTGGTGGAGGCACGCCTGTAATGCCAGCACTGGGGAAGTAGAGGCAAAAGGATCAGGAGTTCGAGGCCTGTAGCAGCTTGAGGCTAGCCTGGACTACTTGAGATCCTATTTTGATAAACAAGCAAGCAAATAAATAAATGATAAATGAATGAATAGATAGATAGATAGATAGATAGATAGATAGATAGATAGATAGATAGATAGATAGATGATAGATTGGTTTGGGTCTATCTGTTCTGTATGTAATAGGACAGCCATGGCATCCTCTCCAGAAGGTTAAATAAAAGAAATCAAAACAACGTCTGCCTCCTCTGTGGAGAGTCAGGGCACATGTACTTAGGGTTTTGGATGAGATCCAAAGAGTAAATAGAAATGGTGCAGGTGGGGGCTTTGTTCTTTCATTGTTTTGTTTTGAGACAGAGCCTTATTATGCATCCATGGTTGCCCTGAAACCCACTACGCAGACTAGGCTGGTCCTGAACTCATGGAAACCCGCCTGTCTTTGCTTCCCAAGTCCTGGCAGCTTACTCTTGGATTTCAGGACAGTATGTAGGCTCTACAGAGACGCTCCTGTTGATGCTCCCTGTCCTTAACTGTGCGCTCCGAGCAACTGCAGAGCCCTTCACCGGCTCCGCCTCCATCACCAGCACCACAGATCCAACAGTCCTTCCACCTTGGTCCCTCCCAGCTCACTTCCTCTTCTCCTCCAGTCAGGCTGATGTCTCTGGTCCTTGTCACCTCCCCTCAGGCCTCCCTGAACTTGTCCCTGTTCTGCCTGTTTTCATTTTTACAGTGCATACTGAGTTTTCTGATCCGTGGAACCTCTGGCTCTGTCAGACAGAGTCGTGTCAGGCAGAGTTCCTCCTGGAGCGCCCTGAACACGAGGAGCCCACGGAGCATCGCAGCTTAGCCAGCCACAGAGAGGGCACAAGCCATCGAATTGCAGCCTCCAGCTGCCACCCAGCCATTCGTTAGATTTACTCAGAAGAGCAAACCTTTGATTGTGTGGACACTGTCACACTGCTGTAGATGAGAAGGTCAGGTCACACCCTTTGAAGTCAGAGACTCTCTATGTCTAGAGGGAGGGAGCTTGGCTGGAGCGATGGATGGTGTGAGCGACTGCAGTACAGTGTGCAAGAGGTGTGAACGAGGTGTGGACATGTGTGTGTGTGCATGTGGAGTGTGCAAGCTGCGTGTGCGTTTGCACCCATGTCTTTCCCTGTACCTCTATCTTGATTCTACTGGATCAGGTAGGTTGTGCACCTCCAGTCCCCGCCCCACAGGGCGGTCCTAAAATGAAAAGCCAAACTTCTGTGACTTCCCCTTCTTCCGACACTGTGCAGTGAGGCCCCCAGGACAGCATCAACAGGAAAAAATATGTATTTATTTTTTTCCATCCTATTATGTATTGTCTTAGTGTGTCTAATTTATCTATAGACATGGTTTCGTGTAGCCCAGGCTGGTCTCTAACTCAATATATAGATGAGGATGACCCTGAATTTCTGTTCTTTCTGCCTCCATCTCCTGAGTTCTAGAATTACAGGTGTATACCACTACACTCGGTTTAACGTCTGTGTTTTATTTTTATTTTATGTGCTTGTTTTGCCCGCACACGTGACTGTATACCATATGTATGCAGTGCCTGAGAAGGCCGGATTCCCTGGAACTAGAGTTAATCATTGTAGCTGCCAAATGGATGCTGGGATTCGAACCTGGGTCTTCTGGAAGAGCAGTCACTGCTCTTAACTGACGATCGATTCCAAGGTGCTATTATAAAAGTACCGTGGGACTCTGCCTTCCTCCCCTTGGGGTTCTGGTCTTAGACCCCTCGGTCACGTAGGGAGGGGGTCAAATGGCTGGTGCAGAGGCAATTGCTCTTTGTTTCCACACAGAGAAGGTGGTGCGGCCACTGGGCTGTCCTGTAGGAATACAAGCTTTTGTGGAATTCATATTCTTCATGCAGAGTTCCGGGGGCAGTTAGGAAAAACCGGCTTGGTAACGTGGGCCTAACTTACTCACTCACTGTGAGCTGGTCTGGTAAGTCGCTCAGGCCCCCTTTGCCTTTCTCTAATCTTTGGAACAACAGCCATCACCACGTTCTCACCTGCTTGTGAGTTCGTCTCCTGGGAAGTTTTGGGGATGGTCTGTGTTCAGTCACGCTTGTGCGAATTCACACACAGAGTCCCCATTTCGGTGCTGTCGGTCACTCCCGCGTGTGGACAGAAATCAGAGAACAGCCGCAGGAGTCTATCACGAGGTTCTCTGCAGCTCCTTATCCTCCTGCCTCAGATGCTGGGGAGGTTACTTCATCTTTTTAACGCAGGAGCCTGTGGAAACAGCTTCCCGTTGCAGAACACACTCGGGACGAACCTGGGTGTTAAACTGGGAGAGGGAGGATGCTTCTGGCTGGTGAGTACGGGGTCAGGAGCCCCACTAATAACTCACATGCACAGGACGCCGTCTGTTGAGAGGTCGCTCACTGCCTGGCCAGGCATTTACGGCGCTGAGCTGGAGAAACACTGTCCCAATGGGAAGTACCTTCTCTCATTATTTCTTTTGATGGTGCTGAGCGTCAAACCCCCAAGCACGAGGCTGATATCTGTGTTGTGAGATATTTGATTACACTGTGTAAAGATATGTCATTGTGTTTGACTTAATAAAAAGCCCAATGACCAGTAGCTAGGCAGGATTTTCAGGGCAGAGAGGACACTGGGAAGAGGAAGGGCGGAGTCATGAGGAGACACCAGGCACACAGAGCAAGCAGAATGGGCTTTACAAAGTAAAGATAACCAAGTCACATAGATCATAGATGAAACGATATGAGTTAATTTAAGTTAGAACTAGTTAGAAACAAGTCTAAGCAGTCAGCCGAGTTTTCACAATTAATAAGTCCCTGTGTTGTGATTTGGGAACTGGCAGGTGGGACAGAGAAAGATCTGCCTACACCTCTGCCTGGTTCTGGCTGGGGTCTTTCTGCTGTGCTGAGATGTGGTGGCGGAAACACAGAGGGGCAGAGTGAACACACCAACCAGTGCCGGTCTCTCTTTCTCATCTTATAAAGTCACCAAAGGCCGGGCCATGGTGGCACACACCTTTAATCCCAGCAAACAGGAGGCAGGGGCAGGTGGATCTCTGATTTTGAGGCCAGCCTGGTCTACAGAACAAGTTCTAGGACAGCCAAGGCTACACAGAGAAGCCCTGTCTTGAAAAACAAAAAGGAAAATAAAATAAATCCACTAAAGCTACCTGGGACCTCAACCTCACTTCATGGGACACCAATTGCCTTCCAAAGTTGCACCTGGAGATCTCATTAACATATAATTTGGGGACCAAGTCTGCAGCACACAGACTTTTGAGGTCAAGCCTTATTCTGGTGTGAGGTGTTGACAGAGATAAGGCAGGTAGGGAAATCGCTTACCAATAATTATAAGAACACTTGGAATGTTCTCTGTGAGCTTTAGGCGTGCAAGCCAATTCAACTGCAGCAACAACCTCAGGAGGTTTTCTGGTTCTGTTCGTGGCTTGGTTGTTCTTTGAGATGGACCTCAAACTCAGAGAATGGCCTTAGGTGTCTGACCCTGCTGCCTCCACCTGCAGAGTGTGGAATTACAGGCATGTGCCACCATGTCTGGTTCATTATGGTGAGGGAGATTGAACCCACGGCCTCGTGCATGCTAGACAAGGACTCTTATATGTGATATAAACAAATCCTGTCGTAGGCCCATTTCCCAGACTGGGGAAACATCAGTGCGCAGTGTTCAGTTGGAACCCCTGCTCCCCCGTGCCCAAGCTGGAAAACCCTGTCCGCCCTACTTCCCCCAACCCTGGCAGGGCTCTGAGAACACTCTGAACAAAGGAAGGGCACCCAAGTGCCTGCCCAGAGACCTAGCTTTTGACCATGCTTGCGCACAGTCTCAGCTTCTGACTGCCTCATCATCATCCATGGTCTAAGGTTTATAAAATCCCCTGCCTTAGCCTGGGTTCTTGACCTCTCTGGCCCCTTCTCTGGGACCCATGGATTTGCGGGAGAGCTGTGTTCAATAAACTTGCATTTATCTGTTTCTAATCTGGTCTGATCCGGCCTTTCGCATAGGCAGAAACATCATGCAGGGCTTCTCATTGGAAGTGGCAGGAGGTACTCGTGGGGAAGTCAGGTTCTTACTGCTGGATGACTTTGGGTGTGAGCACCCGGTGTGTCTTGGGGACCCTGTGGTTAACTTCTCCCAGTGGCGATGTCTCTGCTAACCAGCAGAACTCGGCTAAAACTGGACGAACGAATATGGCACGCTGGAAGCTGCTCCAGCAAACAACAGGACGTCGAGAATTCTTCTCGGGTCCTCTTCCTCCTCCCTCCTTTAAATGCCCAAGTGAGTGGCTGCCATTTCTTAAGTAGCTAAGTAAACAAGACAGGCAGCAAGCTCAAGGGCAGCAGAGCTCGGGATTAAAGGAGTATTAGGTTCTTTGTTTCCCATCCTCGGTGGAGACAAAACCTGAAGGGTTGCTAAAGAATTTCTTGGAAACCACAGTTTCTTCAGGCTTTCTTCAGCCACTGTTGGGTGAAGCTCCCAGGAAGTACCTTCACGAAGAAGTAGCCTAAGTTGCCAGCCTTTGAGCCGGTGGGCATGATCTTGACAGGGAGATGCGGCTCTATGCAACCCATTTCTTGGTAGTTGTTGCAGGTCCCAGAGGCGAGCCATGTCATGGTGTTTCTGACCCCCAGGTCAGGTGACCACTCCAGCCTTGCCCTCGAGGTGGTCCTTCTCCTGGTTTATGGGAAAGCACACTCTGTGCTCTGTGAGCTGCTGGGTCTGTGCTAGAACCCAGGTCCCCCGTTTTTTGGGCCTCTCCAGGACCCTGGTTGTCTGACTCCTCAGCCTGTATCATGGTTCTAAAGACCAAACTGTCCAGTGCTCTATGGTCCTCATCCTGCGCCCCATTTCTTTGCTTCCCTTTAGACGCAAACCACTCTATACCCCGGCTCTATTTCTTCCTCCCCAGGCTGGCTTCTGTCCATCCCCCTTGTGCTGGGTAGGTTTAAAAGTCAATTTGACCCAGTCTAGAATCACCAGGGAACAGAGTCTCTACGAGGGGTTGTCTAGATCAGTTGGCCTGTGGGTGTTTGGGGTCCCAATGGCCTTAACTGATGTAGGAAAGCCCAACCCACTGTGGGTGATGTCATTCCCTGGTTTGGGGTTCTGGACTGGATAGGAGAGGAGAAGTGAGAACTGAGCAGGGGGTGTGCATTCAACCTCTCCTCCTTGACTGTGGATATGACCGTGCTTCAAGCCCTGCTTCCTGTGACCTCACTGATGTGACGATCGGAACCTGGAACCCTGGGCTAAAATAAGCCCTTCGTCCCCCGGTCGCTTCTATCAGAGGGTTTTCATGCAGAAATGGGAAGGGAAATAGAACAGAACATAGAACAGTATGTGCATGCATGTGTGTGTGTGTGTGTGTATACAACTGTGGAGGTCAAAGAACAGTTTTTTTGTTTTTTGTTTCTCTGTGATTTTGGAGCCTGTCCATCTCACAGATCCTTGCTTCTGTCTTCCTCCTCACTTTGTACCCTGGGCCAGGCCTCTCTCACACCCCACAGAGAGCCTGTGACTATCTCCCCGACACCCGCCAGAACTGGCTTCTCACAGTAAAGCCACAGAAATCTTGCTAGAATGGTCAGGTGTGTCCCTTGTTCAAACCCATTTCACACTACTGAGGAAGGCTTACTCCTCGGGCCGGTTTACACAATCTCACTTCTGCCCTCTGTCTGGGTCTCTCTGGACTCCAGGCTCACTCCTTTCAACTCTGTCCTGCCCAGGACGGGCCCCAGACTCTTCCCGCCTGGAATGCGGTGTCTCTGCTCTCCACTCCTGGCTAATTCCCTTCTAGTTTTCTGTCCCTGGCCGGTCACTTCCTCCAGACTCGCCTGACACATCTCAAATCAAAACCAAGTCAGGGGAAGGACTGAGTCATCCAACCCTAATCCCCGGGAAGGGTCTGGAAAGCTGGATTTGCATAATAATATCCGTCCTTTCCCTTGGCCCTTCTTTGTTTCTGATGAGTAGAGACAGAGAGGACACACACGAAAATATAGTTACCTGATGATGCCGAAGTGGTCAGAAAATTGGAGAAGGGGGGGGGGGTCAGAGATTAATCAGTGAACACTTTGTTCATACATAAATTTATCTCAAATGGAGTTTAATGGACACTGGGTTTGTCTTTCTTCTCAGTGGGTGGTCAGCTTTTTCAATGACAGAATTGTAAAAATCTGATTTGCCTTTTATGTATTACCTGCCATTTCCTGGTGTCTGAAGTTCATCCAGGCCTAGTCTTGTTTTATTAGTGTGATCGGTTCTGGTATTTGAGACGGCTTGAGGACACAGGTAACACTGACTTCGTGTCTTTTTAAATTATTTATTATTTATTTTATATGTATGAGTGTTTTGTCTGGATGCATGTCTGTGCACTATGTATGTGAAATGCCAGAAGAGGCCAGGAAAGGGTCATCAGATTCTCTGGAACTGGAGTTACAGATAGTTGTGAGTCACCATGTGGGTGCTGGGAATTGAACCCGGGTCCTGTGGAAGAGTAGCCAATACTCTGACCACTGAGCCTTCCCTCGGGCCTCTGTAAGGCTGACTTTATATCACAATTAACTGCGCTCCAAGTGTTTAGCAGACACTATGGGGAGGAGGTGGAAATGACGGGTGAAGGAATGAAATTGTTCCCAGCCAGACTCCTAGGGCTTGGGTTGTCAACCTCCAGGGCT
This sequence comes from Alexandromys fortis, assembly GCF_014885135.2. Lineage (NCBI taxonomy): Eukaryota > Metazoa > Chordata > Mammalia > Rodentia > Cricetidae > Alexandromys > Alexandromys fortis. The sequence continues at coordinate 3,429,054 of NW_026067960.1, forward strand.
TACTCTCCGCGCCCCATCTCTCTCTCTCTCTCTCTCTCTCTCTCTCTCTCTCTCTCTCTCTCTCTCTCTCTCTCTCTCTCCTCTCTTTTTTAAGGCACACCCCCTCCCGAACATTAGTCTTGCACTGAGCTCTACCGGACCTGTCTTCCTCACCGGTCGCTCACTTCAGCACCATGTACAAAACCAGACAAGTCTCCCACCTGTGGAATCACAGAACCACAGCTGAACAGGACGGGAGGGTCCCTGGAGTGCCCGTGGCCACCCTCTCTGATCAGCTAAGATTGCTGAGCCACAGGGATCTTTGGGTGGGGTGGGGTGGAGTGCGCGCGTGCACGTGCAGCACACACACACACACACACACACACACACCCCGCAGGAAGAAAGGAACTGGAGGAGGAGCTAGCAGAGCACAGACTTTACAGTCCAGCCTGGCTTCAATGTATCAATTGCCTCACCCTGCCTCTTTTTGTTTGGTTGTTGTTTTTATTTTTTGAAACAGGGTTTCTCTGTGTAGCTCTGGCTGTCCTGGAACTCCCTGTAGACCAGGCTGGCCTTGTGCTCACAGAGATCTCCCTGCATCTGCCTCCAGTGTGCTGGGATTCAAGGCATGCGCCACCATTGGCCGCCTTGTTTGATTGCATTAAGATCATTGCAAAGGTCTACAAAACCAGATCCAGGTTTGAAGATAGGAGGTATGGTGTGGTCCCAGGCAAGGGCTATCTGTTCCTAAGCTCACACTCAGGACAAAGGCAGGAGAATCATTCCATGCTCAAGGCCAACCTAGTTCTATGTAACAAATGTGCCAAAGGAAAGAGCCAGGCAAGGTGGCACACACCTTTAACCCTAAAATGGGGAGGCAGAGGCAGCAGATCTCTGTGAGCTGGAGGTCAGCTTGTTTATGTAATGAGACCCTATGTCAGAAAGAAAGAAAAAAGAAAAAGAAGGAAGGAAGGAGAGAGAGAAGAAGAAAGGAAGGAGGGAGGGAGAGAAGGAATGAAGAAAGGAAGGAAGGAAGGAAGGAAGAAGCTGAAAGAGAAAAAAGGGAAAGGAAGAAGGGAGGGGAGCGGCGATGTGGGCAGGAATGCTTGTGACTCCCACACTTTAATGGAAATGCCTTACAAGCAAACTCCTAGCGTTAGTTTGCCATCTTATGGCCAAACTCTGGTATTGCAGCCTTCCTATCCTTAAGGCTCCAGGACACTTGAAGGGTAAAGGCCTGTCATCAATTCCTAGTTCTCACAAACTCAAGCCACAGCTCCCAGCCATATAGCTGAAGACACGTTTCTCAGAGTAAAGGCCCAAGGAGGAAAGAGTTGGAAGACATTACTGTGTCTCGATAACCTGTGTGTGTGTGTGATCTTTATATGTGTGTGTCTACATGTATATGTGTGCATATATGTACATATTTAGAGAAAGTATATTTGTGTGTGTGTGTATCTGTCTGTGTACAGGTAAGTATGTGTGGTTTGTGGGAATCATCTTTCAGAGGAGAAGCCTAGAACATCTTTCTTCAATGTCCTCTCAGAACAACAGCAACAAAAAAACAGATAACCAAGGATTTTCATCTAGGCCAAGGAGGGATTTGAGATATCTCTAGGTAAGACTGTTTTATTTACTTGGTTTCACTACATAGCCCTGACTGGACCCACGCATACAGTGATCCTCCTGCCTCTACGATACACTGCCACCCTTGGCTTACTTTGCATTGGCGGGGTGGGGTGGTGGGGTAGTGGTGGAACCTGTGACCTCACACTCCCAGCCTTGGCCTTCCTTCAAAGTGGAAGAAGCAAGAAGGAAGCAACAGGCAAGATTTTTTAATTGACTTTTATTTTATTTATTTAATTAACTGGCATTGATAGCAATGGATTTCTTTACAGAAAATGCTGCCGGTGTCGTGATACCATCAGTGCTCAGGGCCAGCTAACCATCCTGTGTCCTTCCAGTCCATACATGTGCGCGCAGAAATAGAGATGGTTCTGGGGTCTGAGTTTGGAGCGCAGAGCCTGGGGCTCCAAGCTCCAGGTGGGGACTGGCCAGGGGAGGGAGTAAGGCTGCAGGGTGCTCCAGAGCAGGGACTCAGTGAGGCCAGAAGTCATTCCTCCCCCCACAGCAGGCTCCTTCCTGCTGCTGCTGTGGTCCTCAGTGGAGCCTGTGCTCCGAGGCATGCTCTAGGTGTGTAGAATGTCAGGCATCTGGCGAAGATCTTACCCAATGCTCCCTGGCTTTGCAGAAGAGGAAACTGGAAGGCTGAGGGAAGAAGGCCCTCGCCTCGGGACACCGCGCTGCTATCTGGAGCCTTGCGCGGCAGCTGTAAACTGTATGTCTGAGGTCGCGGCCCTTCATCCACATCTGACAAAGTGCTCATTCTCATGAAGAAGCCTCAAAAATATGTACTTTATAGCTATGCTATCTCACCTTTCCAAAGGCCTTGCTAATAGCCCTATCTACAGATAGTGTGATGCGGGGGGGGGGGGAGTCCAACTTATCACCTAGGACAGCTTCGTGATCCAACACAAAATCGGAGAACATGGCAAGATTTTACTTTATTGTACTGTGATTCTGCCTAGTTCTCAAGTGTGAACTTTATAGATGATAGATGTAGATGACAACACGGTGTCAGAACACCATCTAAAATAAATGTAGGTGTGTTCTCACAACCCTTGGGCCGTGATTGGACACCCCTGTAAGGTTAAGAAGAGAAGGGAGCTGACCATCGCCACTAGACCCAGACAAGAGGCTCATTACCACTGATGTGTGTGCTCCCCACACAGGCCCCGAGCTCTTCTGGAGGCTTGTGAGGAGAAAGTGTTGGGCTGGGCACATGACTCCATTGTTGCTGGTGGAGTGCTTGCCTCCCATGCAGAGAGCCCTGGATTCGTAGAACAGTTTAAACCGGGTGTGGTGACACACGGCTGTAACCCCAGCACTTGGGAGGTGGAGGCAGGCAGATCAGGAGTTCAATGCCATTCACAGGAACTCACAGAGTTTGAGGCCATCCTGGAATCTGTGGGGCCCTGTCTCGAGAAAGTGGGAGCGGAGACAGTACGTGTTCTGGGGAGAGTAAGTGGGAGGCTAGCTTCAGAGTCTCTACAGTTTTGGGTATGAAACAGGCAGAGAGGCAGGAGGATCTCTGTGAGGTTTTGGCCAGCTTGGTCTACATAACAAACTTCATGACAGCCAGGACTACATAGAGAGATCCTGTCTCAAAGACTAATAAACAAAATAAAGACTTTAGGTATTTTCTGTGGCCTGGGTCACACTAGTACACTCACTCATTGCTATTCCTCTCTCTCTCTCTCTCTCTCTCTCTCTCTCTCTCTCTCTCTCTCTCGTGTGTCCATGTCCCAACCAGCTCCTCCTTCCATGGGTACCAGTATCACAGGCACACACCATTCCACCCAGCTCCTTCCATGGGTGCTGGGATCCAAATGCAGGCCTCACACTTGTGTGAAAAACCCTTCACCCACAGAGCAGTTCTACTCCTTACGTTTCAAAACATGAAGAGAAAGGCACAAAATGGCAATGTTGGGTGAGGGTGAGGCTCAGTGGCAGAGGCTTGCCAAGTATACACACACACACACACACACACACACACACACACACCCGCAGGCGTTTCCTGCTCTCCTGAAGGCACCTCGGCAGCTTTGGACCACACCCTGCTTCAGGAGCCAGAGGACCAGAGAACCTGCCTGCTCTGTGCAGTGCCTCAGGGTTGGGAAGGATGGACCCATGCTACCTACTTGATAGTGCACCCAGGGAATAGAAGTTGGGACATCCCTCGCTGGAAATACCCCAGCTTCCCCTCAGAAAGCAAAATCCCCGCCCCTGGAGACCTGGGACAGCCTGATGAGAGAAGAGGATGGGGTGGAGGAGCAGCCATCACCCAGAGGAGAAGCTGGGCCTGATTCTCCTTCCCACAAGCCACTCAAAGCAACACTTTGCAGCCGCCTCCAGGGTGGGGCTCAGTGGTAGTGTTCGTCCCACATGCTGAAAGTCCTGACCTCCATCTTCTGCAAGGCAAACAAAACAAAATAAAGCTACACACCAACATCCCCAGCTAATGTCCCAGGCCGTATAGACAGGCGGACACTACTTCAATTATTTTCCTATCCCTTCATAAGTGATTTACCTAGCTGTGGGGCTCATGTTTGAAATCCCATCATTCAGGAGCTCGGGAGGCTGAGGCTAGAAGATCATGGGTTCCATGTCAGCCTAATCCTGGATCAGAGCAAAACAAAACATATCTGGGGCTGGTGGCCCATGCCAGTAATGCCAACACTCTGGAAGCTGAGGTTTGTGTCTTGTGCCCGAGGCCCTGTGTTCCATCCTCTTGCACATACAGGGTTGTGGTAGTGCACACCTGGAATCCCGGCACTCGGGAGCTGAGGGCACAAGAATCATAAGAGAGCTTATAGAGCTACGCAGAGTTCTACATGAGACCCTGGATTCTGGGAGAAGGGGAGGGGCAAGGAAGAGGGAAGCTGGCACTGAGTGTATGTGTGTGTGGACAAGTGAGTGTGTGTGCATACATGTTTGTGTATGAATGTAGGTGAAGAGGCTAGGGCAGGAATGTCAAACACCTTCCTCTAGAGTGCTTCCTTGACACAGGGTCTCTTAACTTGAACCAAAATCTTGCCTTGCCAGATTGTCTCTGATCTCAGCACTAGGGTCATAGGCGCCCAAAGCCACGCCCAGTTTTTTTACTTGGGTGCTGGGGATTTGAACTCACCCCTCAAGCTTGCAAGGCAAGCTCTCTTACCTACTGAGCCATTTTACCAGCTCTGGTCAACCATCCATTCCTCTTACCACAGGAAAGTGACAGCCGCTACATACTATCATATACCAAATACCACATGCTTGATTAAATGTGCAGTGAATTTTTTTCAACCTTCTTTGGTTTAGAGGCAGGGTCCCATTCTGTAGCCCAGGCTGGACTATAACTCATGGTATAGCCTGAGCTGACCTCAAACTCCCAACAGCCTTGCTGCTTCAGTTTTAAGACTGCATGAATTGCCACGCCTGATATTTTGCTTTTCTTTGTGTGAGGACTGGGTGATGTAGTTGTCTTCAGAAAAAAAAAAAGCCTGTTTCCCAACAACGCTAACACTAGGCAGTTATCTTTCTCTGTGAGGCGACCTGAGGAAGATGGTTTGCTAATCATTTGACCCAGACAGCCAGTCAAATCACACAAGAGGTTCAAATTTTTGTGCTGACTTTCTGGACATCGGTGTGACAGCCAGGCCATTGAGGGGACACTTGCCTGAGAAGCCTCCAAGCATCTGAAAGATGTCATCTTAAAGAGGCGGTGTCTGCTATTTGGTGACGTAATAGGGTCAATAGACACACCCAATCCAAACAGTGGGGCTGGACAGAGGATGCTTGGTTCAAAGAGTGCTGAAGTTTGCATTGAGTGCAGCTGAACATAAGGATTTGGATGCAGATTCTCTGATCATCAAACATGGCCAGGGTACCCAAGATGAAGGCCATGTGGATCATAAGCACCTCCGGCCACGTGGACGTGACCCTCACTAAAAAGGACCAAACTGCTCCTGAGCCAGAAGAGGGGATTGCAGTGAAGAAAAGATGAAAAACCAAACAAGACAAAAAAAAAAAACAAAAACTTAGTGCATGGTGTCCGCTTAATCATGGTCTTTTGTTCTTTGGGGCCCACCGTTTGAGGACTCTAAAAGCCAGAGAAGGAGAAAAGTGACTTTCTAGAATGTTCTTCCTTGCCAGGGTAGAGACATTCTGGCCAGCGTAGAAATCCTTCTTCATCTTCTTGAGGGACATGGTGGCAAGCTTGGGTAATTCCAGCACAGGTGAGGTTGAAAGTTAAGGAATTCCCGGTCATCCTGAAGTACACGAAAACAAATGAAAACCAGAGGTTCCCTGAGAACCACACCACGGGGGGTGAGAATCCCCCTGTCTCAGGACCGACTTGCTTTATGGAGGCCCCTCCTTTGAGATCTCCCAGTGCAGAATCAGTGTCCCGTTGCCATCTCAGGAACCCTCCTCTTGTTTGCTGCCACCATCTGGGATGCCGTTCCTCCCCATTGTTCTGTGTCCCCATTGTTCTGTGTCTGAAGCCATCTATGAAGTCAAGCAAAAGAAGACAAGAGGAAGGAGAGAGGGGAAGAGGAGGAGGGGGAAGAAGGAGGAGAAGCAGGGGGAGGAAGAGAGTAGGAAGAAAAGGGAAGGAGGAAAGAGAGGATGAGGAAGTGAGGAGGGATGGGAGGGAGGGAATGAAAAAGAGGAAAGGAGGAGGAATTGGAAGAGGAAGAAGAGGAGAGGTGGGAGGGGGGAGAAAGCAGAAGAGGTGATAACAGGAGGGAGGGAGAGGAAGTGAAGACAGGAGGAGAGACAGAGCAGGGAAGGGGGCACAAGAGGGGAGGAGGGAAAAAAGAGTGGGGAGGAGAGAGGGTAATGAAGAGGAGGGGGAGGGGTTGAGAAGGGGGGGAGGCAAGAGGAGGAAGTGGCGGGGGGGGGGGGGGGAGAAAGAAGACCCCACCCCACCACCCAAGCTGATGCTACGACCCTGCCTTCAACAGCTTGCTTCATGCCTCTGTGAAATATGGATGCAGCTCCTCGCCTACTTGGAGACAGCTGGCCGTGCAATCTTGTGCACCTGGAGAGAGGAAACATTTGCCTGAGAACACAGAATGGTGGCTTGACACAGTGATTATGGGATGGCTACTGCTTGTTCATTACTATGCTTTGGTTTACTTTATCTATCATCTCTATCTATCTATCTATCTATCTATCTCTATCTATCTATCTATCTATCTATCATCTATCATCTATCTATCATCTATCTATCATATCTATCTGTTTATCTACCTAACTATCTATCTATCTATTGGTTTTCAAGATAGAGTTTCTCTGTGTAGTGGCCCTGACAGTCCTAGAACTCACTTCATAGACCAGGCTGGCCTTGAACTCACAGAGATCTGCCTGCCTCTGCCTCCTGAGTGCTGGGAGTAAAGGCGTGCACCACCACCACCTGGCTGCTTTGGTTTATTTTAAAACAGGTCCCACTCAGTAGCCCAGGTTGGCCTCAAACTCACAATCATCCTCCTGCCTCAGCTTCTCAAGTGCTTCAATTATAGGCCCGCCTGAGGTACCTTGCCCAGCTAAACGTTGTACATTGTACACCTCCCACTTTGTGCTCTCTCCTACAGGCTGGGCCACCTGGATGTATTTTTGGCAATGACAACCACGCTGAAGTTTTGCTGTTTCAACTTTATCTCCAGACAACACAGTAATTCTTTTCCCCTCTTGGATTTTGGAGTCAAAACGTCCAGGATTGAATATCCTAGGTCCTAGTGGTGGAGAGATGGCTCAATGGTTAAGATCACTGCTCTTGCAAAGGACCCAGGTTCAGTTCCCAGCCTCTACGTGGCAGTTCACAGTCATCTCTAACTCCGGTTCCAGGGGATCAGATGCCTTCCTCGGGCCCCTGGGAACTCCTGTACACAGCGGTGCACATAAAAGTCACATAGGCACGCATGCACACATACACATAAAAAAAATAAATAATTTCTTAAAAATAGAGTTGATGCCAGGCAGTGGTGGCACATGCCTTTAATCCCAGCAGTCGGGATGTAGAAGCAGGTGGATCTCTGTGAGTTTGAGGACAGCCTGGTTTACATAGTGAGTTCCAGGACAACACCATCTTAACAAAACTAAAGAAAACAAACAAAACAAAAAGCCCAACCAATTAACCGATCAATAGAGTTGATAGGACTAAAGAGATGGTTCAGTGGTTAAGAGCACTGATTGCTTCTCCAGAGGACATGGGTTTGATATGTAGCACTCACATGGCAGCTTCCAACCGCTTCTAACTCTAGTCCCAGGGTATCTGAAGCTCTCTTCTGGACTCTGAAGGCACCAGACACAAATAAATGATAGATAGATAAATGCCTTAAAAATAGAGTTGAACAGGGTTACCAGAGGCTTGCCAGGGCTTAGGGTTAAGGGGTGGAGAGAGGAATATGGTTGATTGCAGGTGTTGGGTACACAAGAATAACTTTTAGTGTTCTATAACATCATAGGACTGGGGTGGCTGAGGATTAGTTGCCTATTTCAGAATAGCTAGGAGATGGATGCTGGATGGTGGTGTTCGGTGTACTAATGACCCTGCTATAACACAATGTAGATGTGTATAGAACTCTGTACCACAGAGCTGAAGTCTTGCCTACAAAGCATGAGGCCCTGTCTCCAGGGAGGGGGGGGGGGGAGGGAGGGAGGGAGGGAGGGAAGGAGGGAAGGAGGGAAGGAGGGAAGGAGGGAAGGAGGGAAGGAGGGAAGGAGGGAAGGAGGGAAGGAGGAAGGGAGGATTGATGGATGGATTACTCTGGTTCCCATAAAAATAAATACAGAAGATTATCATGTGTCAGACTGAGTTTTGTTTTTTTGGTTTTTGTAACAGATTTCTCTGTGTAGCCCCAGGCTGTCCTGGAACTTGCTCTATAAATCAGGCTGTCCTCAAACCCCGACATCCGCCTGCCTCTGGCTCCCAAGTGCTGGGATTGAAGGTGAGCACCACCCCTGCCAGGCCACGTCTCAGGTTTTTGTTGATGTTAATCTGTAGGGCAGGGCTGGAGAGATGGCCCAGCCATTGTGAGCTTTTGTTGAGCCATCAGGAGCTCTAGAATTCAGATCCTAAAACTCACATAAGGAGGCAGTGCCTCATACATCCTGTAACTCCAACTCTGATTGGTGCAGAGACAGGAGATTTCTGGGACTTGCTGGCATTCAGCCTAGCTGAGGAAATCTGAGCCCAGGGTTCAGAGAGCTCTTCTGCCTCAAAGGAATAGGTAGAGGTAGGAGAAGAGGGGGCTTGATGCCCTCTTCTGGGCTCTGTACACATATGGATTCTCTCACACATATGCACACATAGGCATATACTCACATATATACACACATATTCAAAAACAAATTAAAAAAAAAAAAACCCTACAGGACAGACCAAATGCCATTCCTGCCTGAATGACTCCCAAACCCTAACATAGTAACAGATTTTATAAATATTGTATATATTTGCATGACTCTCGAGTTAACAGCCCAAATTTGATGAGCCTGGCCTACACCTAGTTCCCAACATGTCGGCCAGTGAAGACAAGGCATGTCCTCATGGCTTGAGGCCAACCTGAAAATGCTTAGCCTGTGCCCGGGTGTGCTCCACAAGGCCAGTGCCCACATCTGCAAGTGTTTCTGCCATCCTGAGACATATCTCTGGAGCTCACCACTCCAGCCGTCAGGTCACTTGGTGACAGACAAGACCTGGCCCCACACTGTCTTCTTGGTCACCATCACCGTCACCATCACCACCATCGTCATTTTCATCATGACCATCATAGGCATCACTCTCATCCCCATAACCACACCACCCTCATTAACTGAAGTCATCATCACCACCACCATGACCACCACCATCATTCTCATCATCATTCTCATCACCATGACCACCACCATGACCACCACCATCATTCTCATCATCATTCTCATCACCATGACCACCACCATGACCACCACCATCATTCTCATCACCGTCAATAGCATCACCAGCATTAGATATCACTCACATCATCACCATGTTCACCATCCTCACCTCCACCATCATCATCACCAATACCCTCATCACTCTACCCATCACCGTGACCATCATCACTCCCACAGCATTACCTCTGTCATAGCCACCGTCACCCATCACCACCTGGATCATTGTGAACGCTGGAGTCACTGTGTGTGACCTTTCAGAGCCGGGTACCATCAGGAACTGGAATCACTGCCCTCTATGTGGGTTCAAGACTGACTCCAAAAGTCAAAAGACTGACTGGAAAATTGAACTGTGAGGGTTTCTCGCCCCCCTGTACACCCTGTACCTTGCACTCACAAATGTATTGCCATCCAACTGGACAGGGCCACAAGCCTGCAACGCTGCCTCCTCTTTGCAGATAAAGACATGTGCCTTGGGCTTCCCTTCAGGGGTCTCATGAGTGGCAGGAAATTATGTCTCCTACATGTATTTAGGTGAACGGTCTAGTGGAGTATGAAGACCCTCTCTAGGAGTGTTTTTTTTTTTTTTTTTTTTTTTGAGAAGTTGTGCAATCTTTTGCGCAATCTTTGCAGACCACCCCCGCCCCAGCCGGGTGACTCAGCAGTTATGGTCCCCAGAGCTTCATCTTCAATACAGGACTGAGCAGGTGTGCCGGGACAGGTGTGGGCATGGCAAGAGGACAGTTTTATCTCCTGACCTAAAAGCAGAAAAACTGGAACAGCTGGGGGCGGCACGGAGGGGAGAGGTCACCAGTCCACCAGGGAATGCGCAAAGGGTAATTTGGGGCTTGGAAGGGGAGGTGGGGCAGAAGCCAGAAAACAAAGCCTCTGCAGGCGGAGATCCCGAATAACAGCCTGGGCCCTTGAAATGCTAAATGTTTCTGTCTAACACCCCACTGGGTGTCAAAGAAGAAACAACCTTTAAGTGTGGCTGGAGTCACTTTAGAAAACACTAGAGGCATTAAAACAAACAAAAGGGCTTTCAGAGCCTCTGCTTCCATTGTAAGGAAATGTCAGGGTTAATAGCTCAAGTGTGTCCTTGGTGTGGGAGGCTTTCTGTGTCCCAGAGAGTGACTGGGGAGCTCGACTAAGCTTCACCTCAGGGTCGGGAGAGATGGCTCCGTGGCCAAAACCCTTGTTGCTCTTGCAAAGGTGGCTCACGAGCAGGGCCTCCTTGGGATACACACCTAACGCACCACGTACCTACATACATGCAGGCAAAACACACTTACATATGATATAATAAGTCTTGAAAACCTTTTCATCTTAACACCCATTTCCCCCAAATCTCAAAAATTCAACCCAATTTCCTTCTGACTAGGGTTAAAGTGCACAATAAGTCAAGGTCTCCTAGCCTCCCACTGACTCTGAAGATGATCTGTCTTGTGACAGCCTTCCTGGCCTCTAGTCACCACAAAGCCTGTTGCTATTCTTTCCCAGGTGTCAATCAAAATTTTCTCCAGGCCTAGACGTGTAGTCCAGTGACAAAGCCATAGTTAACACAGCACAGATACACACAGACAGAGACAGACAGACACAGACACACAATGCGCACACATGCGCGCGTGCGCGCACACACACACTGTGAATGTGCTCAATTGATAAAGTCCTTTGTCTACTGTCCCAGAAACCTTGGGCTCAGTAACCAGCTCTGCATAAAGCAGGAATGTTGGTGTAGCCTGTGACCACAGCTCTCAGGAGGAAGACGCAGGAGCATTAAAGGTTCAAGGGCATCCTTGGCTAAGTGATGAGGTTGAAGCCAGCCTGGGTTACACAAGATTCTGGGGCAGGAGTTGAGGTGGGTAAGCTAGGCTTAGTGGCACTGGCCTTTAATCCTCTCACTTGGGAGACCAGGACAAGTTGATCTCTGAGTCTGAGGACAGTCTGGTCTACACAGCCAGTTCCCAGTCAACCAAAGCTACATAGTGAGACCTGGTGACAAATAAATAAATAAATAAAAACTAAAAAGAGAAAGCCAGCACAAACCCTCCAGGCGAATTTGTCTCCGATCACCTCGGCTGAGAACGACTGTGCACGATAATACATGGTACTATTGTGGCCCGAGTGCGTCCGGGGTTCCTTGGGGTCCCCTCACAGACTGGTTAAACAACTAGCATATTTTCCTCCCTATTCACCTTCCTCCCCCACCCCCCTCTGTAGTCTACCCGTCCTCAACTCTGTAGCTGAGTTACTGTGAGCTCCTGCTCATCCTGCCTGCTGGGGTTGACAGCTGCGGGCCACGGCTTCTTGCCACACCACACTGGAATGTTTCCTGGAAAAAAGTCTAGCTGTGCTGATAGCATCATGATCCCCGTGTGTGGCACCAGGTCCCCTGGACGATAAGACGCTAACCCAGTAATGACAGACACCCGCCGGAGCATTCCACAACTGCAGCCGGAGCCAAATCACTGCCGCTTCTGAAATGTGGCCGTCCAACGTCCCTGTTCCTGCAGTCCAACTGCACTCAGATGTTCTTTAAGGCCACAGTAAATGGAAAGATCCTGAGATAAGACAATTTGAGTGAAATTCTGGAAGGCATTCAATTTGTTCTAGAAGTTTCTACTTCAACAGTCCCACCACACGTGCACACACCACACACACACACACAGCTAATTAGACCAGAGTTGAATCTTCCCCTGCAGTTCCATGAACAGATGTGGGGGTGGGCGTACAAAGAGTAATGACCACAGGCCAGGTCCCTGCGCTTCTGCGGCTCTGGCAGTAAATAAGGAGAATATTCTCTAAGTAGTATGAGGAGGAGCAGGAAGAGCGGGGAGGACCGGGTAAGGGAGGGGAAGACCAATGCTGAGGACGGTGTCAGTTGGAGAATGAGAAAAGCAACAGCTCAGTTGGCCATGGTGTATCGCACCTGTAACCGCAGCAGTCGGGAGGCCGAGGCAGCAGGATTGTATGGTCAAAGCCAGACCGGGCTATTGAGCCCCATCTCAGGGGGGAAAAAATCAAAACAGAACTGGTGCCTCATTCAAGTCCTCCTCCAGTAGATAAATTCAGCCTAGATGGATAGGACACAGGAGAAAACTAATAGAAAGAGGGGAGCCCAGGCTCCGTGGCTCACGTCTATAATTCCAGAACTTGGGGAGTTGTGTTAGGAAGATTGGGGGTTCCAGGTCAGGCTGAGTTACACGAGATCCAGTCTTAAGGAAAATGCCAGGTGGTGGTGCATGCCTTTAAACCCAGCACTCAGGGAGGCAGAGGCAAGCAGATCTCTGTGAGTTTGAGGCCAGCCTGGGCTACATAGTGAGTTCAGGACAGCCAGAACTTCACAGTAAAACCCTGTCTCAAAAAAAAAGGAAAAACAAAACAAACAGAAGTGGGGAAGGAGAGAGAGAGGTTGATGCTGAGAGAGCAGATGTGTGAGATCCTTGAGACTGGTGAAAGGGACGGCTTTAGTAGGGAGAGCAGTTGCAGTGAAGGGGGGGGATGATATTTCCTGTAGCATCCTATGTACTGTGGGACTTGGAGCGTGGCTGGAACTTCAAAAACAACATCAGCATAGCTCTTGAGAACTATTTGTAACCAAACCAGTGAAAGTGCAGTTTCCACACCAAACACAGGTTAACCCAGGAAGCAGCACACAAGAGCTGTAGTCTTGACTGTTCTCATTCCAAGACGGAGACTCATGGCAACCCAAGTTGGTCTCAGATTTCATATGCAGCCAAGGCTGAGCTGGACCCCATGATCCTGTGCCTCTGCCTCCCCAGTGCTGGCCTTACCAGGTGTGAGCCACCGGTTCTGGTTTTATGCGGTGCTGGGATGTGGTGTGGGCTTCGTGCACGCCAGGCAAGCACTTGAGCATCAGAGCAGCATTACTAGCCCTTCGTTCAGACTTTGAATTCAATTTCTCCACCCAAAAAGAAAGTGTGAGTTGACAATGAAATTACAGTGTGCTTGGTTACTGTTTGTCAGTGGGTTTTAGTGTGTGTGTGAGCATACGGGAGAGTGTATGTGAGTGTGTATGTGTGTGTGTGTGTGTGTGTGTGTGTGTGTGTGTGTGGTGTATTGTGGGGAGGGAGCCCAGGGCCTTACAACTGCTAGGCAAAGGCAAGCCTTCGTCCACAACTTCTTTAGTCTCAATATCTTATTTTTATTTATTTATCTTTAAAAATATTATTTATTTATTTATTTATTATGCATTGGTGTTTTGCCTGCATGTGTCTGTGTGAGGGTGTCCGATCTTCTAGAACTGGAGTTACAGATAGTTGTGAGCACCATGTGAAATTGAACCGGGGTACTCTGGAAAAGTAGCTAATGCTCTTGACAGCCGAGACATCTCTCCAGCCCCCAAATCTGCTTATTTTTAAAAGCTATACAAAGACTAATCCCTTGTATATTGTTTTTTGGTTTTTTTTTTTTTTTTTTTTTTTTGAGCCAAGGTCTCGCTATGCGTCCTGACGGCTTGGAACTGGATATGCGGGGTATGTAGACTTTGTTGTTTCATTGCTGAAGCCTCCATAAACTGACCAGTTGAATTTGATCCCTGGGATCCACTTGGTGGGAGGAGAGAACTGACTCCCACAAGCTGGCCTCTGACCTCCGTGTTCATGCTGTGGCAGGAACACACCCCAGTTAACAGATATTTTCTTCTCATTCTCTGGAGACTGAGAGAACACGTTCCCTGCTGCATGACAGAGATCACGTGTCAAAGCTGCGGGATCTCTGCGTTCTCTTTTGACCTTTTAAAGTCTTTGCCATCTATCTTACCAGAAGGACGACGCAGCCTCCTGGAAGTCCTGCTGACGCTTTGCACGGTTTTCTCCTGGCGGCTGACAGAGATTGCACATCACTGTCCCTGCATCCAATGACTCTGGGTGTCTTTCTGTCCACACTGGACAGATGATAGCAGCTGAAGCCAGGGAGAGACTCTAGAGATACCATATTAACAGACGATCTCCGCCATCCCTTTAATAACCATCATTTTCTTCTTTAAAAACGGGCATAAAGCCAAGGTTTGGAGCCATCGGGGCATGGTGGCACATGCTAGGATCTCAGAAACAAGGGGATCAAGGAGTCAAGGCAATCTCTGCTACAGAGAAGGTTTGAGGCTAGCTTGGGCTACAGAGTTGATCTTCTTTTTGTTGTTGTTTGTTTTTGTTTTGGGGTTTGTTTTGCTTGAGACATGGCTTCTCTGTGTGGCCCAGGCTATCCTGGAATTCACTCTGTAGACTAGGCTGTCCTCAAACTCAGAGATCTGCCTGCTTCTGCCTCCTGAGTGTTGGGATTAAAAGTTTGCACCACCACTGCCTGGCTTGGCCTTCATTTTCATTTAAGTTTTTCCTTCAAAATATTTTTTTGAGATACAGGGAAAGCTGACTGACCCACAGCCAAGCCTCCATATGGTCCGCTCCCTTTCCTAACTAACAGGCTAACGTGTGTGGGACCAGCAACAAGAAGATTTATCGCAAACAAGAACCCCATCCCTGATGCTAGGGGTCAGCTGCTTCACCCTGACTAGGATCTCCTAATACAAACCTGCGCACGGAGTCAGAGGGCTCAATCCTGGCCCATAACAGGAAAGGGTACAGTCTGTGCTCTGGGGAGCTGGTTTAAGAGGAAGATTCCCAAGAGTGCGGGGTTCAGCCTTTGATAGTGGGTTAAATCTTAGTTATTATTGTTATTACTCCAGTACGGAGGACTGAATTTAGAATATTCAATTGCTCTCAGTCACTGGGATATATCCCAACCCTCTTTTTCTTTCTGTTTTGAGGCAGGAGCTCACTGAGTTGTCCTGGAGTAACAACAGACCACCAGACCTTGGCACTACCAACTCCATGATGGAAGTACCATTCAGGCCTTGGAACTCAGCACACAGGCAGAACCAACCACCTGCCAGGGTAGGAACAAAGACCTTAATCCATCAAAGCCCATAGTTCTGGGAAAGCCCCTGAATGCATTAACCTTGCTTTTTGGCCTCTATACTTCTGCTTCTGGCTAACTGTTCTTGCTAACTGAGGTGTGTCAACCCAGGAGGTGGGTTTGTGCTTAAAAGCCCACCCTGAAAGGCACAGAACTGCACTTGAGTCCCAAACACAGTGTAGTCGCTGGCTGGCTAGCAAAAACTTCCTATTGTCTTGAACTTGTGTCCAAGCGGTCTGCTGTGGTGGATACCCCACACACCCACTGACCTTGAATTTACAGTCCTTCTGACCACCTGAGAGGACAATCAGGACGTACTTTACTTTGCTTATCTGTTGGTTCACTACCTTTCCAAGTTCCTTGAACTGGCCCTTCAGCCCAGGCAGGCTTTGAACTTATGACCCTGGATAGCTGGAATGTTAGGTCTCAGGAATGTTAATCCCTACTGCATCTTTCTGTTTGGGGGTTTTATTTCCCCCCTCTTAATTTTTTTTCTTTAAGGTTTTTCAAGACAGGGTTCCTCTGTAGCTTTGGAGCCTGTCCTGGTACTAGCTCTTGTAGATCAGGCTGGCCTCAAACTCACAGAGATCTGCCTGCCTCTGCCTCTTGAGTGCTGGGATTAAATACTACCTGTTTCTTATCTTTAACAATTGTTCTGTTTGTTTTGTTTCAAGACAGGATCTGAAGTGGCCCAAACTGACTTCAGACTCTTGATGTAGCTGAGGATGGCTTTGAATTTCTGAACCTATTACCATTTCTCCAGAGCTGGGTTACAATTAACAGTTGGCTCATTGATGGTGGTTTTTGTTCTATTTTTGGTTTGTTTGGTTTGTTTTTGAGACATGATATTATTATGCAACCCTAACTGTCCAGGAATTCAATATATAGACCAGTGTGACCTTGAACTCACACAGATCCACCAGTCTTTGCCTCCCAAGTGCTGGAATCAAAGGCAAACAATTGGTTTTTAGTTATAGAACTAAGACACCTTTGTGACCCACATAAAATATGGGAAGACAGAGGAAAGCTGAAAATCAAAAGCAGCTTTCGGAGGCTTCACCCCCAGAACAGTTTCCCAGGACTTTGCAAACCATCTAGGATTGCAAGAAAAATGCATCTGTACCATGGACTCCACGACTTGTCTGCAAGCCTGTCACCTCCCCCAGTGCTCCACAGGAACTCTGGAAAGAGCTGAAGAAATGCGGCCAGACCCAGGCCTACCCCACCCTGAATTCAGCACTCAAGCCTTCCCCCCCTAACACCCTCTTCCCAACAGTCCCCTCCCCCAGAAGAAAGTATATGTTATTTCTGGGTAATTCAGGCTCCACAGGGTGTTCTGTGTCCCATCCCTTGTTCCCAACTCCTCCCCTTCCTCTTCCCCTACTGAATTCCTGTGTTCGCGGAGTCCCAGGCTTTATCCAAGCAGGCCGATATCAGCACCAAATGCTGCTTCTCAGTTAACAGGAGTGACTTTCCGATCTGTCAGCCTTACGTTCTGAAACCTACTAAGTCCAGTGGATGTGGATCAGAGGTGACTTTTGCCCCTAAGCAACCAGCTGGACGCCAGGAGCTCCCCTTTTCCATTCTACACATCCTTGGTGCTTCCTCAGTGCCTGATCCCTAAGATGTGGGAGGTTGACAGCCATCAGCACAGATCAGTGATGGGGTCAGGAAGATTACCCTTACATTCAGGAATCGCCTTCACATTCAAGAGTAGAAAGTACTGCTCTTTCTACAACCCCTTGCGAGATTCTGTCTCTTAGAGGCTCAGGAATCTAGGGGTCCCAAGAAAAATGCTAGCACAGGCCAGGGCTCAGTTGGTAGAAGACTGGTCTAGCATATGTGTCACACACACACACACACACACACACACACACACACACACACACACGGCCCTGGATTCTATCCCCAGCACCCCATAAACTGGGGTTGGTGGTGTACATTATA
This sequence comes from Alexandromys fortis, assembly GCF_014885135.2. Lineage (NCBI taxonomy): Eukaryota > Metazoa > Chordata > Mammalia > Rodentia > Cricetidae > Alexandromys > Alexandromys fortis. Next base: position 3,446,433 of record NW_026067960.1, read on the forward strand.
CTCCCAAAACTTGAGGCAAGAAAATCAGAAGTTCAAAGTTGTGTACAATGTAGAGAGTTCCAGACCAGCCTAAGCAACACAACTCCATGGGGAGGGCGGGAAGACCTAAAGAAACAAAACCCGACCACACAAGGCAAGCCTCGAGGAAGCATTTGCTGAAGCAATTATTAAGCAACTTTCCACACTGTGCGGGTTCAGCTCAGCACGAAGCTTAATAAAAGATCACAATTTCCTTATACACTGCTGGCCCGGGGCTACGGGAGATGAAATCTCGCTGCAGCTCAGATTCCTGAGACAGGTGAGCCTGAGCAGTGGTCACGAGGCTGTCCCAATCTCAGGGCAGATCATGGGGCCGCTCCCAGGCTTGGATTCAGGTGTTCTGGCTGGACCCCAGCAATGAGCACGTCTAAGGTTCTTCTGTGAGAGGGGATGCTGTCGATGGGGGTTGCTCTTTAGGAACCATAGCTGGAGAGGTCCCGTAGCAACAGCCATTGGGGTGAAAGAGCCTGCCCAACCAGAGACCAGAAGGCGCCTCATCAGGCTCAGCGAGGGTGGCAGCTCTTCCTGGGGTGATGTGTCTCCTTGTTACACCCTTCGTGGGAGCTAGCATTGACAATGACTCCTGGGAGGGAAACTGGGCTCTGGCAGGTGTCCAGTCACCTAAGCACACAGTAAATTTTCTTCTGCCATCGGCTAACTACACAGTGGATTCTCTTCAGCCACAGGCTACACACAGTGGAGTCTCCTCCGACCTCAGTCGCTGAATCTGTCAATGGGGGTCTAGAAGTGAACGCTGAACAGAAACAGGCCTGTAAGGGCCGAGAGGAACGAAGCACCCTGTGGGCTGTGTTTGCTGGCCTTGTAGAATTCTATACCTATAGCTAATTTCTGGGTTCTTACAGGGCAAATGAGAAGCTGAAGTCTGCACAGAGGAAAAAACTCCGGGCTCTGAAGGTCTGAGGTGGACCTGTCTTAAAGCCTTACATTCCGGACTTGACAGGAAACCATCAGTGGGCGGTCTAGTTGCCACGCCCAACGCCTCATTTCTTTTCTTTCTTTCTTTCTTTCTTTCTTTCTTTCTTTCTTTCTTTCTTTCTTTCTTTCTTTCTTTCTTTCTTTCTTTTGGTCCTTTTGCGATCCTCACACATACCCCTACAACTGGTCTATTCTCTTTCATCTTTATATCTGAACTACTTCACACTTGAATTTTTTTTTTTTTTGTCTGATTGCTTTTGTTTTTGAGACAGGGTTTCCCTGTGTAGTCCTGGCTGTCCAGGACTCTGAAGAGCAAGCTGGCCTCAAGCTCACAGACATCCGCGTGTCTCTGCGTCCTGAGTGCTAGGATTAAAGGCGTGCGCCAGCCACTACTGCTTTCTCGACTATCGAAATCCTTTGGTAATCAATTGTCATCTTTTCCTTCATGCTCTCGTGTTGAGTCTTGTCTGTGATTGAGCATGTATTTATTTTATTGAAAATTTTATCATATTCATTTATGCTTTTTTAGCTGGGGTGTTCAGTGCAAATGAGGAGGTCAGAGGACAACTTCCAGGGAGTCAAGTCTCCTTGCGTCACTTGGGGCCCAGGGATTGAACTCAGGTTACCTTCACCCGCTGAGCCCTCTTGCCAGCAGGATAGCTGGGTGTTGATGGCACTTTGTGGCTATCATTGATGTTCTTGCTGTCTCCCGTTTGTTTCCTTTAGTTTTATCCTTCTGTTTGGAAGGAGTTACTGTTTCCTTCCCCAGCCCCTCTTCCTGAGTAAAGTGGAATGACATGTTTACTATGTACCCGTCCCCCACACACACAGCAGCCACAAGCTGAACACAGCACGGACTTGCTATTCTGTCCTCTTACCCTGACTACCTTGGCACTGATATTGCACTTTATATATGTATAGCACTGAGATCAAACGTTTTAAAAACGGAATTATAGCCAGGAGCGGTGGCACACACCTTTCCACCACTCGGAAGCAGGGGCAGGTGGAACTGTTTCTTCTGGGTCAGCCTGGTCATAGGAAGAGTTCCAGGCCAGCCAGGTCTGCACAATAAGACCGCCTGTCAAAAATAAGAAAGGAGGGAAGGAGGAAGGAAGGAAGGAAGAAAGGAAGGAAGGAAGGAAGGAAGGAAGGAAGGAAGGAAGGAAGGAAGGAGAACAATGTTATTGCATTGTTGCTGGGCATGGTAGCTCACCCTGGCTGATCGCAATACTCATGAGGCTACAACAGGAGGATTGCTGCAAATTTTGGGACAGCCTAGGATACAGATTTTTTTTCTCTGAAAATAACACAGGGCTGAAGAGATGAATCATTGTTTAAGACTGGAGGCTCGAGCCGGGCGGTGGTGGCGCATGCCTTTTAATCCCAGCACTTGGGAGGCAGAGGCAGGTGGATCTCTGTGAGTTCGAGACCAGCCTGGTCTATAAGAGCTAGTTCCAGGACAGGCTCCAAAACCACAGAGAAACCCTGTCTCGAAAAACAAAACAAAACAAAACAAAAAAAAAGACCGGGGGCTCTCTCAAAAGACCCAGGTTTGGTTGCCAGTACCCACATGGTGGCTCACAACCATCTGTAATTTCAACTTTAAGGAATCTGATGTTTCTGGTCCCTTCTGGTACTTGAACACACATGGTGCAAACACACACACACACACATGCCTGTGTGAATAAAATTTTTGTTTGTTTTCTGGTTATTTGAGATAAAGTCTTATTGTGTAGGCTCGTCTGTCCTGGAATCTGATTTATATACCAGGCTGACCTTGAACTCAGAGATTCTCTGGCTTTTGTCTCCCTAGTGCTGGAATTAAAGGCCTGTGCCACCAAGTCTGACTAAAAATAAGTCATAATAAAAAGAGAGAAGGAAAGAAAACAAAACGTTTTGTTTTTAAACATGTTTTTCTTCCTCTTTTTACATTTCAGTCCTACCATCATTGTCATCATGATCATTGTTATTATTGTGACAGGAAGAGGATGAGAGAGTGAGACAGAGTATACCAAGGCTGTCTCCTCCCACGGTGGAATCCAGGAATCGAACTTACATCCTCGGGTTTCCAAGGCAAAGTCTTTGGCTCCTTAGTGTCTTTGCAGCTATTCCTCCTCCTTCATCCATTTTGCTTTTTGTGCTGGAGATGGAGCCCAGGGTTCCCCACGTGCGAGGCAAGCAATCTTCTTTGAGTTACATTTCTGGTCCCTCAAAACACATGCTTACGGTAAATGATGCTAGCGTCTCACATCCTGGCTCCTGTTCCACCTTCCAAAGGTCAGACTCCGGGTTAGAGTTCACAGTGAGATTAGGGAACTAGAATACTGTACAAGTAAGAACTAAATTTCGGCTCCACCAAGCCTCGGAGTCTGGCAAGGAGAAGGTTCTCTTTCTTTTCCTTTATTGGAAATGGTGCGCCTTTGGAGTTAGTTAAAACGATGTTAATGAGAATTGTTCCTATAGAAGAACAGAAATGGGTACTACTGCTGGGGTGGAGGCAGACTGCTCCGTGCTGGAGTAAGGAAGCAGGGCTCCAACTTTGTTACTTTACATTTGACAAGAAGCTGTTGTGCCTGTGTGTGTGTGTGTGTGTGCGCGCACGTGCGCGTGCATGTGCGTGTGTGTATGTGTTGCTGTGAATGGAGCTCTGGACCTCCAGGTACCAGGCAAGAGCTCTGCCATTCAGCTACATCCCCAGCCTTGGAAGGTCACACATTTGATTTCTAAAGCCTTACACAACAGTCCAGAAAGTCCACAGCAGATACTGCGCATGTCCAAAGCCTGTGGTCATGTGACTGCACAGGAACTATTTGATGTGTATTTGTGGGTCAACGAGGAAACTTTCACTAGTGCATGGTGCTAGGGAAAGGCATACATGGACACGTAAGTGTGTGCTGGAGGGAGCTCACCCGCAACAGGCACTGCCTCCCTTGAGCCTAGTGCTGAGTCCTCCGGGGCTGGTGGGAAGTATATTGTAGGGCACAGGTTTCCAAACAGGACAGGCTGTCGCACACAGTGGTCACCATAGACGCAAAGGTCCTGTGCCTCTGAGTAACCAGGAGCCTCTGAGTAACAAGTCGCTCATCACTCAGCTGCTCCTGCCTAAACATAGATAAGAAGTCAACTTCCTGCCCAGGAGACCCAGGAGGTGGGGAAAACCCCATGCCCCCACATTGGGGTCTTTGGGGCTCAGCTTGTGCACCCATATTTTGCTACCTGTTTTTGGACTGGACAGTCGAGGCTCAGGACTTCCCCCAATACCACGTTTAGGGAGCAAAGAGCATCTTTAGGGTTTGCTGCCTCCTAATAAGAGCGATGCTCCTCATTCTTCTAGGATTTTCGCTGGATAACTAGAATAACAAATGCTGCAAGTCTTGATGTTCTACTCCAGGTATCAACAAAAGTTAAGGCCTGTGTTTCTGATTGAAGCGAGGGTGTAGCCTGGTGGGAGAGTGTCTACTTGCCTGTTACAAGCAAGTCACTAGTTTGAGTCGCTGGCACACACACCAGAAAAAGCAATTCCAAACTCTGATGGGTTTGGATCCTACCAAATGTGTTAGTCAGATATGGAAAATGGGGACATGAAGTCAGTTAAGGCCACCCTGAGCTATGTGAGACCCTTTCTCAAACAACAAACACAAAGAAAGAAGAGCTGGAGAAACGGCTCCGTGGTCAAGAGCATCTGCTCCTCTTACAGGGGTCGTGACTTAGGTTCCCAGCACCCATATTAGGAGGCTCATGCTACCTGCAATTCCAGCTGCAGGGAATCTTGGGCCCTGTTCTGGGATCCTCGGGTACTGGTACATGTGTAGAATACATTCACGTGTGTGTGCATGCGCGTGCACACACACACACATCAATAAAGAGGGCTGCTGGAGGGATGGCTCAGGGGTCAAGCACCTATAAGTCCAGTCCCATGGGATCCAATGCACTCTCCTGATCTCCACGGGCACCAAGCATATGTGTGGTACATGTACATACATGCAGGCAGAACCCTCACACATGTAAAATATTGTTTTTTAAAAAAAATCTAACTTTTTTTTTTTTAAATAGAGGAGGCTGGAGAGCTGGCTCAGCAGGTAAGAGCCATAGCTGACCTCTCATGAGAACTAAGGCTTGAAGCCCAGTCCCCATGCGGGGCCGCTAACACACACCTGGAACTTAAGCTCCAAGGGGTCACTCTTTTTCTGACCTCTGAGAGCACACACACCCATGCATACACATACACACACAAATACACAAATAAAAAATATTTAAAGTAATAAAATCAGTGAATAAATAAAATAAAAAGTTTCTCTAAAAAATTACGAAAACAAAACAAAAAACACTAGGCAGTGGTGGCTCACACCTTTAATCCCAGCACTCAGGAGGCAGAGGCAGTTGGATCTCTGTGAGTTTGCGGTCAGCCTGGTCTACAGAGTGAGTTCCACAACAGCCAGAGCTACACAGAGAAACCCTGTCTCAAAAAAAAAAAAACCTAAATAAAACAAAACCAACCAACCAAATGAATAAACAAACCCCAAAACATGAACTCCACATATTGCTGATGAGATAGGGACCAGGGATGTCAGCCTCGTTAGGTGTGTTTACCAAGCACACTCATACTTGGCCTGGGGGTGCACACCTGCAATCCCAACATGCTTAGATTCATGATCTTCCTGCCTCAGCCTCCTGAGTTCAGGAAATACAGTGGTCACCACACCAGGTCAGTCCTCAGAAACAGAATTGCTTCTCTTGAGGAGACAGCACTTAGTCCTGTTACCAGAAAGCCAGAGGAAAAAGAGCCTGTCCCCTCCTGCAGCTCCTCCTCTGTTCACAAGTTCAAGTCCTGCCTGATCCACACAGAAAGCTACAGGCCAGCTGGAGCTACATAGTGAGACCCTGTCTTAGAGAGCGAGGGGGTGTTGGGGGCTGGTGGGAGACGTTAGCTAAAAGGCACTGAGTAGAGTCTGGAATTCTCTGCACAACCTGATGACCACAGTTAGTCCTGGTGTATAGAGAATACTTCAGAAGCACCCGGAGAGCAGGCTCCAAGGTCCTCACTGCAAATGAAGGAGCAGAACATAAGAAAGTAGGTATATTAAATAACTTAATTAATCCTTCAGGGGCAATTTTCACTTGTCAATTATATGTTAACAAAGCTGGGAAGAATAGAAATGAAGGGGGAAATGAGATTTGGCATGAGATAGATACATAATATAGAAAAAGTCAAGTGTGAAAAAAAGATACTTTGGCCGGGCGGTGGTGGCGCACGCCTTTAATCCCAGCACTCGGGAGGCAGAGGCAGGCAGATCTCTGTGAGTTCGAGACCAGCCTGGTCTACAGAGCTAGTTCCAGGACAGGCTCCAAAGCCACAGAGAAACCCTGTCTCGAAAAAAAAAAAAAAAAAAAAAAAAAAAAAAAAAGATACTTTGTTTTCTTTTTTAAAAAACAAAATAATAAAAAGAAAAAAATAACCAAGTGTGTGGTGCATATCTTTAATCTTAGCACTTAGGAAACAGAAGCAGGTCTCTGTGAATTCATGGCAAATGTGGTTTATGGCTCCAGTTTAAGGCCAAGCACGGCTGCATAGTGAGATCTTGTCTCAAAAACAGAAACAAACAAAACAAAACTCTAACACACACACAATAGGGGAATATCCAAGAACACTCAGTAAGCGGTGGGTTTATGTTAGATGACAAACAGAATCTTCCATATACAGTAGCGCCAGACAGAAATGGATATAAATACAGAGATAAGAGAGAGACCCAGCAAGCCGGGAGTGGAACTCAGTGGTGCCGCATAGCCTAGCAGGCCCAAGGCTCCGAGTTCCGTTCCCAGCACTGTAAAAACAAAACAAAAACTCTGAGAATATTACCAAATTCCCCCTCGTTTATTATTTAGGGAAAAGGGTCTCAGAGTGCAGTCCAGGTTGCCCTTAAACTCATGAGCTTCCTGCGTCAGCCTCCTGCGTTTGGGGAATGGAGCGGACACCACACCAGGTCAGTCCTCAGAACAAAAGTTGGGTCCCCTTGTTACTGGGAGGCCAGGGGAAAAGAGGCCCATCCCCTCCCAGAATGCCTCACAATTCGACTTCCTCCTAGAATGAGACTGAGAGAGGAGAGCTTTTGTGTTCTTCCACTCAACATTTATATGGATTTGAACAGTATCTTCTAACTCAAATGTGTGTGTGTGTGTGCGCGCGCGCGCGCGCGCGCGCTACTATGTTGTTAAAAAGAAGAGCACAGGGCATTAAACTCCAAGGGTAACTGCAAGTTTTAAAGAGAAAAAAAATGCAAGGCCCGTCCCCACCCATTGACCTACCCTCCTCTTTCCAGGTAGCCACCCATAAACTGCCGGCCCTTAGATGTGATTGCCCCCATGCAAATAAATATTTTTGTTTTGAGAAGACATTAATAGCCCATGTTTTTTTCGCAGTAAAATTGGGTGTTTGTGTATTGGGTGTGGTCACAGGAAAGAGCAATTACACAATAGAGAAAAGGAGGGAAAAACAAAGTCGGCCCATCCAGCACAGCGCACACACACCTAAGCGCTGGCTTTTTATAGCAGCGCCGTGAGAGCAGGCCAGTTGCTGGTGTCCTCCTGGCACGGTGTCCACTCTACTGTCAGCCCCTTTCCTGGAAACAGGTGTGCACAGCTGGGCTGTAGCTTGGTTGATGGAGTGCAAGCGTTGGAGAAGCCCTGCCTTCCACCTCCAGCGCCTGTAAAAAAAAAAAAAAGGGCGTGGCGACACACACTCGTAATTCCAGCACCCTGGAAGTAGAGGCGCGAGGGTCAGAACTTCAAGGTCATCCTTGACCACACAGTGAACTTGAGGCGAGAGAGAGAGGACTGAAGATCCTGTCCCAAAACAAGCTTATGAAAGAAGGGAGGGAGGGAGGGAGGAAGGAAGGGAGGAAGGGAGGAAGGGAGGAAGGGAGGAAGGGAGGAAGGGAGTCGGGGCTGGAGAGTTGGGTCAGAGTCTTGAGTGCTCTATCAGAGGTCCTGAATTCGGATCCCACCACCTACACTGGGCAGCTCACAAATGTCTGTAACTGCAGCTCCAAGGCATCGGATACCCCTTTCTCTTTTATGGGCACCTGAGCATGCATATGTGGATACACACACACACACACACACACACACTAAAATAAATCTTAAGAAGAAAGCTAGTGCACATCCTGGTCCCACTGTTCTTCCAGAAACTTCCAACAAGTCTAAAGGGAATTACAAGCAGAGGCTCAGCAGGGCTCCATTCCAGGAACTGCCGCATCTGCCGCTCCTGCTACACCTCATTCCTCAGGTCTCAGGCCCTAAGCAGAGACACACAAATGTCAGCCCACACTCTTAGCAGATAACATCATATGTGTTTGCTGTTTAAGCACCTAGCCCTGACATGAGCATCACTCCCAAAAGAGACTCAGATAGTCATAATCATCTATTTATCTCATCCATCCATCATCTATGTATCTTGTACCCATGTATGTATGTATCATGTATCTACCATGGATCATCTATATCTCTATGTGTCTATCTAACATCTTTGTACATATGTATGTATGAATGGATGGATGGATCTATCTATCTACCTATCTATTCACCCATCTCTCTCTCTCTCTCCCTCTGTCTTTAAGACAGAATTTCATGCAGCCTAAATTGGCCTTGAGCTCACTGTGTAGAGGAGAATGTCCTTCCTTCAACCTCACATCCTTCTGCCTTCACATTGTGAGCACCTGGACCACAGACACCACCATACCTGGCGACCTCTCCCCTCCTTTTTCTTTCTTTCTTTCTTTCTTTCTTTCTTTCTTTCTTTCTTTCTTTCTTTCTTTCTTTCTTTCTTTTTTGTCTCCTCTCTCTCCTTCCTTTTTTCCTTCTTCCCAGTGCTGGGGAGAACACACCTATGTCAATTTTACATTGTTAAATCCGGCCACGAGAAGACCTGAAAATCTGGAAACTAAGCACATGCCATAAGGTGTCTAAACAACTCCCTTCCAGGACTGTGTTGGAAGCATTGGAAGCAAGAGGCATACGACTCCCAAGCCACCTGTGGCCCTGTTAGAAAGGTGACATTCCAGACCCAGGCCCAGGCCTAGGTCCTCTAAATTCAAAACCCTAGTCTACAGAGGTTTGAGGAAAGCAACAGCAGCCACGAAAGTGTAAGGATGACTGTCCCAACTGCTGCCACAGAGGCCAGGACTCCGTCATCTCTGAGGGAGTCCTTTTCCTTGCTGGACAGGAGTGTCACCTGGATAGCAGGGGACAGCTGGGGCCCTGCCTTTCCCTGACTTTCATTTGAGTGAAAGAGACAAAGGGCAGGTGTGATGGCCGACTGGCAACCAGGTAAGGACTTCGGGAGCCTATTTAAGCCTCCTCAGCTCTCCGCAGCCTTCTTCCCTGGAGTCTCCTCTGCTGTCTTCTCTTCTCCAGGGGTCCAGCTCACATCTCACGACTTCTGCCCCTTGCTTCACATCCCGCCAGGATGTGAGACCCATGACCTCCTCCCACACCACACTTAGGGCATGCCGAGTCATGTTGATATTGTCCGGTAGAAGCCACCGTCATTGGCCAATCCATCGGAGCACCTAGCGCAATCAACGCGTGAATCGGCTCCTTTTTCTATTGTTTAATCCGTAGAAAAGTTTCCTATCAGGAAAGACCCTGCTGCAAACTATCCTGAAACTGGAGGGAAACTGCACTCTGCCCCAGGTACCCCTTAACCTCACCTGGGGCGGACAGCCTGGAGTTGCCACGCCCCCACCAGAAGCAGCCTCAGCATGAGTCACTAAGGGCTCCATGCCCTTGGGGACATCCTCCAGGCCACCTCTTTGGAACTGTATCATTTTTTAACCCAAGGGCTCTAGGTCAAGGAGCTGTTTAGCTGTTTGGGGTTTTTTGTTTTTTGGCTTTTTCTGTTTTTGAAACTGTCCTTTTTGGAACAACCCTGGCCAAATTTCACTGATTAGTACAAAGGTCTTAAACCCTTCAGACTAAAAGACAATCACCCACTGTAATTCCACTCAGAGTCAGAGGCACAGCAGAGGGAACAAGGGAGCCTACTGAACAGAGTCTAGAACTCATTGCAAAGGTGAACCCAGGGAGTCAAAGCCAGCAGAGAAGTCATGGCTCCTTCCGGTACTCAAGGTCCTGTCCGGTGTCCACGCACAGCTCAAGGTCCTGTCTGGTGTCCACACACAGGTGACAGTCCCTTCCAACCCAGAGCTCAGTCCGGATCACAAATAAGGGAATCCTGAAAAATGGAGACGAAATGGGTGGGACTTTGAACAAATGCTCCCTGACGCCACCGGCTACTGTCCATCTGTTTGAAAACACTAACCTGGGGCTTCTTCCCCAGGCTCCAGCACATTCTACAACTCCATGTACATTCAAGACCCAAAGCTAATAAAAAGCAAATGCCGTGAAAGTGCCTCGAAACAAGCCAGATAGAAGAAGGCTCACTGAAAATGGGGGATATTGGTACGAACAGGCAGTCCACGGAAGAAGAAATCGAGTGTCTAGGAAGACAGGGAGAGAGGGCCTCACTGTAGTGTCCCCACCGACAAACCCGCAGGTCCACAACATCATGAACTTTGGCTGGGGTTAAATGGATACAGGGAAAGGATGACGCCTGATGATGAAGCCACACACACGAAATAATAAAATCTGCAAAACTGCACAAAACCACAGGTGGTGACTCCAGCACTCGGGAGGCAGAGGCAGGCGAATCTCTGAGTTCGAGGCTAGCCTGGTCTTACAGAGTGAGTTCTAGGACAGTTAGGGCTATGCAGAGAAACCCTGTCTCGGGAAAAACAAACCAACAAACAAAACAGCGAAAAAGAAAAAGAATTGGAATCATGATCAAAGACAAGACCCAGAGGACACAAACATGTCAGTTGTGTGGATGCTAAGGAATTCCTATGGCTTTGAGTGTACAGTGAACTTGGAGGTGCCGGGGTATTCCACTAAATAGGTTAGAGTCCTTAATTGTGTTGCCCTATAGAAATGTGCCTGCCTGATTCTGCGCGTTCTGTGCATTCTGGCAGGTTAGCTCTTTAACTTCAGCAAAGGATTTCCCAAGTCTTCAAGGCTTCTGGGTCCTGAACAGCCTTCAGATGGCCTCTGCTTAGTCCGCAGCTGCTGTGTAAAGATGTCTCTCAGTCAGGCAGGGTAAGCTTTAGCACCTGGTGAGAGATTATCTCCAGCTACCTGCCTGGCCTGAAGGGGCAAACCTGCAAAGCTGTTTGCCTGGGGAACCCTCTTGTGTGTGGGGAGTTATCTTGATCTGCAACCTTCCCACCACTTTAGACACCAACCCTTTCCCTCTCCTGCCTTTCTTGGCCTTCAGAGAGGTTCCTGGTGTAGGACACTGTGGCCTCTGGTCCCCCGCCCTCACCCCAGTGTCTTGAAGGTTTTGTTACTTTTGTTTCTCGGCTCCCCAACCAGGCCTAGCTCATGTCTGTGCTCAGAGTGTCTATTGTACAAAGAACCGGCTTAGTTGCCCCTATGTGATTTAAGAAAGTTGCTGGTCCCTGTGTTTGAGCTCCAACACTACATAAAACTGGGTATGGTGGCCCAGGTATATAACCCTAGAATTTGAGAGGTGGAGGCAGGGGCATCAGAGTTTTGGGATCATTCTTGGCAACATACATAGCAAGTCTGAGGCCAGCCTGGGCAACCTGAGACTGTGTCTTAAAAAGAAAAAAAAAGGTCTGCCTGTTCACCAACGTTGTGCTCCAGCTGCCGAGATAAATGACCCCTGTTTATATTGTAGTTTATGCCCCCAAGGCCCCGGATTCAGTCCCCTTCCTTGGCTTCATCTGAGGATCTATCTAGCCTGCTCCTCAGTACCCTAGGGATTTCAGGACAGCCTTTTCTGTGAGGATGCCTTCCTCAGCCTCACGTGGCAGGGCTGTTTGATTGATGCCTCTCCGGTCGCTGTAGCAATCACAGTCCCTGTCGCTGTGGGGCTCCTCATGCCATCCCTGCCAAGGTTTGTCTCCTGCTGTCCAGAGTGAGGCTCCAGAAGTCAAGGATTTCGGTCCCTTTAGTTCCCAGCACAAGACCTGAGATGTTTTGGGAATTCATACAGAGCAGACAAGGGCAGAGGGGAGGATCTTGATAGGTCCAGGTGACTGGATGGACAGATGGACAGATGACATGTGTAACCTGAGGCTCATTCCAGAGGGGACCGGGCAGCCAGCCCCTGTCAGATGCCCATGCTTTAAACCACACAGATGCAGGATCCCCATTCCTTTGTTAAGGACCAGTCCTTCCGCACAGGATAAGGGTGCTACGCGTTTCTCTTCTTTGTCCCTCCGTACCAAACAACTGACAATGTTTTCTATTCTTTATTCTATTTTAACTTTTCTTTTTAGACAGGGTCTCATGTAGCTACACTGAGGGTGACCTTGGAATTTTTGTCAACACTTCCCCCAACTTGGGAGTTCAGGTGTGCACCAAGAAGTACCAGAGGTTCAGCAGCGCTGGGGATCCAGCTTAGGGCTCTGTGCGTTGCTAGGGGAACACTCTATCAGCGGAGCCCCGTCTCCAGCCCCGGTCTTGATTTTGGGGGTGGGAACTGAGACCTGGAGAGGTGGGAGACGGTCTAGTGAGAGACAAGGACAGAAGGAACCATGGCTCTGTGACCCCAGAGCCCACCCCAGGTCTTTGTGGAACCAGGTAGCATGGAAGTGACTGCCTCCACCTAGGGCACGCTTGCCTGACGTCAGCTAAGCCCACAGTTTCCACATCTGCAATGGAAATGTTCCCAGAATATCTCTTATGGAGGTGACGGGAGAATCCAGATGAGTTGATGCTCCGTATCTGGCAGTTCTGTGCCCTGTGTGGCTGGGTACCAGTACTGTTACCCACCATGCGTATGCTCTGTGCCAAGTGGGTACCAGAGGAGCAAGCCCTTTACCTAGGCTCATCTCAGATGGAAACCCACGCTCAGCATCCTAGAACTTTTCTTCTTTCTGTGGGAGGCCCGAGAGCAATGGCTATCGCCAAGCCCTAGGTCCACGCGGTAAGACGGTGCTCTGAGGGCTGGGGTGGCCACTGTGTGCACCAGAGAGGCCATCTGCTAAGGGTGTTGGGGGACTCAGGAGTCCTGGCCCCATGAGGGTTCTTTTCGTTATCACTGTCGCCCCCACCGCCTTGTCCTCTTCAGTCTGCTGGGTTTATCCCTCAAGCTGCAAGCTCACCTGTGCCCTCAGAGAGCTGACCCTCCCTGGACAGTGCTTCTTTACAGTCACAAAGTGACTGAGCACCTCAGCCAGGCAGTGCTAACACACACCCTTAATCCCGGCACTCGGGAGGCGGAGGCAGGTCGATATTAGTGAGTTTGAGGCCAGCTTAGGCTATACAGTGAGTTCCAGGACAGCCAGGACTACACAGAGAAACCCTGTTTTGGGGCGGGGGATTTACTGAGTATCTCAGAAAGATTTTGTTCATACAAACATCAAACACTAACTGCACAGAAGCTGGGTACGGGGCTGGGAGCACACTCAGTGGTAGAGCACTTGCCTAGCGCAGGGAAGACCCTGGGCACAAAACAGCATTCAGTTTATGTCTCTAGCCCACTAATACCAGCCTTTGGGAGGTGAAGGCAGAAGGATCAGGAATTCAAGATCAATCTCTTAGCTGCATAGCAAGTTCAAGACCAGGCTGGGTTATATGCACTAAACCTGGTCTATATGATTACACTCTTTCTCAAAAAATAAATGAGAAACATTTATTCTGTATTAGAGATCACTGAGACATTTAATAGTATGCCATTTGTAGTCCCAGTTACTCACCACACTGAGACAGGAGGATTGCTTGAGTCTAGGAATTATAGTCTCAAACAGACTCTGCCTCAAACAAACAAAAATTTCAGAGAAGATTCTCTTGTTGACTGAGTTAGTTTAGGCCAGGGTCTCACTATGTTGTAACCCTGGTTGGCCTGGAATTCTCTATGTAGACCAGGTTTGCCTCGAACTCACAGAGATTCACCTACTTCTGCCTCCCACTGCTGGGATTAAAGGTGTGGGCCATCGTGCTCAGTTTATTTATTCATTTTGAAACCACTGCATCTTTGTTTATTTTGTGACTATGTTGGGGGTGGGGTTGTATGGAGGTGAGAGGATTCCACTCAAGGGTCAGGTGTCTACTTCCACCATGTGGGTCCCAGGGCTCAAACCCAGTCTTGGTGACAGTGCCAACTCATATCCTCTGAAAAAAGTTAATCAAAGTAATTTCCATGAATCCTTTTCTGGGTTATCAGAGACAACCAGGCCAGGGATGGTGGCAAGCACCTGTGACTCCAGCACTTGGGAAACTGAGGCAGTAAGTAGGTCTATTGCAAGTTCAAGATCAGCCTAGGCTGCAGAGTAGGATCCACCGCCTCTACCTTCAGGGAGCTGTAATGTCACACTTCAGGCAGGCCCTGGAAAATTCCACTATTCAGAGGCAGATGGCATCTGAGATCATGAAACATGGGTGAGCCGAGGCACCTCTGAAAGATTCCTGGATCTACGATGCTGAGTGCCAAGTTCTCCAGGTTACACAAAGTTTTCGGTGTGGTGATGATGTCTGCCTGGGGTGGCCACCAACTTTCATGGCTCTTGTGACTCTGTAGTTCTTCCCTGTAGCTCTTTCTAGACCTTCTCTTTCACTCACCGGAAGGACCGAATGTTTCCCTGGGGGCTTAGCGTTGCAGCTGGCTCAGGTGTATAGGAGTCTGAAGTGTGTAGCTTGGGCTAGAACCCGTGGTGTGTGGCCTTGGGCAAGCCATGTGGCTTCTCAGAGACGCATTAACCCTCTATAGGTGAGGAGAGAACAGAGACTTGACTCATGGGTGCATCAAGGGAGCATTTACAGCTAACCAGTTCTTAGGACTGTTCTCGCTGGGGCATTTTCTGATGTAGGTAACAGATTCTCTGCCAGGGTTTGATGTTTTAGAGGAAAGGTGGGCCTTCATCAATAAAACCAATATTTCCTGGTGGCCTTCCCCCTGCTTGATACTAAGTGACATACTGGGGTGTCCAGGGCTCACATCATGGAGTTCTATGTAAAAATGAGGCCTAGAGCTGAAGATGGAGATTAGCTGGTGGCATGCTTGCCTAGTACACACAAGCCCTGGGTTCAACCCTATACCGCATGAACTAGGCCTGGTGGGGCATGCCTGTAGTGTTCGACCCTAGAGATAGAGGAGGGAAGAGTGAGAATTTAAGTGTAGCCTTGACTACACACATCAGCTTGAGACCTGCGTGCCTAGACCCCTGCTCTTAAAGGCTGAGCCATCTCTCCCGTCCTTCACGGCTTCTATAAAAGAAAATTAAGTAGACGAAGAGGGCTGGAGAGTTGCCTGGCTGTGTAAGGGCACTTTCTTCTCTTGCAGAGGACCCAGGTTCGATTCCCAACACCCACGCGGTGACTCACAACTGTCTATTATTCCAATCTGACATCCGATGCCGTCTTCCGGTCTCCCTGGATACCAGACATGCATGTAGCGCACAGACATATGAAGGTAAACCACTCATAAAATAATAAAAATCTTTCTTTAAAAATTGGAAAATTTGTCGGGCAGTGGTGGCGCACGCCTTTAATCCCAGCACTGGGGAGGCAGAGGCGGGTGGATCTCTGTGAGTGCAAGGCCAGCCTGGTCTACAAGAACTAGTTCCAGGACAGGCTCCAAAGCTACAGAGAAAACCTGTCTCAAAAAAAAAAAAAAAAAAGGAAAATTTTAAGTTAAGGGGCTTTAGAGTTGGCTTAGCGGTTACAAGCATGGCCGCTCTAACAGAGGACCCAGATTTGGCGCCCGTCATTCACAAGGCAGCTCACAATCATCTGTCACTCTGGTTCAAGAGGATCTGATGCCGTCTTCTGATCTCTTCCGTTCCCAGGCATGAACATGATACATATGTATGCATGCAAGCAACAACTCATACACATAAAATAAAAAATAAAACTTAAGAAATGTATTAATAGCTTGACATGGTACCACACACTTTCTTTTTTTTTTTTTTTTTTTTGGTTTTTCGAGACAGGGTTTCTCTGTGGCTTTGGAGCCTGTCCTGGCACTAGCTCTGTAGACCAGGCAGGTCTCGAACTCACAGAGATCCGCCTGCCTCTGCCTCCCGAGTGCTGGGATTAAAGGCAAGCGCCACCATCGCCCGGCAGTACCACACACTTTCAAACCAGCACTTAGGAGGACTCCGAGGCAGGCAAATCTGTATGAGTTTTGAGGTCAGCCAGGTCTTCATAGTGAGCTTCAGGCCAGCCAAGTCTACATTGTGAGACCCTGTCTCAAAAACCGAACAAAACTAGGATCATCACAAAACTAGGTCAGAGGCAAGTTTTGTGGAGTCGTTTTGCCTTTTCCTCTGTTGGTCCTGAGATTTTTGCTTGGTTCTCAGGCCACACAGCGAGCGAGCGTTTTACCCATCAGTTCATCCTTCTTTGTTTATTTCGAGACCCGGTCTCACTGTGTCGCCCTGGCTGACCTGGAACTGGTTATGTTGACCAGGCTGGCCTTAAACTCATAGAGATCCCCCTACCTCTGCCTCCTGAGTGCTGGGTTTGAAGGCGCATGCCACCATGCCTGGCCCCAAGAGCTATCTTGTCCGCCCTTGTGTGTCTTCCTTTGAAAAACGTCTACGTAGATCACCTGTTTTCGAGATCTTATACCCACTGTGGTTCTGCTTATCTAACTGACTTATAGTGTGGACTGTGATTGTTTCTTCTGTTATCCATGTTGTTCCTTTACTCTGTGGTTGGCTTGGCCGTGTTGACATTTGCCGTCTTGGCCACGCTTGTCTGTTCTCATCTATTGTCTGAGGTTTTGGGTTCTTATTCAGACACTCACTGTCTGGATGCATGCCATGGGGATGTTCCCTGGGTTTTCACCAAGTGACCTTTATAACTTCAAATCCTTCATTTAAGACTTTCATCTACTTTGAGTTAATTTTCGTTGACTTCATTTTCTGTATATGGAAATCCAGTTGTTCAAATACTGATAGGCGTTAGAGTTACAAAAATGTGTCATTTTGTATATTTAGTTTTTTTTTTTTTTATGTTGGGGCCTCATGTAACCCAGGCTAACCTCTAATTACTGTATGGACAAGGTTGTCCTTGAACTCTTGACTCCCCTGTCTCTACCTCCTGAGTTCTGGGATTACAGACATGTGCCACCACCCCCAGTAAAATGTATTGATTTTAAATTAAAGCTGGGCATTGGGGCTGGAAAGATGGCTCAGAGTAGTGGCTGCTCTTAGTGAGGGACCCAGATTTGATTCTTAGTACCCACATGGTGGTTTCAGCTACAGGGGATCCAGTGTCCTCTTCTAAACTCTGTGGGCCCCAGGCATGTTGCAGACCCCAACGTATAAAACATATAAATAAAACAAAAAAAATAATGGCATACGAGATACACAAGCTTGAGTTCCTACATCTCCATATGGAGTTTAGCCGACACTTGGATGGTGGATAACTTCTTGAAACAATACCTAACATGAAATCTGCACCATTCCATTGCCCATGAAAGGTCCCCTCCTGCTCTTTCCAAACCATTGGCTCCACATGGTACTGGGGGTGTGGGATGGCCGGTCACAGTCCATCCACAGTCATGAAGTACAGAGAGGTGAATCTTGGCCCAGCTCAGCTCTCCTCCATCCTCTTCATCTTCAGCCTCAGACTCCAGCCTTCTTCCCAAACACACACCCAGAGGTATGTGTCTCCTAGGTGATTCCAAATCTACTCAAACTAATCATGAAGATCAATTATCTATTCTAGTTTCTTCTGAACAAATGCAAGGCTGGAAAATGAAAGTTTTATTTTATCCTGCACTTCCAGGTCACAGTCTATGATCGTTGAGGAAAGTCAGGAGATAACTAGCTGTTGAAGGAGCGGCAGGGCTGCGTTCTGGCAGCCCTGGCTCCCACATGGCAGGCTTATGCCCCAAAATAATTACATGGAAACTGTATTCTTTTAAACACTGCCTGGCCCGTTATCTGTAGCCTCTTATTGGCTAGCTCTTACATATTAATCTAACCCATTTCTAATAATCTGTGTAGCCCATGAGCTGGCTTACCAGGAAAGATCTTAACCTGCATCTGCCTGGAATGGGAGAACCATGGCGACTCTCTGACTCAGCTTCTTTCTCCCAACATCCTATTCTGTTTACTCTGCCTACCTATGTTCTAACCAATAAAATGGGCCAAGGCAGTTTCTTTATTAGCCAATGACCTTCCTCCATCAACTAGCAGCAGGAACCTGGAGGCAGGAACTGAAGTGGAGATCACAGGGAAGCAATGCTTTGCTTTCAAGTTCACATTCAGCCTCCTTTCTTACATGGCCCAGGCCTGCCTTCTTAAGGGTGGCACCACCCACAGTGGGCTAGGCCCTCCTCTATCAATTATCAAGCAAGCAAATGCCCTACAGACATGCCCACAGGCCAATCTGATGGAGGCAACTCTTCAATGAGCCTTCCTCTCCCCGGGCATGTCAAGTTGACAGCCAAGATTAGCCATCAGAACTTTACAACCACTGTCTGGACTTCTGTCACCAGTGACAAAGCCCTCTACTCCAGAGCTTCCACATCTGTCAGCCTTCTGTCTGTGAGTCCACATCTGGTAGCATTCTGTCTGTGAGTCTCATCAATACCCATTCTAGACACCATTGTAGACAGATACCATATTTTAAAAAAATCCAGTGTATGTTTACATGCTTGTGCACATGCATGAATGTTCATGTGTGAGCAGGGGCATGCATGTGCCGTGGCACACATGTAGAGCTCAGGGAACAACCTCCTATGCAGATATTCATTGTCAACCTTGTTGAAAATAGAGTCTCTTGGCCGTTGAGATGGCTCAGTAGGTGCTTGCTGTCAAGACTGATAACTGGAGTTGGATCTCTGGGACCCACAGGGTGAAGAGAAAGAACTGACCCCTGAAAGTTGTTTTCTGACCTCCGTATATGCCATGCTGTGCCACCTCCCATCCCACCTCTCTCTCTCTCTCTCTCTCTCTCTCTCTCTCTCTCTCTCTCTCTCTCTCTTTCTCACACACAGACACACAGACACACACAAATAACTAAATAAATGTTCAAAAAAATTAAGAGGTAGACTGGGGAGATAGCTCAGTGGTCAAGATCCCTGACTACTATCCCATAGGACCAGGGTTCAATTCCCAACCCACATACAGCATTTCACAACCACCTGTAACTCCAGCTTAACATCCTCCTTTAGCCTCCGAGGGTACCAGGCACACACATGGTGCACAGACATACATGTGAGTAAAGAATCTACGCACATAAAATAATAATAATAAAGTAATAAATTAAATTTTGTAAAGGGTAAGAGTCTCGTGCGGCTTGTAGCTGCGGATGCCAGGCTAGCTTCATGGGATTCCCCTGCCTCTGTTCCCCATCCTCACAACAAAGTGCCACCACGTCCAGCTTTACACGGGTTCTGGAGATCTGAACTCCGATCCTCATGCTTGTGTGCCAAGAACTTAACCCAAGCCATCTCTTCGGTCCACATCTTAAAAACAAAACGGCACTAGAGATAGAACCCAGGGCTCTGAGCAAGTCGTACAGGCTCTGTGCTCTGAGCTATGTGCTCTCCCCTCTTCTCATCTTGTATTTAAGGCAAGGTTTCACAGAGCTGCCCGCTGTCCTTGGGTTCACACCGCTGCTGTCTCAGTCACCTCTGCTGCTGCGATGAAACACCATGACCGAGGAGAGTCACAGCATGACGGGATGATTTAGGCTTATGCCTCTAGAGCTATAGACACACGTGCTGATGGGCTGAGTGACAGGTGACAGGCACGAGTCTAGAGCTGACGCCCAGGGCTCACCCTCGCGTCTGCTTCCTGAGTAGCTGGGCTCAGAGACCAGCCACAGCACTGGGCACAGCCCTGTGCCCCAGATTGTCTGTTTTTCCATCTGTCAGAGATACTTGGTTTTGCTCCAGTCCAGGACTGTTTCCTCTCTGCTAGGTGCCAGCTTCACCTTCCCTCCTCCAACTGCAGAAGGCAGCTCCAGACATTGCAAAATGTTCCGCGGGTGTCAAATTACCTCCTTTGGTGGCTGGTGCTTTAATCCCCAAGCCCGGCCTGGGGTGCTGGCTGAGCCTCACACCACATCTTGCTCTCTGCTTCATGCTTGTGTTTGTGAGCTCTCTGCTTGCTGTTTTGGCCGCCGTGTCTTCCTGTTGCAGTCATTCTTAGACCTCTGGAAACCTAGCCCAGATAAAATCCTCCTTCAAAAGCTGTCTTGGTCACCATGTCTTAACATCATAGAAGAGAAACTAATACAGAAGTCACTGGCAGAGATGTTGAAAGACTGGCCGTTGTTCTGTTTTGTTTTAGAGAAATACAAAGACTTTAGGGCTTTGGATCGGGAAAATGGTTGGACACTGTCAGAAGAGACTAAGGGGTCATTCTAGTAGGGTCCTAAAGGCAGTCTTAGTGCTGAGAGCCGTGTGGACTAGGGAGGCCCAGCCGAAGAGGTCTCAGAGGGGAATGATGTTAGCAAATGGACTAGAGGCCATTCGTGGGATAATTTGGCAAAGAATCTGGCTGCCTTCTTCTGCCCAGGACCTGAGAACCTGCCTGTGGCCAAGTTAAAAAATGGTACAAACTTGGCGTCGCATCCTGGGTCTGTGCTGACCCAGGCTGCATTGTTAAGATGAGCGGCTTTCATGATCTGACTGGAACAAACAGAGGAGGTCTCCCAGGCCAAGCCCCACACAACTCTTCTGATTTGTGACATTACAGCCTAAAGCATTCTGCTCCTAGAAAGCAACTACAGATGAAAACTGTGGCCGTTGCGGTTCAAGGGGACGAGGGTTGAAAGCTGACCACAGAACCGGGCAGTGCCAACGACTTGGTGCTGGCTTTAGTATGAAGGACACAAGCGTAAAGGGGTCATAGATTCCTCCTCTGGGGTTTCAGAGAACTGTGGCCAGGCAGCATGTGGCAGGAGAGTCCCCACGTGAAGGCCCTAAGATGTCAGGACGCCCTAAGAGGTCATTGTATGAAGTGAAGATGAAGCCTGGGTTGTATTGGAGACTCAAGGGGTGTCCGAGCTATGGGATGTCTGCCGAAGAGAGCTTCACACAGAGAGTGGAGGGAGCCTGAGAAAGAGAGATCTGTTGCAGCAGCAAGACTGGAATGGCAGAGCCATCTAACCCTTGCTACCCACATAGAATTATAAGATTCGGGATTTTTTCGCTACTGGATTTTAGTCCAGTATTTCCTAGCTATGCTCCCTTTCCTCTCTTTTGGAATGGTAATACATATTATGTGTCCTTGCATCTTGGAAGTGTGTCACTTGCCTTTTTATTTTCAGGGAGTTACAGTTAAGACATTCTGGACTTTTCAAACTATTGGGACCATGGAAGACTATGGGAACTTTTGAAGCTGGACTAATGCGTTCTGCATCATGATATGGCCACGAGCCTATGAGTGCCGGGGAGTAGAATGTGGGGGTTTGGTGGTTTGAATGAGAATGGACCCTATAGGTTCATGTCTTTAAACACCTGCTGCCCAGGTGGAGGTGCTGTTTGGGGAGGATTAGGTGGTGCAGCCTCGCTGGAAGATGGCATGTGATCCTAATGGCCTTCTTCCAGAGTGGCAGGCGTCTGCCAGAAGATGAAGCTGTGTTATCACCTCACGGGGTCAAATCTGGTAGGCAGAGTTAGGAAGCTTCTTTGACTGTGTCTGCCTTAACTTCCTTATGAAGAGGAAAGGTTGGCTTAAGACATCTCTCATTCTTGGTTTTGAGTGCTAAAGATTTGTTCAGTAGATGTGAAAAATATGTGTGCATACACACATACAAATACGTGTTTTTTTTTTTTTAGCTTGGCAGGGGGTTTGGGGGCTAAAGAGATGGCCTTCTAGAGCACTTGCTGCTCTTGCAAAGGACCCAGGTTCAAATCCTAGCACCCATGAAGTGATCAGAACCATAACCTGAACTCCAAATCCAGGGGATCCAAAGCCCTCTTCTGGCCTCCATGAACACTACATGTATGTAGTGCACATGCATACATGCAAGCAAACTCTCATACACATTAACATTCTAAATCTTTTAGAGGTGTGTGCACACATGCATGTGCCTGTGTGTGTCATACCTGTAATCCCAGCAGCACTCAAGAGACGGAGTCAGGAAGATTGCCACAGTTTCAGGCCATCCAGGTCTATGTAGTCAAGAAGGGGGCTGGAGATGATGCTTGTTTTGATTTTTATGCTACAGAGCAGATTTCAAGCCTGACATCATTTTCTTTCAGTTTCTGGTTTTAATTAGGTGTTGATATTTACTGGACGAAGTTTCCCTCTGGATCCTTGGGTTGTCATGGTGACATTTTTGGCCTTTCGGTGTTGTTTTGGGCCGACCGCCGGCTGAAATGAGTTCTGACATGAAAGATTCTGAACTTGGCATGGGGGGAGGAGGAGTTGGTCAGAAAGATGCTTGTGTGCTTCCTGAGGAGGAGGAGGCTGAAAAAACCTGAAGACATTGCAGTGTGGCTTCGGGGACTTCAGAAAAATGGCCAGAGGAGAAAAAGCTGCCCTTTAGTTGCTGCTGCTTGCCTGGCTGGTGCCACTGCCTCAGGAGGGTGGGACCTTAGAGGAAAGGGATCTGGAACCTTGGTCATATGCTGATTATTGGGTTATTGTTTGTTTGTTTTTACAGTTCTGGGAGTGGAACCCCAGAGAGCTTTCCCCGTGCCAATAAAGTGCTCCATCTCCAACCCTCAGTCCCAATTTTTGTTGTTGTTATTTATTTATTATTTATTTATTTAGAGGCAAGATCTTGTCCTATAGTTCTGACAGCCTGGACTTCCTTTAAACCAGAGTGGCTTCCAGCTTCCACGCGTCCTGCCCCAGGTACTACTTTCTTCTCTCTCTCTCTCTCTCTCTCTCTCTCTCTCTCTCTCTCTCTCTCTCTCTCTCTCTCTCTCTCCCACAAGCGCCCCTGTAGCTCTCAGAACTATACCTCCAGTCAAAGATGACTTCGAATAGTTCTTCACTGTGCTCCTCTCCCAAGTGTGGATCAGAGGCATGAGCCACCATGACAGACCCAAGCGCCAAATTTTCATGATCTTCTCTGATAAGACCAGACACCCCTGTTTCTGAAGGAAACAACTCTGGACTGCTTTGTCTTTCTCCCCGGGGCCTTGTTAAGGAACGTAGCCCAAACCGGAACTCAGGATCTTCCTGTCTCAGCCTTCTGAGTGTTGGCCCTACATTTAGTTTCTTGTAGCTTTTGAATTTGTTTTCTTTTTTTAATTATAAAAGTCACATGCAATCAGAAGGACAGGAACAGCAGACCACAACAAAGCCCGGAAACATGGAACAACAACAACAAGAAGTAAACAAAACTTTTCTGGACTGAAGTCTGAAATGAAACCACAATATTCAAGAGTGATTACAGTGTTTCTTTTGAAAGATGAATGAGACAGTAATTGCAAACCCCTCCCCAAGGAAAACAAACAAACCCAGCAGAAGAGAAGGCTGTAAGGAAATGCGTCAGCATTATCAACAGGCCTCCCCTCCCCCAACCACGTCCTATCGCTTCAGGGTAAAGTCGGGCCTGAGTCCTCTGACAGGATTTACTGGGCAGCCTGTGCTGCTATTAGAATGCTTTATATTAATACTAAAGTCCTGATGCCGGACTCGGTTGTAGAGGTGGCCCTGAGAATACAGCAGGCCCTGGAACCCGGACTCTAAACAATAGCAACGCAAGCAGGGCAGATGGGGTGAGAACACTCAGGAGGCTGAAGCAGGAAGCTCCACGGTAAGTAGGTGTTTTCTTTAAAGGACGGCCCCCACCATCACACTCCACAAAATCCAAGTTATGCTCCCAAGTATAGCAAGCTTCCTGACTTTTTGTGTTCTATTCTCTCCCCCAAGAAGTGACTAGAAGAGAATGCTAAAAACAAAAACAAACAAACAAGCCCCTTGAGGTGGCAATGTGTCTGAGCTCCTATCACTGTTTGCTTTACACAAGGTAAAAATTTACATTTCTCTGTCGTAAAATCTCTGTAAGCATTTAAACCCATAGCTCCGCAGGCTCCTGAGACCCTGAAGGTATCAAGCGGAAACCCGGTGGAAGTTGCTGGTTTCTCCTAGTCCCCTTTTCTCTTATAAGCCATTACCTTAGAACGTTAGACAAATTCAGGAGGATTTGCCCTTCAAAAGTCTTGGACGTTGCCAGGACAGGGTGCTCTGTAAGAAAACCATCAGAACCCTCCCCCACCCACAAGCCCTGAGAGTGAGAAAAGGTCTCTGAGGTGTTTGATTTGAGCTCCCTAAGGGGCAATTCGTGGCCACCACAGTAGGAGGAGGTCGGTGTGTATTTATTTCTGTTCTTTTGCAGCAGGATCTTACACCGTGGGGCCCTGGCGGGCCTGGAACTCACTGCGGTAGGCTAGGTTGACCTTACTTTCCATCCTCCTGCCTCAGCTACCCCAGTGTGAGGGGTTCACCTGTGAGCTGCCACATCTGTTCCAGTTTTGTGTTCAGCCTTGCTTGGCTGTTTTCTCATTCTACTGTACACTTTGTTTTCTCCTTTTCAGCCCCAACACCTGAGAACTTGGACTGTCTCCTTAGTGACCAGAGCAGCCTCTGAAGACTCCCAGCCTCACGCCCTTCCACGTCGCCCCGATAATTCATTACTCCCTCCCCAATTTAACTCAGGTTACATCTGGGAGAGTGCGAGGTGCCTGAAGTCAGATCAAAACTAGAAAAGAGGGTGAAAATTCATGGAAATGTCAGTGATTTGTGCCTTGGAAGTTAAATTTTCTTAAAGATTCTTTTTACGCCCACAAGCAAAACGTTTTTAAAACCTCAGGAGACCCTTTGCAAAGGTGGAGTTTCCGAGGGGGCGGGAGGGAGGCCAGGTAGGAGGGAGGAGACCAGTCCAGGAGCTCCTTCCAATAGCAACAGCTGGCCTCCTGGAACTCTCTCGACCCACCCCTTTTTTGCCTTTGAGAAATAAACGCTCGGAGCGAGTTTACAGCTCACGCCTCGGCCCTCGGGGAGCTCTTTTCGGCCGCCCTTCTATCTTAAACCCCGGCTCACCGACGGTTCGCGAGCTAACGCCATGAGTTTCCAGTTGCTAAGGGTGAGGAGCCGGCAGGGTACCCGAGACTCCAGACACCAGCTAGGCAGAGGATGACCGCTGGCGGTGACCGCGGGCTGGACGGGGCGTCTGCCGGCGCAGGGTCGATGGCGCCGTCGTGCCGCCGCCCTCGCCAGTCCTTGGCCTCAGCGGGCCTCCCTTTCGCCTGGCGGCGACTGAGATAAGTAACTTAAGGCCGCGGGGCTCAGCTGGCCTAGAGGTGTGTGGAAGCCTAGGACCCTAGAAGGCCTCTAGGTATATGGGTCTCCCGCCTGCGCTCGGAGCGGTTTGGTCGCTCGGGGGACCTACCCGGGTACGCCTTGGGTAGGTGACAAGCCAGGGCTACTTTCTAAGTGTTCGAGGGTCCCCGGGGGCAGGGTAGGGCAGTCCCAGGCTTGCCTCCTTAGGGATTCTGTAGTATTTAGGAGAGAGGCCTTAGATACCAGGCAACTTTGCCGCTTGAAGGAAGTTAAAACCAAACACACCTTAGCTGCTCCGGAAGAGAGCCAGATGGGTTTGGTCAACGCTGAGCCAAGGAGTGCGAGTTCCAGACTTGGGACAGAATGGGGTCGCTGGAAGCCTGGTAGATGCAAGGATCCTTAATTCCGCGTCATTTTTGTCTGTTTGTTAAGAGTTGCCAGGTAGGAAGACCCAAGACCGAGAAACTGCTTTGGGCCTCTGCGGCCTTGAGCTAGCCGAGCAGTTCAGGGACCTGAGTGGAGCTGAGGCCCCGGCATCTGGGTATGCGACCTCTTAGCGTGGGGTTTATTTCGCTTATAACTTAAAAATCGATAGGTATTATTTTGGAACACCCGAGGATTGGTGTCAGCAGCACCCCTAGGCTTAGTTCTGGAAGTTCTTTGTATTTTTTAAAGGTATGTGTTCATTTATGTATGTATGTAGTGTTTGTGCACTGTGTGTATGCCAGGGGACAGCTTGAGGGAGTCGGTTATCTCCTCCCACTGTACATCCTGGGGATCCAATTTGTGTTTTTAAACTTGGCAGCAAGCGCCTTTACCCACGAACCATCTCACTGTCCTGTTTGGGAGCTCTTTTAAGCCCTAGGTCCAACGCGTACCCAAGCTAGGACAAGGGAATGGGGCATGGGTGAGCACCCTTCTCCCGAGATTCCAGGGCCCTGCCCAACCCGGGCAAGCGGGTGGTTGACCCAGTCCTTCACTGTCCGGAGGGGCGGAACAGAGCCCGGCACGTGGCGCCGCGTTTGCGAAAGTGTTTGGGATCCACCTGCTCTCGGGAGCCCCCTTCCTTAAGGCGGAAAGAGGAGTCTTGTCGCGAGGCAGCCCAGTTTATCGACAACTCCAAGCTACCTTCTCTGATCTTGGGTAGGGGTGGTGGCGGGGACGAAGCGTGAAGCCCCCAAGCCGCGTTGCCAGAGTCACCCACGCCTGCTTCTTTGGAGGTGGTTTACGTTCGGGGCGCCGGTGGCCTTGCACACACCTGGTCGCCTCTGATCTGGTTTCCTGGGCCACCTACTGGCTCGGGAGTGGGTCCTGGGTTGCCAGAGTGTGAGTGACTGCAGGCTCCCTAGGGGGCGGCAGAGCAAGCCCCTGACAGACTTCCATTCCCTCATCTTTGCTTCAACTGAACCAGGACCTCATAGCAAGTTCTTAGGCAGGGTGTGGGTGGTACAGAGTGGGCACCTTCCCCGGTCCTGACCGCCAAGGGGCGCAGCAGCACGTGTCCGCCTCTTTCCGTGGACGAGGGTTAGAGATTTGTTTAGAGTTCGGGTGCCAAGGGATGAGAAGTTGAGCTCAAGGAAGGCGGAAGCTTCCCGCACCTGGACTGTGATGTGTGTCCAGGTTCCGGCCCTCAGGCCCGGTGTAGGTGGGGTAGGGTCCCCCAGAGTCGAGGAGGTCATGCGTGCCCTCTCTATTAAGCTCTGCGTTGTCTCTCTAGAGAGAATGAATAGCCTTGTCAAGCGGTTCCCAAAGTCCCCAGATTTCTGAGAGGCGAGCGTAGACACTCGCGCCCTCTGTCTCGCCAGCGCCAGCAGCTCAGGAGCAGAAACGACTTGGTCCTTCTGGGCTGCTTGGGCTAGCGCAGACGCGGGAAGAACAGCGAGGGCCTGGGATAGGGCGAACCACACCCCAGGCTAGGGGAGGACCTGACCCCATCAGACACGGCTTCTAGGGCGTCTCGGCCGCCTTCCGGCGAGAGCCTGGGACCTGATCTTTTTTGGGGGGCACCAGCTTGCGGACACACTGAACCCGGTTCTTCCTTGAGCAGGTGCCCTCTTCTGCTAATGCTAAGGCCTCTGTGTTTCGGAAGCTTAGTGTCAGGACTGAGAGCCTCTTTTAAACGCACTCGGAAAACCCCCTTAGTTCCCGCGGTTCCTACTTCCTGGGTTTGTTAGCGCAACTGATCGGAAAACCTTGCGTGTGGGTGGCTACTCTTATTCTCTAAGGTGATGGGGAACGGTTGGCTGGAAAGACATCTATTTTAATTTTAGTTACTTTATTTTAGACCGATCTGGATTTAAAGAAATGTTTGTACATCCTAGAGATGGAGCAGGAAGATGGTAAACGACTTTATTCTGTGGATGGGGGAGGCATGTCCACTACAGGTTCTGGCCACCGGGCTGATGGTATCAAGGATTGCATAATTGGCTTCGGAATCAAACCGAAATAGTCCCTGCCTCCAATTCCCTCTTTGAAGTCAATCTCCGTGTACTGTTAGGATAGACCAACAAAATTAACTCTGGAGAATTATCGACCTTGTGTTTGAAATGAAAAAAAAATCAGTTATAATAATTGGGCCAATTTATTTCGTTTCTTGAATTTAAAAACATTAACATTCATTGTTATTTTGGGGCTTGAGTGGTAAATCCCAGGCTCGGCAGCATTCTGTGGAAGGAAGCTTTGCTTTCTGCCTTTCTGTGGGGTGAGGAGTGTCCATCTCTCCAAGGGTGACTTCTCTGTAGCCCCCTCCCACTTCCCCGCTCCTCCACTCCCCACCTTGCCCATTGCGCTGGAGGTTTATTCTGCCTGGAACCTACTTTCCCGGGCGAGTTGAGGCTTCTGAATGGCCCGCTCGTGCCAGCTGCGGAACCAGCACACTGCAGGGATGGGCCTGGGTGGGGGAACTCGGGTCTGTCTCCTAGCTGCAGCCTGCAGCCAGAGATACACCTTCGGGCGACAGCGGTGACTTGCCGCTGTCCGATTTATTCTGAGCAGGTATTACGGTGAGTTGCCTCTTCAGAACTGGGGTGGGGGAGCGGATAGAGCTTTGGGGGGGGGCAGACTCTAAACAAGCCCTCCTCCCTTACCCCAGCGGGCAGTACAATAAAGTGCCCAGGGAGAGGGGAAGGGGGAGACACCAGGGCTTCAGTTGCTTCCCAGCCCACTTCTTGGTTCTCTGGAGCGGCTGGGGCAGGATGTCAGGAAACCCCGGGAGATGAGACACCTCGGAATGAGGAGTCTCTCTCAAGTGACGTCCATCTTTTAGAGGATGGAGAAAGGTTCTTGAGGTGGGGAAATCCCGGTTGTAAACTCTGCCAATCTCAGGTGTGCCTAGGGCTGGCATAGGAAGCCGCGATGGGTCTGCGGTTGTCAGAGACCGCCCACTGATGCCCCTGCGAGCCCCTGGCGAAGCCCGGTCCTGCGTGAAGCCAGGCAGGGTGAGGGGCGGAGCTAGGCAGGGACTGGCTAGGAGCTGCCCCGCCCGGCGCCAGGGCCTCCGCGCCGGCCCCCGGGGAGGAGTTATGATAATTTCCTTCTCATTAAGGCGTTCGGGTCCCCCCGGCTATCGCCGGGACACACTGAGGGTGAGGCTTCTCCTGTCCACGGCAGCGGCCTCTACACACCCACGGCGGCCACATCTAGGCGCACAACCACCGATGCGCATCCAGTGACCAGGACAGCAAGGCCCGCGTGTGGCGGGGGTGGCGGCAGACGCCTGGCCACCGTGACCCCGATTGTGGATTTACCGCTCGGGGGGTGGGGGGAGCCTGGATTTAACTGGCGACTGTTTTGGGGGACGCCGGACGCCATGTTGTGGAAAATAACAGATAATGTCAAGTATGAAGAGGATTGCGAGGTGAGCAGTGGCTAGGGAACACAGCCCCGCTGGTCTGAGCAGCGTCCCCGGGCCGCAGGCCGAGGCTGGGGACGTTCGCGCGGAGCCCTCGCCTCTGGGCGGGACGAGGGCCAGTCCCGGACACCCCTTGGCCACCTCCTGAGTCCCTTGTTGAATCGGGTCTTGTCCCTCGGGAACGAGGCCTGGCAAGCGCGTGGCAGACCCATCTGCAGAGCTCAACAGTGGGTTCCAACGGAGCGCACGGCCCCCCCTTTCCGTTTTCTCCGAAGAGCGTCCTGTCTCCGACTCAGACGTGGCTTTTTCCCACGAAGTCTGTCCAAAGTGTCCACGGAGGCCTCCCTGCCAGGGACACCTTTGCGGAGTCTTCTTCAAGGCGGGCTTGTCACCTGCCCCGCTACCTCCTCGGGAAAGAAAAAAAAAAATCTAAACAGCTGCAGCTTGGTTTTCAAGAGAAGTGGGGGCTGGGGACTAAGGGGTGGGGGTGAGGCCAGGATGGGGCCTTGAGCGCTCGCGAGTACTCCAGCCTGTCGGACAGGTTGAGCTAGAGTTTCGGAGAGTAGGAGGGAGGGAGGCGACGAGCGGGAAGAGGAAGAAGACTCAGGCGGCGCGAGGAGAGCGCGGGGGAGCGAGGAGAGAAGAGCCAAGACGGCCAGGCTGCGGGAGCGCACCATGTCCGCACGACCTCGAGGGGCTGCCCCTGCTTGCAGGCACGGGCACTTACGCTAGGGGGCGACAGTGCTCTGCTCCTGTATCTCCCCCCCCCCCCCGCTACCCTTGTGACCCCCGGGACTGATGAAGACACATCTTTTAGGAATTAAGCCTGACCGCCTTGGGGCGAGGGGACGTGCGCAGGCAAAGGTTGCCCAATTTGGCAGAGTCTTTTCATTCCTTCTCTGCACCGGGATGTGTGAGAACCTTGTCCGTAGCCGGGCTGGAAGACCTCGCTTCCTAAGGCGCTGAAGGCACGGGCCTGGCTAGCAAGGATCACAGCTCCGGTCCCGCGTGTAGGCGCTCGAGTCCCTGCGGCCGAACTACCTGGCCTTACCTGGGAACGACACTCCTGCGGCGACCTCGCCTTGAAGGGAGTGAGAGGGCGGGGTGGTCCGTAGGGCGGGGGAAATGAGCTCTTCGGCTTCGCGCATTATCCGCGCAGGCTCCTTTTGGCGCGCTGCAGCAACATGGGCGGGATGGTGAAAGAGGGGTCTTTGCGCCGAGTTCGCCGCACGCCGACCTCCTGGGGTGGGGATTACCGCCACAGCCGCGGCCTCACCCCGACGGTGGCCTGGCGCTCGCCCTTGGCACCTCCGAGCGCCGCCCGCAGCGTAGCTCCCGTGCGTTCTCCAGTGTGCCCGGAGGACTCGCTCCCACAGGTCTTAGACTGGTTTACAACGAAGTCCCTGGGGCGCTTTGTCCCCGGCTGCCCTAGGGCTCAGGGGCGGGTCGAGACGGGTGGGGCGAGCCTGGTGGGGTGCCCAGGTGCCCCTCCCTTGGCTTGCGTGTTCGCCGTAGCAGGGGTTTCGTCTTAACCGGGTTTCTGCTGTTTCTCTCCTAGGATCGTCACGACGCGAGCAGCAATGGGAACCCGCGCATCCCCCACCTCTCTTCTGCCGGACAACACCTCTACAGCCCCGCGCCACCTCTCTCGCACACCGGGGTTGCAGAGTATCAGCCGCCCCCGTACTTCCCGCCGCCCTACCAGCAGCTGGCGTACTCTCAATCCGCTGACCCCTACTCGCACCTGGGGGAGGCTTATGCTGCTGCCATCAACCCCCTGCACCAGCCTGCGCCCACCGGCAGCCAGCAGCAGGCCTGGCCGGGTAGACAGAGCCAGGAGGGCGCTAGCCTGGCCCCGCACCATGGCCGCCCTGCCGGCCTGCTACCCCACATTTCAGGGCTAGAAGGGGGTGCGGTGAGTGCCCGGAGGGAAGCCTACCGCCGATCCGACCTGCTGCTGCCACACGCACACGCTCTGGAAGCCGCTGGCCTGGCAGAAAACCTCGGACTGCATGACATGGCTCACCCCATTGAGGAGGTGCAGGTGAGCCGCAGGGGCTAGGGAGAGGCCATCTTACCGCCTCACTTACCTTCCAGCCGCTCCACTTTCCCCACAACTTAAAAGAAACTGTCATTTCTCCTCCCCAGAATGTGGACGACCCGCACCTGCTTCTGCACGATCAGACCGTCATTCGCAAAGGTAAACATTGACCACTGTTGGTGCGGCCCCAACCTGGGAAGTTGTCCCTTTTCTGGCAAAGGGGAAGTGTTAAGTGGTTAACGTGGGTCATCTAGTGAAGGGGGACCTGGCGATGTCTCCCACCTTTGTAGAAGGAGAAAGAGACATTATTTTCTGACCTGAACGAAAAAACTCTGAGGACCTGTAAATTTTAAAAGATTCTTGGTGGTGGTGGTATTTTGTTCATTCTGTACCTCCCTAGTGCTGGCATTGGAGGTGGGAGACTTCAATTTAACTTGAAAGCGAGATCAAATGTTTTCTGATTCTATGGCAGCTTTTTTTAAAACTGTTGAACAAATTGATTTAATTTTACTTTTTAGAAATAAAGTTTATCACGGTGGGAGGGGGTGTAGATCTGTACGAAGGTCAAAATCCGACCCAAGCCTGTTGGTGGTGGCACACGCCTTTAATACTATCAGGCAGAGGCCGGCAGATCTCAGGAGTTAGGGGCCAGCCTAGTCTACAGAGTGAGTTCCAGAACAGTCAGTGCTACACTGAGAGTCCCTGTCTGGGGCGGGAGATGGAAAGCCAACCTGCAGAAGTCCGTTTTCTCTTGCCGCTCTTTGGGCTCCAGAGCAAGCACTTTTAATGCTGGGCACTCGCTGCTGTAGGGGGGATTTTACTTCCTCCGCCTTGCAGAGCTATTGGAGAGGCCCTTGACTCTAACACTGTTGAGTCGGTTACTCCTAATGTACTGCCTTAATAAGGACAGCCTTTAGGGGTTTTATAGGAAAGAGGGGGTTGGGGAAGGCGAGCTACAGTGAGTGGGTGGCTCTTGATTAAGTTAAAGTTATCAGTCTGAGGGGAAATGGAAGCACCCTAAAATTACAGGTATCTGTGGTCTTCAAAGTAAACTGGAAGAGGGTGGGCAGGGTTGGGAGAAAAACCTGGAAAACAAACTAACATCTCTGGCTAAACTTAACCAGAGCCGGTTAATCTGTGTTTCTGAATCCCCTGGTGTCAGCGGCACTGAAGGGCAAAGGGCTTGGCGGCTGATCTGAGTCCTGAAGTTTCAGCTCCCTGACGGAGGAGGAGGATGCCATTTATTTCGTATTGAAGCAGTCTTCAGAAAGCAAATGTTTTAATTAAACAGATTACTGTGGTGGCCAGGAACTGGGAGGAAAAAAAAAACCAGCTCCTCCACACATGGAATCTCGACTAATTAAGGTTCCGGAGGTGTTAACTCATGATTTCAGACTGCAGCCTTTGAAGAACGAACGTGGCTCTTAGAAGCCTTCTTGCACTACGTAGCTCTGTGTGCAGACTTTACCAAAGGCTGAAATCAGCTTTGACTTGCCCTTTTGATGAGATCTCTGCCCCCTCCTGTTCTAGTGTCAGGACAGCACCTGTTCTACTGTCCCCCACAGGCCCCATCTCAATGACCAAGAACCCTTTGGGCCTCCCCTGCCAGAAGGACCTGGTAGGAGCCGTTATGAACCCCAGTGAGGTCTTCTGCTCCGTTCCTGGAAGACTGTCCCTGCTCAGCTCCACGTCCAAATACAAAGTGACAGTGGCCGAGGTACAGAGGCGACTGTCACCACCTGAATGCCTAAATGCCTCGCTCCTGGGAGGTGTGCTCCGAAGGTGACACATGTTCAGGGCCCCCTGGGGGATGGGCAGTTGGAGGTGTGTGTGAGGGCCTGGAGGTATTTTTATCATTTCTGTAACTTTTATATCTCACCACTGAATTCTAATCTGCGGAAAGAGAGCTTTTTAGTGCTCGGCTTCTTTTCCAGGTGCCAAATGCAAAAGGTGTAAAACAGCAGTAACAGGTTAACATTTGAGATCAGGCTGCACCAGCTGCATGGAGGGGGTGGGGGGCTCAACTTTGAGTGTTTTGTTCCCCCAGGGAGTTTCTTGGGGACTGCTAGCTGAAGGTTTTTCTTCACCCCCACTGTGGCAGTATTCTGTGATTTTTTTTTTTTTTTTTTTGGCTCAGGGAGGCTGGTTTGTTTTTTTGTTTTTTATTCTTTGAGAGTAGCCAACATTCTTTTTCCCACAGAGCAAAATCCAAAAACGGAGGCCGGTCCTTGCGGGAGAAGTTGGACAAAATTGGCTTGAACCTTCCAGCTGGGAGACGGAAAGCCGCCCATGTCACCCTGCTCACGTCTCTCGTGGAAGGTCAGTGCAGCTGAGTTTTCATTTTTACTGACTTCAAGACTGCGGGAGGAAACATTGACTGTAAGAAGTGAGAGCCACACGCAGAAATGAAAGCAGTTTAGGCTGTATGTCCCTTGCTGAGAATCCTGATTCTTTACCTGATAACGTGACATTCACGCCTCTGTTGTTTGGGGTCTTCACTCAGGAAGCTGATCGATGTTACTAAAATTTTACTTTTCTGAACCTATGAAATCCTACGGAGCGGCAGACCGGTCCTTGTGAGGTGAACTAGCTTTGAGAGTTGAGGTGCTGTCTGTGGATGGTAGGCCCATCAAAAGTCACAATTGCTATCTTCTGCTGCGCTTTTCCTAGCTGTGGGTGTAAGGATCCTGCTCAGGGGATGCATTGGGCACTGGCTCAATTCCCCATTTCTTACTTTCCATCAAAAGGTTGCTTAAGGCACGAAACCCCTGGTCTACAAATGAGCCCTTTTCCTCAGGTCATAGCTGCGTCACTGCGGGTTTTGAATGTAGACCCTTCCCCCAGCCTGGAAGGTAGCCAAGAATGCCATGCAGCCTTTAAAAGAAAAGTAAATACTTAAAACAAAACAAAACCAGAAAAGGGGGGCACATTATTATAGGAAGCCAGGAAGAGGGGATTAGATGCCAGTGCCTCAGCCTAAGTCCCCAGGCCCCTGTGCTGGCTGGTTAAGGTTGAGGATGGCCACAGAAGCGGGCTCTCCAGAGCAGAGCTGTCTTTGAATGCCACATGGTATGTCTGCAGTGCTGAAAGGGACTTGGCAGAACCGCCCCCTCTTCCCCAAGCCTCTTCGCTGGTACCTCTGGAGGTCAGGGCCAGCAAAAGCCTCACTGAGAACAGCTGTCTTGCATGGAGAATGGGGTGGGGGTGGTTCTGATGAGGTTCTGCCAGGCTTCCTTACTAACTACACTGAGAAATTTAAACAAGAGATCGGGCGTTCCAGCCAAGGCACCTGGATTCTGACTCACCTTAGGCCTGCCTCTCCACAGTCTGGGTTTTTGGAGTTATCGGGGTTTGAACCCTGAAGCCAGGTCACCTTTACTGGGAGAACAAATGATGATCCCCCCCTCCTCACACACACACTTACTCTTTACTCTGCTTCCCACTCTCCCACCCCCCAGAGCTGGGACAAGTCTAGGAAATACCCACCCTCCACTGTCTTCCTAGTTTGCTGATTAAACCCAGGGTGGCCTTGAACCTTAGGCTCCTAGACACCAAACACCAGAACACCAGGTCACAAGCTACTCTGGCTTTTTTTTTTTTTTTTTTTTTTTTTTTGAGACTGGGTCTCTGGTCTTCCAGTCTGACTGTGTTACCTAGAGTGAACTTGAACTCTGAGCCTCCCACCTTCACTTCTTAGAATTTTTTTTTCTTTTTAAGGAGTGGTGGTGTACACCTTCAATCCTAACACCAGGGCTGCTGGCTCTTGAGTTCAAGGCCATCTAGGTCCACAGGTTACAGGAGCCAGGGCTACAGAGTGAAACCCAGTCTTGAAAGAAAGATTCTAGATTACCAAAGTATGGAGCAATGGTGGACATTAGAAGATCCTGCCTCAAACCAAGAGAACCAACTCCTAAACATCCATGTAGCAGCGCTCAAACTCATAGGTGCATACATGGACAATTAAAGAATAACAAAGAGGCGGTGGTGGTGGTGGTGGTGCACACCTTTAATCCCAGCACTTGGGAGGCAGAGGCAGGTGAATTTCTGAGTTCTAGGACAGCCAAGGGCAGTTACACAGAGAAACCCTGTCTCAATCTGCCACCCCATGTCACCCCAAATAACACAGAAAAGTGAGCACCCAACGACAGCTCAAAGTGTCCTGTATCTGGTTTCAGTTTACAAGGCAAAGTAACTGTACTGACCACAGCCACCCTCAACCCTGATCATCACAGGTGAAGCCGTCCACTTGGCGCGGGACTTTGCTTATGTGTGTGAGGCTGAATTCCCCAGTAAAGCAGTGGCCGACTACTTAACCAGACCACATCTCGGGGGACGAAATGAGATGGCCACGAGGAAGAGTATGCTGCTGGCGGCACAGTGAGTATTTGACTTGTGCAGAATTCTGCCGCCAAAGGAAATGGCCAGCCAGAGCGGCTGCAGCCTCTAGTAGAGCCTCGAAGAGGGAGCCATGGTGAATTGCTCCATCCCAGGTGGCTGGGAGGCTGCTGACTCAGCTCACAGCAGTCACAACACCCTGCTCATTGTGTTTGCATATATTCGAGAATTTGTGTAGCTCGGTTGTGTTTGCCGACTGTGCATAAAGCTAAGCCATCCTCGGCATCACGTAAAAACAGATCCAGTGGTGTATAAAACGGAGCTGGTGTGTGCCTGTAATGCCAGCGTTTGGAACGCGGGAGCAAGAAGAGCAAAAGTTAAAAGTCATCCTTAGCTACAAAGTGAGTTCCAAGGCTAGTCTGGGCTACTTGAGACTGGCTCTCTTGACCTTGGCCAGGTGACTGGACTTAATCCACTTATCTCTTCTTGTGGCTGCCGAGTAGCAGATAGCACTGGGGAAATCGGGCCCTGGCATGTGGGAGTGTGCACTGGGGGATTCTGGGGATTCGGGCCCTGACTTGTGCTAGGTGCTAAGCATGGAGGTGTGGCGGTCCGATACTAGTATGTCTCACTTGAGAGTGTTTGCCTAGCGTGCATGCAAGCCCCACATGATCCCCAGCACTGCATAGACCAAGAATAACAGAGAAGACTTCCTCACAGGAAAGCTATAAATTCACGGCTGTTCTTGGCTCCTTTGTGGGTTCAAGTCCAGCCTGCAACCTTTTGAGATGTCTCAAAAACACTAATCGATAGAAAGTAAGTAAACACATTCTCCTTATTTATTCTAATAGGATCAGGGAGATTTAGTCTGTTACGAGCCAGGTAAAGTTCACCAACTGACTTGTCTCCACAGGCAAGTGTGCAAAGAATTCACAGACCTTCTGATTCAAGATCGAACACCCAACGGGAACAACAGGCCCACTCCAGTCTTGGAGACGAACATACAAAACTGCCTGTCTCATTTCAGTCTGATAACTCACGGCTTTGGCAGCCAGGCCATCTGCGCCGCGGTGTCTGCGGTGCAGAATTACATCAAGGAGGCTTTGCTCGCCATTGACAAGTCCTATATGAACCCGGGAGACCAAAGTCCTGCTGAGTCCAACAAGACCATGGAGAAAATGGAAAAGCACCGGAAATAAAGTGGGGTGCACGGAGGCCAGAGTGTGAAGGGAGAGGACCTGAGAAGCACCAGCCTGGGTGGGGCCAACAGTTACCATCCACCTCACCCTGGACCTGCCTGCCTTCTTGGAGTCGGTGGCTTTTCTATTAACCCCGGACATACTATCCCGAAGCGATTTGGTTTGATTCTTTTACTCATTAAACATTTATTTTTTTGGAAATCCATTTCCTCTCTGAAAGGTGCTATGAGTTTTAGAATCCCTTTGTGAAATCCGCCTGGGCTAAGGAGAAACCCCACGCTGAGCTGCTGACATGGCAGTTGGATGGGAGATACAGGGATCAATCATAACTTATTTTTTTTTCAGTGTTAAGATAATGTCTGGCTTTTATGTCCACTAAAATATTTATCTAAAAAATTAGTATTTATCTAGCTTTCCCCGCCCCGTCAGTGATCACACCTTCTGGTAGGAGGCTAAGGTCGGATGTTCTTAGCAGCTATTCACAGAGGTGTGTGACAGGCTTCCAGCCCCGCGTTCAGAAGGGGGGGTGTCCTGGTTCTAAGGAATTTGGAAAGCAAAGCCTGCTGATTGTTTCACGTTTCCTTCCTCTTTTAAAAAAAAATGTTGAAAGTTTAAAATTCTTTAGCTAGTAGAGTTTTTTAAGTGACCTGTTCCTTTAAGGTATAGAAGCTTTATTTGCTTATTTATTTCATATCTTGATTTTTTTTTCCACGTAAACTTGAAGAGGGTAGGCACACAGCAGCGCCTGTCATCCCCAAATCCCCCAGGAGGCTCTGTGTGGAGAAACTGTTGAGTGTACAGATTTTATTTATGCATAATTTAATGGGATCTGTAAATACTTCTTAGGACTTTTTGTGAAATGGGATTCGATTTTAATATTAACTTTTAACGGTGATGGGTAACATAGCACCTAGATTTTATGCAGATGCACACAGGGTGTTAAGATTGACACTGATGCGGGGCAGCTCAGGCACTATCTATTTGGAGCTTTTTAGAAAGCAACAACGTCTCGTTCCTTTGGGCTGAACCAGAAGGGTAGAGTATAGCTTGTGTGGGTGAAGTGTGGATTGGAATGGAACTTCTATGCCTGTCAGTGCTCCCAAAGTAATTGTGCGTATAATGCCTGTATAATAAAAAATATTCTCGATAGAATCTGTGAAAGCCTGGTTCTGACCCATTTTTTTTTTTCCCGGCTCCTAGGATGGGTAGGCTCAACCAGGGCTAACTTGAGGCTTGAATGTGGCTTAGCTAAGTCTATAAATGGAGTAAGCAGTCTTGGTGCTGTGGAAGGGTCTTCTTTTCTCTCCCTAATGACGATGCTCAGCTGCCCCATATCCTTCGCACTCTCATCTTCTCCCTCGTTACCTGAGTGCCAGCACCTGGGGGTTCAGAGAGGGAGCAGTTCGCCACTGAGGGGGTTAAATAAATTTTGCTTTTGTGATGGTCCTCCGGTAGGCTTAGCATGTGCTCTGCTGCTCAAGCATAGGGCCACAATTTTAAGAAGCGTTTTTTTATCTGAGAAGCATTGGGTATCAATTACAACTTTAAACCGTAGTTGGTTGAATGGGCTTGAGGGCTACACTGGTGTTCTCCTTGGGCAGGTCCTAAGGGGAGGAAATAGCATCAATTAGACCCAAGAATGGTGACCTGGGGGCATCAGTGTGTTCAATGGAAAGGGAATTCTCTTGTTACCGGAGACAGTGAAGGCTGTCCTCTCGGTTTCTTCATTTTGTCTGACCGACTGGTGAGTTAGAGGGATTGCAGGAGCCCGGGGGCCTGTGTGTTTTCTGGGCTTTTGGAACTTGGATGCACACTGCCTGTACTCAGTTTCTAGTTCAAGTGGCCTGGCATAGCCTCCAGGAAGTGAGAGGTTAATAGTTTTGCATGCATGGCTGAGCTTCCAAGGGAGGTGGGGGCAGGAGGATTTTCCACTTTGGATAAAGTCATGGCTTCAGCTCCGTTTTTATAATCCTTAATTCCTAATTCCCTCCCCAGTGCACAGCCGCTCCTGACTTCACATTGGCATGGGGCGACGTTCTTAAGTAATTTAAGCACTGCCAACCCCATACTTGCTCTTGGCAGCTCGTCCGTGGTCCCTGTACATCCCCATTAAGTTGGATTTATCTGGATGATGTGTCAAGATCACAATTGGCTTTGCTTCCAAGCACAGCAAAGAGGTCTGAGGTTGGCAGTTGTTTCTCAATCAAGACTCAAGACGCTGGGTGTAGAAAGGAAATCATGGGGGGCAAAGGGCTGAGAGAATAAGGGTGGCTTTCTTATCGGCAAACCTGCTTCAGGACCAGAGGGTGGATTTTAAAGGCTCCGGACGTGCAGGCAGCCTGCTGGGAGCTCCCTAAAAGTCAAACGACCAGAGAACCACAGACAGGCTCTCATACCTGGTTCAGTGGTCACATTCTTACCGATACCCTTAGAAATACAGGGGGTGAGTTCCCTATACCTGGTGTCCAAAGCCTGGTACCCTGTGGAGCAGAACCAGATCCTTCACAGGGAACCCACAGACACCTTGCCTGACAATGTTCCCAAGGAGCTGTAGCCCACTAGGAAAATAAGGGGCTGTGCCTTCTGGCATCAGGTTCAAAAGCACTTGAACCTGAGCAGGATGGGTTTCCGTTTAAGCTTAACCTAAGCGAGCACCCTCTGCTTTCTTCCTGCTCTCTGGCCGTATGCTGGCCACCCCACACACTGCTGCCTTTATTTCTGTGTCTGGTGTCTGTGTGCGCGTGCGGGGGCGTGTGTGCATGCTTGCGGAGGGTACGTCAGGTGTCTTCCTCTATGGCTCTCCACCTTAATTTTGGAGATGGCAATCACTCAGGGAACCGCCAGCCCACTGATTCGGCTAGGCTGCTGGCCAGAGAGCTCCAGGGGCCTCCCGTCTAGCTCCCCAGCTCTGGCATTCTAGGTGTGTGCTGCTGAGCCCAGCTTTTTAAAAGAAATCTATTCGTAATTTTTACGTTCTGTGTCTGTGTGAGTGGTGGCATGTATGTGTACTGCATGTGCCTGTATGTAACTGGAGTTACAGGTGGTTGTGAGCCGCCGAATGTGGATGGAGGGAACCCAGCCCAGGTCCCCTGCAAGAGCAAGTGCTCTTAATGGCGGAAGCATCTCTCCAGCGCTCCTTGCCTGACTTTTTTATGGGTGCCAGGGACCCAAGCTGCAGTCCTCACGGTGCACAACACTGAGCTGACTGAGCCATCTCCCTGGCAGCTCTCTTGGTGTTTTGAAACAAGGTTTTGCTATACAGCTATGACTGACCTGAAACACACTGTGTAGCTCAGGCTGGCCTTCTACTTTACTATCCTTCTGTCTCCACCTCTGGGGGTGGGGCTAGGATTATAGGCGTGCACCACCAAGCTCAACTATGAGCTTCCCTTTTTTAAGGCATATGTTGTCGCTGCCCTCTGGGAAAAGTATTCAACAGGCTCCTTTGTCCCAGCTTGCTGAAGGAAACCCACTGTGTCTGAAGGCACACGCTGTCCGGAATTCCATGCCCATAAGGGAAATCTCGGCAGGACTGTACATCGCTTGGCTGGCATCCGGGTACCTGGCACCTACCAGGTGCCCCCTTCCCCTGCATACAGCACACCTGTAGGTCCTCTGTGAGGACGGGGAGTGTTTTCTGTGCTGTTCACGCTTGTCTTATCTTCCATGTGCATGTGATTTGAGCCGTGGGTTAGGCAAGAGACAAGGCGGCTGTTTCTCATTTGAGATGATTCCGAAACAATGGCGGGCGTTCTTTTCTTTTGGGGGGTCTGATGTGAGGCTGAGCCCTGGGACCTCAACTTCCTGGATTTGAACCGTTAAAAACCAAAGCGAAACAAGGTAGGGTCACGGACGGGTGAGAAACAAAGAGACTTCTCTGAGGGCCGGGCACAGCCTGGGGCCCTGGAGCCCACTGTCTTGCTTCCCCAGGAAAACACAGGCTAGTGTATGTTCCCGAGGAGGCTGCAGTGCCTTCTGATGACCTCGGAATTTCTCCGGTCTTCACTTCCTGCAGATGGGTAGAGCAGTGTCCCAAAGTCACAGTCAAATCTGCCTGCCTTTATGTGCCTGGGAATGACTTTGAAGTGGCTGTTGTCCATCTGTTGTATGATGAACGTATGGTTCCTTGAAACCTATTTGGCAGATGAAGGCCTGGTGCTGGGGCAGATAATGGGGCTCTCTGGGTCCTGTATTGGCAGTGACCCTTTGCAAGGTCACCTTCAACCAGCTGAGCCCAGTGGGCTGTGCAGAGTTCCCCTGGGGGTGGCAATGGAGGAAGGTCTTTCTGTTTTCCACACTGCGAGGCTTTGACTTACAAATGTCCCTTCTGGACTAGAAGTTTCTCTTGGATGATATATTGACTTCCCTCTGTCAGAGCTGATGTGCCTTGGGCTTCTCTTCCTGTCCACAGCCCCCATTTGCCTCCTGAGGCCTGTGGGTCTCTCTCCTATAGGAAGGATGGAGGCTCTGGGTGCCATCAAAACCTAACCCTTTCCTGGCTCTGTGACACCCAGGTTGGCAGTTTGCCTAATGTCCATTCTGATGCCAAGAAGCAAATCACACCTTGAGTGTCTTTGTTGATAACAGGGAACTTGATCTTCTGTGGAGATGAACTTGACCTCGGGAACTTTAAGTGACTTACAGTAGAGTCCGTACAGTAGAGTCCGTACTTCACGGATCACTCGCTGGTTTTGGCACAATGATACAAGAAATTTCTTTTTTTTGGTTTTTCGAGACAGGGTTTCTCTGTAGCTTTGGAACCTGTCCTGGAACTAGATCTTGTAGACCAGGCTGGTCTTGAACTCACAGAGGTCTGCCTGCCTAGGCACGTACCACCACTGCCCAGCAACACAAGTAATTTCCTTGGTTCTTTTGGACAACATCTCCCTGGATGAAATGAACAGGGGAAAAGAGTAGAAATTGAAATCGAAAGGCCTGATTTTAGAGACCTAGCCAAGGGATAGCTTTGTTAAGATTTTTGAGGTCAAAGCTGTTTTAGAGTGGTGTGTGTGTGTGTATATATGTATGTATATATATATGTGTGTGTGTGTATTATTTGGAGAGTGTCAACATTTTTTAAGGAGGGGTTTTACAAATAACCCTCACAAGTGAAAAAGGTTGAAAAGATGTCATGGCATCTAGCCCTCACTGGCTCTAAGCCATTGGGATTTCTTAGGCAGGTTTATGTTCCCCAAAGAATCTGTTAAAGTAGAGTCTAGGGAGAAAGCTCTGTCGGTATAGTGCTCCTCTAGCAAACCAGAGAGCCCTGAGTTAGAGTTCCAGAACCCATGTTTAAAAAGCAGTCTGTACAGGTGAGCAGTCTGTACTAGCACTGGGGAAGCAGTGACAGGAAGAGGCCTGGCTCTCACTGGCCAGTCAGGGACACCGAACCAGTGAGCTTCAATCTTACTTAGGGTTTCTATTGCTGCAAAGAGGCACCATGACCACAGCAACTCTTACAAGGAAAACATTTAATAGGGGTGACTTGCTTACAGCTTCAGAGGTTCCGTCCATGATCATCATGGCAGGAAGCATGGCAGTGTGCAGGCAGGCATGGTGCTAGCTACATCTTGATCAGAAAACAACAGGAAGTAGACTCTTACACTGCATGGTATCTTGAGCATAGGAGACCTCCAACAAGGCCATATCTCCTAAAAGTACCACTCCCTGTGAGATTATGGGGGCCAATTACATTCAAACTACCACAGCAGGGATAGAGGAAGACATATGTCCACATCAGGCTCATGCACCTGCACACCCATGTGATGTGCACGAAATACACACACACACACACACACACACTATGCTAAAGTCCTAACCCCCAGTACCTCAAAATATGACCCTAT
This sequence comes from Alexandromys fortis, assembly GCF_014885135.2. Lineage (NCBI taxonomy): Eukaryota > Metazoa > Chordata > Mammalia > Rodentia > Cricetidae > Alexandromys > Alexandromys fortis. Next base: position 3,488,960 of record NW_026067960.1, read on the forward strand.
TTGGACTTAGGGTTGTTTCAGATAGTAAGATGGATCATAGTGGTGTGGCCCTCATCCAATACAACTGGTTACAAAGCAACAAAAAGAGCTAAAGATAGCAGATGTCTGTACTCCCAGCATTCAGAGATGGGGGTCTCTGTGAGTCTGAGATCAGGCTGGCCTACATAGCAAGTTCTAGGCCAGCTGGGGCTACATAGTGAGACCTTATTTTTTTTATGTTTTTAATTTGTTCTGTATGCCCAAGGGTAAGGGGTAGCATGCCACAACACACATGTGAGGGCCAGAGGACAACTTGAGATCACAGCATGTATCAGGCTCCCCTCGGTCAGTCACTCTCCAGCGTGTGGTCACTTTGTTCTGTAAGTAAAGTGCATGCAGCGCGATTCTTTCCTTCAGCACAAGACACTTGTGATCTGTCGGGCTGCTGCCTATTCCAAGCAATAGTCTGGATCTCTTGTCTACCGCACTGCGCGCCTCTGCCATGGCTGCTGGTCTAACATTGGAGGTGATGGACACTCGGGCTCTTTCCCTTGTTGTCTTTCCAAAGAGAGCGACTGAGAACAGTCATGTTCACATCTCCGTGCCTTCCTGTCTCTAGGGAAATACCTGTGTTGGTTGGCTGAGCCATCCTACCACCAGATACATCCTTCCCTCTGACTGTGTCTAGGGGTGGGAGCTCGGCCTGGGAGTGAGAAGAAGGTGGAACCCAGCCATTCATCTTGTTATCGCCAGGGTTCTGGCATCATTCTGAGTGCCGGGACTCAGCTTTTTCTTTTCTTTCAGATTTTTGTTACATTTATTGATTGATTGATTTGTATGTGTGTGTGTGTTATGTGTGTATGTTTTGTCTATGTGCGTATGGTGTGTCTGTGTGGTGTGGTATGTGTGTGGAGTGTGTGTGTGTGTTTGTGCACGCGCACCAGCCTTTGCTCTGGGGAGGCAGAGTGTAGAACTCATGGCTCCTCTTCTAGGCACAGCAGGCAGCAAGTGCCTTTACCCACTGAGCCATCTGGCCGGCCCAGTCTCTCTTCTCTGTCTTGTCTTTTCTGTTTCTATGTTTTCTATGTCTGCCACACCCAGATAGGTGATGGTCTGTCAGAATCACTGGGAATCTTAATACCCTGGAGAGCAAGGCCCAGGCTCTGTTGTACGTATTTCATAGTTTATGCCCACTCAGAGAATCAAAAAGAAATAGAAGGAGCTGGAGAAATGGTTAAGAACACTGGCTGCTCATGTAGAGAATCTGGACTTGATCCCCAGCACACACACGACTGGTCACAACCACCTGTTAATCCAGTGCCAGAGGACTTTGGACCTACTCAGGCATCAAGCATACACACACACACACACACACACACACACACACACACGGTAGACATGCATACATGCAGGCAAAACATATACAATAAAAATAAAATTTTTAAAAGAGGATGGTGTGGGATCATAGCTGGGGGCATGGTTCATAGCAGAACATCTGCCTCACAGGCTCAGATTTTGATCCAAGATTAAGCTGAGGGAGTAAAACAATCAAAAGAGAAAGAGCAGGGTTGCTAGGGAACCCACCTAGCACACCTGTCACCCTGGGCTCCATTAGAATCACGCAAGCTGGGTGTGGATGGAGATGCACATATGTAATCTCTACACTCAGGAGATGGGGGCTGCAGAAGTTCAAGGCTACCCCAGGATAGATAAAAAGTAGGGGCAACCTAGGCTACTTAAGACTGTCTCTAGCACAGTGGCACAAGCTTTTAATCCCAGCACTTGGGAGGCAGAGGCAGGTGAATCTCTGTGAGTCTGAGGCTAGCCTGGTCTACATAGTTCCAGGACAGCCAGAGCTACATAGGGAGATCTTGTCTGAGACAGAGAGAGAGAGAGAGAGAGAGAGAGAGAGANGGAGGAGGAGGAGGAGGAGGAGGAGGAGGAGGAGGAGGAGGAGGAGGAGGAAGAAAAGAAAACAGGGAAGAAGGGAGGGTGGGAGGGAGGAAGGAAGAGAGGAGGGAGCTGAGCTTTCTTTCTTTTTTTCCCCTGAGACAAGGTTTCTCTGTAGCTTTGGAGCTTTCCTTGGAACTCACTTTGTAGACCAGGCTGGCCTTGAACTCACAGAAATCCTCCTGTCTCTGCCCCCCCAGAGTGTTGGGATTAAAGGCGTGCCACCACCACCTGACAGTAGGAAACTTCTGAAGGCATAACAGGATACCAGGCCAGGCATGGTAGTGTATGCCTTGAATCACACACACACACACACACACACACACACACACACACACACACACACACAGAGTAAGTTTTGCAAAATGATTTAAGAGGGTGCTGGTTACCTCCTCGACTTTCCCTTTTGATGGAAGTGTCAGGCAAGGCTATGAGTCACGCAGTCTCCAGCACTGCCTCCTCTCCACCCACAGCCACCACTCCACTAGTCCTTGTCAGGTATCCTGAGTGCCCTCTGCCCTACTATAGGTTTTTCCCCATCAGGTAGCCCAAGTGAGAGAGAATAATGGGGCCACACCTTGTCATGCTCTGCTTCCTTGGTGTCTGCTCTCACCTGAGCCCAGACTGACGCAAAGCACCCTGCACTCATTCCCTGCCAGACGCCTCTCTCCTGGTCCAACCCGGACCCCAGCTCATCCTGTCTCAGGTCCTTTGCACCTGCTGCTGTAGCCTTAGAGACTGTTCTTCCTCCTGTCCCTCCTCCAGAGAAAAGCTGATCTCAAGGTCAGGATATCTCCCAAGCCACCTCCTGCCGTCTTCACTGACGTGGACCAGAGCCCTGTCGGCTCTCTTTCTTTTCTGTGGACTCCCAGCACACACGCTCTGAGAGGATGGCTGTCTTACCAGTGCTTCCTAGCCTGGGCTGAGCTTGGCGAGCTGGTAAAAGGCCAGCTGGTTCTTACTGGGGTGGGGGGTAGGAGCGTCTCCTGAGACCTTCTGTAAGTGCAGGTGTGGCTGTGTGACAGCCAGGCTGGAGTCACAGAGGAGAACTTGAATTTCACATAATTTTCAGCTGTCTGGAAACATTCTTGCTTCAGTGTTTTTTCAACCATTAACTAGTGTAAAAACTGGGTGTGGGGGATAGCTCAGAAGGTAAAAAATGCTTGCTGTGAAAAATAGACGACCCAAATAAATCCAATCCCCGGAACCAGGGTGGAAGGAAAGAGCCAACCCCTGTAACATTGTCCTTTAACTTACATGCTCCCACTCCACATACCACAACCTCAGGCCCCAGGCAAGGATGTGGTACACTGACATTCATGCAGGCAAAACACTAAAGCATGGAAAATAACAAATTATAAAATGTATATTTTAAATTACATATATATAAAGATATACAAGGGACTGAAGAGATTTCACTCAGGTATAAGGGCTTGAGTTCAAATCCCAGCTCCCGTGGCTCCTGTGACTGACTGACGGACTGAATGATGGACAGATTGACTGAAATTCTGATGCTCAAAAGATGAAAACTTGAGCCGGGTGGTGGTGGCACATACCTAGAGGCAGGCGGATCTCTGAGTTTGAGGCCAGCCTGGCCTACAGAGGCAGTTCCAGAACAACCAGGACTATACGGGAAAACCCTGCCTCAGAAAAACAACAAGAAAGAAAAAAAAAAAAAAGAAAGAAAGAAAGAAAGAAAGAAAGAAAAAAGACTTGGGTCCCTGGGGCAATCTGTCTGGGTAGGATAGTGGAGTCTCAGGGATCAGCTAAGACACCCCAATTTAAGATGTAAGACAGAAGGGGAGGCACCCAACATCCACCTCAGGCCTCCATGCACATACCTATTTTGTGTGCACAGGCAGCTGCATATGTGACCACAAGCATGAAAGCATACAGACACAGACATGATGCATGCATACATACCACATACACAAGGAAAACAAGTTAAAGCTAAGTAGGCTTAGAGGCCTGTACCTTCAGTGATAGCTACTAGGGAGGGTGAGTCGGGAAAATTACTTGAGCCAGAAATTATAAACCAGCCTGGGAACAGACTAATACCTTATCTCAAAAAAAAAAAAAAGAGAGAAAAGCCAGGTGGTGGTGGCACATGCCTTTAATCCCAGCACTTGGGAGGCAGAGGCAGGCGGATCTCTGTGAGTTGGAGACTAGCCTGGTCTACAAGAGCTAGTTCCAGGACAGGCTCCAAAACCACAGAGAAAGCCTGTCTCGAAAAACAAAAACAAAACAAACAAAAAAAAAAAAAAAAGAAAAGAAAAGAAAGAAAGGAAAAAAACTGAAAAAAACAAAAACAAAATAACCAAAGACCCACCCAGTTTTACAAAGCTGGGCGGGGTGGCCACGCCTTTAATGCGAGCAGTCGGGAGATAGGGACAGGCGGATTTCCCGGTTTTCACGAATTCAAGGTCAGTCCGGTCTTCACAGGCCAGTTTCAGGTCAGTCTGGGGAGACCCTGTCTCAAAACCTAATAAAACAACAGACAAACACAGTGGCAGCGGTGGCACACAACTTTAATCCCTGCACTTGGGAGGCAGAAGCAAGTAGACCTCTGTGAGTTTGAGGCCAGCCTGGTCTGCAGAGTGAGTTTGGGGACAGCCAGGGATACATAGAGAAACCCTGTCTTGAAAAACAGAAACACGTTAGGTAGGTGGCACATGCCTGTAATTTCAGTGCTCCAGAGGCAAAGACAAGAACATCACCCTGAGTTTAGAGAAGCCTGGGCTTCCTAGTGAGTTTCAGGACAGCCTGGGCTACGTAGCAAGACTTTTCACAAGCAAAATAAAAAACCTAAACAAAGCTAAATTAAAGCAAGCTCTATGTAGGGGCAGGGAATTGTACGCCTACAATCCCAGCACTCAGGAGACAGAGGAAGGTAGATCCCCATGAGTTCCAGGCCAGCCTGGTGTCAGAGTGAGACCCTGTCACAAAAACGAAACACAATGAACCAGACAAATGAACAAAAAACCTAAATGTCCAAAATACAATGGATGGGTGCGGTGGTTCCACAAAACAGCCACCCCAGCCCCGGTCAGCCTATGAAGAGTGTGGTCATGCTTCCCGCTGAGAACACAGGCTGGCGGCCTTCTCTGGGCCTTTCTGTGTGTTCCGCAGTCTGGCCCCACAGCTGACACCAGTTTGAACTTGCTGGCTGTGGCCCGCAGTGTGAGCTGGTGTGCAGCCTTCTTTGGGGACTTGGTAAAGAATCACTGGGGTAAATGAGCTATTTTGTTGAGACAAGGTCTTGAATTCCTGAAGACAGAGGTGCCCCACCACGCATTGCAGGTGACTGAACCCAGGGCTTGAGCACCTAGTCAAGCACTCTTCAGAGCTAAGTTACCTCTCTGTTCAGTAAGTGAACTTTGCATGTGGTAGGGAGTGAATGACTCCTGTTTTCTGGATGGGAAAACCGGCTGCTGAGTCATTCCCGTTCCAGATCCAGGACTGTGGCTGTGGTCTTAGTCAACTCTCTTCACCCCTCTGAACCTGCTGCCTCATCCTTTTAAAAATCAGGGCTCTTAGAAGAGGACAGACATCACCTGGTCTGCTAGTTGCTTGCCTGCTCTAGGCTCAATACATAGCAGGTGCTAGGACCACTGACTTGTGCCTGGTTGAAGGATCAGGTGTGTAGCCCGACAGCTACTGTCCCTTCTGTAGCTGGAGAAACCCGAGGCTGGCCTCTAGGCTGGGAGCTGGCCTTGTCTGCGTCCAGCTGCCACACCCTGTCCACCTAGCCTTGTGTTCTGACAGGATTACTGCCTCTCAGCAGCTGCAGCTCAGGCAGAGACTTCTCTAGTCAGCTCCAGCTCACAGAACCCCGCCCCTTCCCTCAGCCCTGCTGTGATGTGGTTAGAAGCCATTACTCCCTAGTAAAGACTTTTTGGAGACCAGGTTATGGGGTCCGGGGTGTGCTTGCCTAGATTGCAGGGAACCCTGGGTTCCATTCTCTGGGTGGAATAAACTGGGCATGGTAGCACATATCCATAATCACAGCACTTGGAGGCAGAAGGAGGAGGATTAGGAGTTTAAGACCAGACTCTGGGCGGTGGTGGCACACGCCTTTAGTCCCAGCTCTCTGGAGGCAGAGACAAGCGGATCTCTGTGAGTTTGAGGCCAGCCTGGTCTACAGAGCGAGTTCCAGGATAACCAGGCCTACACAGAGATACCCTGTCAAGAGAAAGAGAGAAAGAGAGAGGAGAAACTAAATGATGCTGGTTGGGTGTGGGGTCCTGGCAGTGTTCAGGTTTTCAAATCTTTACACTTCCCAAGCAGGCATTGACTCTTTTTATTATTATTACTGATTTTATTGAGCTATACATTTTTCTTTGCTCCCCTTCCTTCCTCTCCCTCTCCTTCTACCCTCTCTCAGAGTCCCCAGGCTCCTAATTTACTCAGGAGATCTTGTCTTTTTATACTTACTACTTCCCATGTAGGTTAGATCCATATATATCTCTCTTAGGGTCCTCATTTGTTGAAATAGGAGCGGCAGGGCTGCGTCCCCGGCACCCGGCCGCCCGCATGGCTAGCTTATGCCCGAAATAATTACACGGAAACTGTATTCTTTCAAACACTGCCTGGCCCGGCTAGGTCCAGTTTCTTATTGGCTAGCTCTTACATATTGTTCTAACCCATTTCTAATATTCTGTGTAGCCCACGAGCTGGCTTACCAGGGAGGATCTTAACCTGCGTCTGTCTGGAGTGGGAGAA